>NC_050471.1:21407463-21759350 GCF_013373865.1 Monomorium pharaonis
ACAATGTTATATGGACTATTGTTAACTTGTAAGTTTTATTACGAATATCTTTGCGGAAAAGTAACTTATGCAACTGTAAAAGTTTAAACAATAAAAAATTGAAATTTATCATTATCTTTCTTGGCTACAGAAAGCGCAATCGTTATAATAGAGTTAAATAAATTAACCGGATACGATATCATAAAGAGATCCAATTGCATATGTAAAAATAGCGAAAGTTTGCCTCCGATGTTTTGGGTTAATAATCATTTGATTAATGCGGATCACAGATATAGAGAGGATACCTAATTAATCAGCATCAGTAATCCGGCGTCTCAAAAGCACGAAACGCGGTGCAGAATTGCAGACGATTTTCCAACAGCGATCCGCGATTCCATTGTGTCTGGGCATCGAATTATCCTGTGCGCCTGATAACCGCACGACACACAATGGCGAGTGGAACAAAGAGCGTTCGGCTGCGGCGCGATCGACCAACTAAGCGACGCCGACATCCAAAAGAAACGATTCTCGCCATAATGAGCTGCCCTATTCATTACGTAAATGTTTTACTTTATATATACTTTGCACTTTGTACATATTCGTGTCTGCGAATATTTATCCGGTATACACTACAACTATCGCGGAATGATTATCCAAATTTTACTTTAACCTATATACTTTTTTTAACTATCTTTGTAGATCTTTTTAAGTTGTAATGTGTTTAACGACTTTTTAGCGGACTGTTTCTTAATGCATTAAAATATATTGGTATAGCAACAATATATATTAAAGAAGTTTTAATATTGAAGTACATGAGAGAACGGGGGAGAGCAAGTAACGAGAGAATTATAAATATGTATATCGGTAATAGTTACTTAGATATATCGGTAAGCAATTGCATAAATTAGTTGATACGAGTATCTAGGAAGAAGAGTTCCTTCAAAGGGGGCTTTTGATGATCCGTTAAACAATCATTTTAGTTGTTGTATGTTGCGTTGAGCTTGATATCAATATTCATCGGAACACAAAAAGTCGCTTTTAATATTCATATCCCTTGACCGCGTCTCAATGAAAAGTAAAGCGATTGTGGTTGGTAGAATGATTAGAATGTTTAGGGTCACTCAAAAGATCAAGGGTTACTGCGGAAGATGAAGGTTAACTTTTTTAGTTTTACACACACACACACACACGCGCGCGCGTGTATGTATGTATGTATGTATGTATGTATGTATGTAGAATTAAAATCGAAAGAGAAATTGGAAGGGTCGAACAGTAATAATGTTCTTATTGAAATGCACATTATCAAAACATTATTAAAAAGTGAATATTTATTAATTTCTTTGCATATTATTTTCATCTTTTGCAAAAAGAGTTATCAGATAGTACGATATTGATGCAAAAGTTTTTATACTTATAAGAGCATTCGATGAAATTGAGAGTAACGTAAATTCATATAAATTTATAATTTCCGTTGGAATTTTTTGGCCACATGTACATTAATTGACAAAATATTGATTGCATAACTAAAATAATAATTACGTAACTGATTGCGAACTTTTTGCCTTTTTTATCTGTTGACGAGCAACTATTCTAAACAAATAGTTAAGCAAGGTTTCTTCATTTATACTTTTATATAAATATATTAGAGATATAGGTTTTTTTTCTTATCAATTTGTTCTGATAGTTTTAATGTATACTTTAATTACATTTATATTAAATCACTAATTAAAAAGGAAATAAAAAATTATTTTTTAGTTTCAAAATTTATATTAAATTGTAATATTATAAATTAATATCATAAATAGCGATTTATAAAGCAAAATTTATAAAGAATTGTATTATAACACAATTAAAACACACACACACATACACGCGCGCGTATTGTTATTTTTTCATCTTCTTGAGTCACACATTGCCACTTTAATCTTTGTGTGTCGCATTTAAGTTTTTTATGTGTCTGACCAATTTTTTTTCTTCAATATTATATTAATTTTTTGTCTAGATTACAAAAATGCAAAACATAAAGAAACAGCACCGTAATATCGAGTTTTCTAATTTAGAGGCGTGTAATTTGTAACGTGTTTGTTGTATGTATAAAGTTTAAATAGAAGAACTTAGATATTAATTAAAAAAAATTTTCTACTTGTTTCTATAGTTTTGAATATATAAATAATATAATTATTTGTATTTCTTTGTAAAATTTATAAATTTTTATACATAGGAACAGAAATGATTCAGAGGCATCTTTGTAGATTCGACTGTTACAAAATATTATTTTATATATGCTATAAAACTAAATTTGTATTTTAATTGTTTTTTATCAAGCATTTTTAAATGGAGTTTTTGTATTTTTTTAATATGACTCGAATTTAATTCAGTTTTTATTCAAGAATCAAAATATATGAAAAGTGTCGATATCGATATAATAATGAAATATTTTTCAAATGTCTTGTAGACGACGTTTGATGAAAGACATAAAAGAGATGGAAAAAAAGTATGATACGAAGATATAGTTTAGAAGAAAACTCAAGGATTTTAATGCATTCGAGCGCAAGAATCGAAATCGCATCGCGTTCACGTAGCCTGTCTTTCATCTCGACGATTGCGTACGACAGGTGATGTAAAATCGAGCTGCGTTTCAATTGGCCTTTGAAGTTGGTGCTTTTTAATTGCCGAATGCCAAACGCTCCTGCTTTAATTAGAGAACTCCCGCTTGGCTAGAGGGATGAAAAACAAACTTTAGCGGTGCTGTGCAACCTCGTCTCCCACGCTGCATCCTCATTTCTCTTCACTCTGCCGCCAGCTTTCGAGAATGTTCTACAACCAACAATTTTGCAGCTTGGCTTGTTAACGGCGCGAAAAGGAAAATTTTCAATGACCTGAATTAGCCAGATATAAAACAAGATAAGCAAAATTAATAAAATTTAAGGTATTCTTAAGTAAATCAAAATGCACATTAGTTTAGAAACATTTAATGTTGTGCATATATTGTATTTTTGAAAGATAATTTTAAACATTGATATTGGATATTTATTATCAAATTTCGAAGGGTTATATATACGGATCTATGTATGAATAGAATATCTGCTTGGAAAGTTTTTCGCGCGCAATTCATAAATTAGAAAACGTGAAAACTTTTAGACCGAACTTGCTTATTTGTTGCATTGAAACAATTTTCTAGGAGAGAGAAATAATTTTTAAAAATAAAACAATGTAATATTTTGAATCTTTTTTTAAAAATATTTGAAATCCTTAAAAATGTTGAAAACTATTAAATACCACATATTATGTTAACATATTTTATTTTTATGACATACGATTTAATTCTTAATACAACATTATTTTCTTATTTAACAGACCTGAAAATTTAAATTAATTTAATTAATTTGTACTCTCTAGATTACAATTAGTAAAAAATCTGTGAAATCGGTGAAAATACAGATACAAAATAATTTTCAGTGGTATACTTGTAACTTGTCAATCAGTGAAACAAATACAGATTTTTCAGTGACTATACACTGAATTCTGAAGTGAAAATTATTAAAAGACAATGAATACTGACTAATTATCACAGCTATGAGTATATTACTGTAAATCAGTGATAATACACTGATTGCTATTTAGAGAGTAGTACTAGTAGAAATATTATGTAGGTATATATGGTATCTATTATTTTATCAAATCAAAATTTACGAATCAAGTCTTGGTTAGGTCATTCCCTGTAAGACTTACAGGATTAAGAGCATGAGTACCTAGGAATTCAAGAGCGAACCAAAGCTCGGAAGATCTTGGAGTCTATCTTGAATAGTCCGAGGAAATTGTGTCGCAATCAAGCGCGAGCGGACGTAAGTTTAAGCAAAAGCTAGGCTAACTCTACAGCTCTAAGCTGTGGACTTAAATCGATTAATTCTTCGTTGCAATGTCTGTAATTGGAACAGATCTATAAATTTTGATAAATAAAATTTTTAATTATTACTTACGGTATATACGTTTCAAAAGACTTTTGCCCAAGGTAAAAGTACTGTAAATGTTGTAGTTGACAGTTAAGGTGTTTGTTGATATAGGAATTTCTAATTTGAACTTAAATAAAAAATGAGTATAAAAGTAATGAATTTTTTAAATTTAATTTTTTTATTTTTATTTATTTTAAAATTTAATGCAATTTTATCAGTTTTGGACGAAGATGTTCTTAATGTTTTCATTTTTAATTGTTGACTCGCAAGGCAATACTTGAGCGCAATAATACGTATGAATGCACGTGCGTGCTGTAGTTGAAGAAAATTTTATATAAAAAATTAGTACGTACAATATTAGGCACGGACCACTAGAAGAAATTTCAAAGAATTATGCCATAAGTATTAGGTAAACACTACGGCACACAATTTAATGAAAAACGTAGTAAAAGTTTTTATTATTTCTTCTATGGTCCTTGGTCTGCTTATTGCTTACCATAATAATTTCTGCTATAAAATTTTCTTCGTGTATGTATAACATACAATGAAAATTTGTCCACACCAAATTTTGTTAATTTATTTCATATACATATACATATATATAATATATATATCAACTACTCTAAGTTGCAATCAGTTTATTATCACTGATTTGTAGTGATATACTTAAAAGTGCGATAATTAGTATTCACTCTCTTTTAGTGACTTTTACAGAACTAGTGTATAATCACTGAAAGATTGGTGTGTTTATTTCACTGATTAACAAGTTATAAGTAGACCATTGAAAATCAGTATACTTTTACTGATTTTTTACTGATTGTAATTTAGAAAGAATTTACATTTTTTGAAAGGGAAAACGTGACATTTGAGAATTAAAATTATTCTTCAATTTTCCTGAATCTTTTTTACTATATAAAAAAATGTATTATTTGTAAATTAATAATTTTGATTTTTGGATTCTTTGAGTTATTTGATTCTTGAATTTGATTCTTAGATTTTTAACTTGCAATTTTAAATATGAGTTACAATTTGCTTTTTAAAATTTAGTTAATTTTTAAATATTTATTTATTTGATCTTTAAATTCTTCAAGTTTCATATTTTTGTGTGGAATTCTTGATTGTATTAAATAAGGATTAAATCTATTAAAGCTTTAACATAGATACCATCTCCCATGCATTCGATAGATAATAATATTTGTTATCGCCGTTCGTTGTTACGTTGGTCTTTACGTAATGAATTAATTAATCATGGTTGATTTAATTAACACGAAACTGATGACGGGCGCTGCAGATATGCGAACAAAATGCGAGTTGCCATGGTGCAACGGGAAAATTCAATAATTGAATGCATTTTATGACAGATCGATGCTCACTCATCTCATAGTAGTAATAATTCTATTGCAAGTAGCAAGATTTAATTAGTGAATTTTACGATTAGTTATTCTTTAGTTCGAGATTTCTCTTATTAAAATAAGGGTTGCGCATGTTATCATAAACCTCAGAATCGATAACCCCGTTACCGCATGCCGCATGACGGCTTTATCGGGATAGGAGTTTTTCGCTTGTATGCACTCGTGGCAGCTGCACACGGGGATGCATGTAAGCAGCGCGGCCGATTGATTGACCGATGCATCATTCAACGGGACATAAGTGGCGCTTCCATGCCTCGAGATTCCACACATGGGCTCGAAAGAAGAATGACAACTAGGTCACTATGAACAATTCATACTTGCTCTGTTTTAGAATCTACATAAGTTAAATGACGGCGTTAGGCTGGCAATCTACTTTCTCAGTTTCAAACAATTTATAGCTTGTATTGTTAATACCATTGATAGATGTATCTAATTTCTAAAATTTATAAATTTTAACTTTTAAAATTTATTATATATATGTATATATAAAGTTCAAGATGACAGTTGTATAACAGAAATAAAGAAGAGGTACTTAAAACCCAAGGAAATTTTAGCAAGTGAAGAAGTAGCTAAAGGGTGACCGAGTTGAACATATTTTTATCGAGAGAAAGAGAGAGAGAGAGAGAGAGAGAGAGAGAGAGAGAGAGAGAGAGAGAGAGAGAGAGAGAGAGAGAGAGACCGACAGACAGATAGAGAAATTCCCGACATACCGGGTAGAGTTTTCTCTCAACCCTTTGATCTGCCATCCCATGCCTTTTGTTTTCAACCGCGGTTGTCGCGTTCGAAATAAAAGACTTTAAATGCGGTCTGTACCCCCATGGAGGATAACTGTTTGGTCCCTAGTTTCTCTTTCTCTTTTAGTCTCTTTTTCCATATTTCGCCTAGCCTTTTATCGCTATTGTACTTTCACATCATCTGTGAAATACTGGAAATGTGTCTTTGTTTTCTCTAGCGATATGCATTGCGTTTTATTTTCGCCCACATAGATAAGAATTCAAAACAGCAATGCGAATACCTGCATGTTTTTTTGTTCAACAAAAAAGTACGAACAATTTAAAAAACCTTGCAATACTACCAATATATTAGCAAAAATAAAATTATATTTATCATGCAAAATAGACTTAATTAATTTGATCACAATTCTACATAAAATATTCATACATTTTTTATTGAGAAAAATAGCAAAAACAGCTGATAAAGTTATTGAATGATTATTTCTGTAAATATATAAATTTACTATATTATTTCAGTTAGATGTAAATTATGTATTTGAAATTAAGAGCAATCTTTAATATTGTAAATATGTTTCTTTGTATAAGAATGCGGATGATACAAATTAGTGCTAATATATGACATACGCATTGAATTATTAAAAAGAAGATTAAAAGAGAGTCAAATTTGAAATAATGTAATTGCAAGTTGATTTTAAAGCAGTGATGTCAAATATATGTTACAATGAAATACGCAGACTAGTTGATAAAGACACATTGTGCTTATACATATTCACTATACTTTCTATTGCAAACTTTGCCAAACATGTTACAGTTGCTAGATTTATATTCAACGATGCAAATGCGAGTATGAATATATTTAAACCTAATTATTTTCTTTTTTAAAATGGCTTTTTTCAATTTGAGTATGAGACTATTATTTTGTCGATGATTTAACTCTAACAATATTATTTTTAGATTTGTATCCAACTAAATTTTTAGACATTACAGTAAAATAGTTCTTTTCGTGCATAAAAATGTGTAATTGCTATAAAATGTTGCAATCAAAATATGATGATGTTTAATATTACATGTAACTTTTGCTTTTTTCTCCTTTGTTTTCTTAATAGCTACATAGGTAAGTATTAATAAGTGTACATTTTTCCATATAAGTAAAGTGTACTACTGTACTGTATACACTTATTAATATCCGCATTTTGAATGTTATATTTTAACAGTGACTCGTTCTCTAACCCACTCTTTGAAACTCCTGTGCACATATCACTTTTTTCAGTCCATTTCTCTTTCACCTCTTCTTACTTTTCTTTCTTATATCGAGTGTGTAGTCTTTGTGAATCGCGTTTTTGTTCTCTCTTTATGTCTTTTCTTTTTCTCGAGCCAATAAGTTTTTCTTTGCTTCCCGTGAGAATTTTCTGAGGTAAATTCTATCCAAGTCCTTGCCGTTTTTACTATTAATCTCGATCGGGAAACTAATCGAAATCCGGAATTGAAGTAATACAGGGTATTTTAAAATTATCAGGATTTTCTTACAATTAATTATATTTTTGTATTATATTTTAATATTGGATATTTTTAAATTTGGAGAGAGAGAGAGAGAGAGAGAGAGAGAGAGAGAGAACACGTTTTATGACACTTATACATTTTATCAGAAAATTGATATGTTTCTTGTAAATTTAAATATTCGACAATTCAAGCACGACAAATAAAATTTAAGCATTTTATTAAACTTTTCGAAGAATAGTTTATATTTAACATAAGCAAACATGATTTGTGAATACAAAAGGAATTATCTCGAAGAGTTAAAAAAGTTGGTAAACTGCGAGTAAACAGGATCAAAATTGAATATTTGTTCTTTACTGAGTAGTTTTTTTTTGCTCGCATTCTTTTTATGATTTTATTTCTTTTTTGCACAAAAGTCGATCAGATTTATACATACAGCCGATTGTCAAAAAGTAAGACAAATAACGTACCAAGATTGAATTAAAATGAAATGATCAGTGAAGTTATCAACACATTCATTCGTAACTGTTACAGATATGATAAAATAAAAGGAATTGTGGTCAACATAAATTCGCAGCGCCATCACTTAAACGAATATTTATAATAGCCCACTATACATTTATAGTTCAACGATGCTACACAGTAAAAAAATTTGTTAAATTTAACAGATATCGCATGTCTCAAACGGTCCACAGAAATTTTTCTGTTAATTTAACATATTAAGCATATGTTAAATAGCAACATAAATATTATGTTATATTTTAACATAAAAATAAATGTAAATTTTATAATTTGACATAATTTTTATGTAACAAGTTATGTAACAATGGTTCTCTGTTCTTGGCGAACTCCTTTTATTCACCCAGCAGGTAAATCTTTTTCACAAGAAATGCGCCATCTTGGGGTAGATAGTGAAATCCCCAGAAGTGGAGTGGTCCTTGTTAAAACCCGATAGAGTAAACTTCATATTTTTTTTCCTATCAATTTTAACAGATAAATTCTATCACTGATAATAAGGAATATATTTATTGTGTAAAATTAGAAGTACGTGCACATTGTGTTACTTTTACACTTTTTTTCAGTTATTCTAGTAATTTAACACTTTACTTGAATTAACACAACACCAATATGTTAAAGTAACAAGCAAATGTTGTATGTTAAATTTTAACCAAGATATTTTTTAACAAGAAAACACAAATTTTTTTACTGTGTATATAATCTGTGAGTATTATTCTTTTGAATCGATTTTTATTGTATTTCTTAATACGTCTTAATCATACCAATTTTAGGTAACTTGTACTACATCGCATTGATCACTGATGATATTTTTAGGGTACAGTTCCAAAAACGACTTATCTCCGATTTTTTTGAAACTACGTATTTTTACATATGTTGGCGTGCTGATTACGAATATGATAGTGAAAATTGGCGCAAATTTGATTTTCATGGCGGAAACCATAAAAAATCCATAAAAATCACGGTTTTTTAAATTTATTTTTGTAAATAATGGGAAGTTCAATTAATATTTCAGATAAAAATTGTAAATTTTATTGAAATACATATTTCATATTCTATTGATTTTTGCCATAAATCGCCCCCCGTCTTGCACCCACCCAGCCGGTAGGGGGTGCCTTGGAAAGGCACAACCTCATGTAGTACAGTACAAAAGTGGATTTTGCATGGAAAGTCGCAAACTCATGTGGTACAGAAAACAGGCGGGTGAAAGAGGGGCTTTACCGCACCTCCTTCCGTTATTAACTAATAAAATTGACTAATAAAACTTGAATTGTGTTTGATGAGTTTTATGAAGTTTTGAACATTTGACGTCGTTTTTCTCAAAAACTATTGTCTTTATGGCAAAAATTAATAGAATATAAAATATGTATTTCGATGAAATCTATAACTTTTATCTGAAATATTTTTCGAAATTCCCATTATTTATGGAAATAAATAGAGAAAACCGTGATTTTTGTTGTTTTTTTATGGTTTCCGCCATGAAAATCAAATTTGCGCCAATTTTTACTGTGATATTTGTAATCAGCGCGCTAAAATACCCAAGACTACAGTTTCAAAAAAATCGAGGGTAAGTCGTTTTCGGAATTTTATCCATCTCATGTACTATTGGTACATTATATTATGTAATGTAATATATTATGTAATGAATGATATCAGAAATTGTTTCTTTTTATAGATAAATACACAAAAAATCAAATGATTTTAATGAAAAGTCCAGCTGTAAGCCCTTACGCTCATTTTTTTAGATATTAAATATTTTTAAGTGTTTTTGTTAAAGTTTTTTGTTTTTTCGTACAAATTTATAAATATTTAAAGATACGTATATGAATGTATATCAATCAGTCTGTTTCATGTTAAGTAATGTGGATACATCAAAAATTTAGAGAGAGCGAAAAAATCCAAAGAGGTAACAATGTAAAGTGAAAAATTAGCAAAACGAATGAAGCAGCAATTTAAACCCAGAAGGGGTGGTCCCGTTATGCTTGGCAATAATTCAACTCCCTATTCTCTCTCTCTCTCTCTCTCCCCCCCCCCCCTTCTATCCCTCTTTAAGTGACATAATTCATTCCCATTTATAATACAGCACTGGCTTTTCATTTACTGCTACCTCCTACAACATGCATTAGGACTATAAGCTTACGTAAATAAAGTATTAAAGAGCCAGAAGTTTGATTTCGTCCTCTTTACTATAATGAAATAACAAAACAAAACGACAAAAGTTAATGACAGCATCATTTCCTCTTTCTCTTTGATTACAGGATTTACCTTGACTAGTCAGATTTTATTTTATATCAAAATAATTAGTGATGTTAACAAAAACATTTTGAAGGATAATTGCTCGTCCATATTGTAACGAACATTTTATAAACCCCGCGCTAATACGTGGCGCTAGGATCTCTAGACCACTAACCCATAGCTACACCCGCACTCACTGTGACTCACTAGATTCACCAGATTCGACTTTATGTAATCTATTTTTCTTTCTTTGGTTTGCAACATAGACTTCATAGACTTATTAGAATAGACTGCTCATGAAGGTAGTGGGGGTATCCGTTACTGAGAAAAGGATAACTGTCTTTAACTTGGGTTGCTATTTCTTTCTAATGCATGAAGGTAGTGGGGAAGCATAGCGACCAATAATGGTGTCATATGCACGCTACGCATACTATGTGACAACACGCTCACGCTCTGACACCGTTATTGGTCGCTATGCTTCCCCACTACCTTCATGCATTAGAAAGAAATAGCAACCCAAGTTAAAGACAGTTATTCTTTTCTCAGTGACGGATATCCCCACTCCCTTTATGAGCAGTCTATTCTAATAAGTCTGTGGTTTGCAAGGTCGCCTTTTTGTATCAAGACACAATAAATAAATTTGTTTCGTTTAAACAGTAATCGCACTTCTCTTATTTTTCCAACACATTTTAATTTAGATAATTAGATAATTACAATATAATTTTAATAATAATCAAAGTTAAGCGATGTCGACAAGGCAGTGATGTCTTAGAAATATTAGATAAGGATGAGATTTAAATTAAAAAAATTTAAAGTAAAAATTAGCTGACAAAATTGTTGATTTAGTTATTTTAGTTGGACGGATTGATCATCTATTAGATATCATTGATATATGTAAAGAATATTAAATGAGAAATGCTAATGTTATTATACTATACACTGAGAAAAAAATGTTGTTAATTTGACTAAATTTTCCAACTAAATTAAATTTTGTCTATGCAATTTATATATTTCAATTAACTATATAAATACTTGAATTGAAATTTGTGTATTTAAATTAAATGTACAAATTCTTGAACTGACAAAATTTTAATTTAGTTGGAAAATTTTGTCAAATCAACAATATTTTTTTCTCAGTGTATGATTAGAACGAAGAATTTCAATACCTTACTATGATGATGTCTTGATAATTATGTGGTAGCAAATTGATATGTAAAAGTTTTTTTTTTGAATGCTAGTTGAAAAAGTATTGACCGCAGTTGAAAAAGAGTGACCGCAGGTTTGGGACTGAAAGAAATAATAGAAAAGAAATGGAAGGGGAAATGGAAGCAAAAAAATTCACGGTTGGTCATGCACACGGAGTTAAATCGGCAACGAAAAATTTGTACCCGGACATGGTTAAGTGAACGTTTGTATTGTAGGGAGGGATGGAAAAAATACGATGAGGCAAAACGACTCATCGACAAAATACGCGCGATAGTAAATTTACAATCTTTCGTTGCTGTTTTCTACGAAATATTATATTTCTATTTAACAATTTGCGTTTGCGTCCAATTGCTGTTTACACCATTTAACTGGTTTATTAAATAATGCTTAATGATCGGAAGTAAAGGAATTAATTGCATATTCTATTGTATGTTTTCCTAGCATTTTTATTATTTTTATTTTACTTGATTAATGTAACAATAAAATTTTTTTATATTTATTTAGGTGTAACATACATATAAAAAAATTTTTTTAACTTGAAAGAGAATTAATTAAAGAATCAATTGAATTAATCATTTCAAGTTATTTACACATTTTATTAAGTTAAATTGCTTTAAAAGTAAAAAAGTACGTAAAATTACATAAATAATATGTTTAAAACTTACACAATTAAAATATATAAAATTTTCAAATAATTTTATCTAATTGTGCAAATGTATCTTTATATAAAATGAACAATTATATTTGCACAATTAGAAATAAAAATACTAAAAAAATTTAATAACATTGATTCTATAATAAGTAGAATGTAACTTAAAACGTTGAGAGAAAGAATATTTTAAACATGTTTAAGCATTCTAAATTTCTTCAAAATATTAGTAATTGTGCAAAAGGATTATATAAGTTATATCGTGAAATATTGTGAACACATTGTATATGCTCTCGTAAATGGCATCTCTTGGAGCTTTTCGGAGGCAAATTCTATTGAAGCTACTTGTTCAATGTGCTAATTAGCTACGACAAATCAGCCAGAGGGCTCTGATTAATTGACCAAATGACTCTTTAGGACACGTAGACGAGTTTTTCGATAGTTTAGATGAACCAACTAGGAAGTTTGAACTATCCCAAGAACGATCCATGTTTGCGGATTCTCCCAGGACTCTTAAGAGTAGATAAGAAGAGGCTCAGTAATAGACTTCTTCTAGTTCTTGAAAAGATGAGCGTTCGACTTTTGTAGTTTATTTCCAACTTTGGACTATACGTAATTGCCTTTGCTAATAGTTTTTTTTGTAAATTTTGTTTAATGTTTTGTTTTGATTATTTTAATATGCATATTTTTGGTTAATTGTATTTTAATTAATATTTTTTATTTTAAATAAAAAAGGAAATGGAGAAAATAAATAAATCAGAATTAGAAGCTATATTTTTAACAAAAATAGAGTTAAAACTTATTGTCGCTAGTAATGAATAATAAAAAAATAATAACTCTAATTTGGTGGATTCAAACCAACTGGCTATTGGGCAGTTGCCCGTTGGGTTAAATTCACCAAATTGGATTTATTTTCTGTACTTTTAATTAAAAAAATTTTATAATTAACATTTTTTAATTTTTAAAGATAGATATAATATATATGTTTTTATATAGGGGGAACGATATACTCGTATATATTCTTAATTTCATGTGTACTTAGATAAATATGCGTTTGGCTAAAATCAGTATAATGTGTTACATGTAATAGATATGACATTGAAGATTGACATTATATTTAGAATAATGTGATGTAACTGATTAATACTTTTAGGGTGATGGCATATTTTGTGTACAACTATCGTTAAGGTTTTAGAGCCGCCTCGTATATCCATGATCGTAAACATATTTTATATCAGCCGGCACTTTATGCACGATTTGCGTCAACTTTTCAGAATAAACGTGAAAATTTAGAGATAGAAATGTATCAGCAGTAAAGCGTCGAGTAATATTGATCTGCGAAAATTATGACCGTCGTAAAATATTAAGCAGTCTAGCAATTTTCCATTCCTCTAATATCGTAGATATTAATAGCGATAGTCCGAAAATAATGTTCAATATATCGAGTCAGCGTTAGTCAAAAATTTTTCTTGACTTTAGAAGAATAATATACATAAGTAATGTGAGGTAATAAAAAAATTACAGAGAAAAATCATTTCTTCTGTTGGACAATTGTATATCTATTATGTTGTGTATATAGAAGATTTTTAACAAAGCTATGAACCATGAAATTGAAAAGATTTGGTAACTTTTTTTATCCCTACAATCGATGAAACAAGGATATACCGGGGTCACAAATCTTATTCTTGCCCCACGATCTTTATAGCCTAGAAAGTTAATTACTCGGGATGGTTGATAAGAATCTCAGGATCAGCAGACGACGAGGTCCTCCGTCGTAGGAAATGGAAGTGTCGAAGACAGAGAATGTGTGGTAGAAGTCGGCCCTTGAAGCTCTTAAAGTTCTCTCGTTAGAGGACTAAGGAGGAAAGGAAGAGGCGAAAGATATAAGGAAAGAAGAAGAGAGAGATGCGTTACGCGAAGAAGCTTCTGCGATTTTCTGAAAGAAGAGGGCAAGGAGGAAACGGAGACCTGTACGAAAGGGGAAAAAGACGAGCTAACCTTCTTACAGCCATTACAGCTGGGGTTAGGAAGTATAATGTCGTTAATTCGACGTTTTCGCGAACCGATTTTCGTCCTCTCATCTCCCTCCCCCCCGTCTCTCTCTCTCTCTCTCTCTCTCTCACTCACACACTCACTCACTCACATCTTTTCCTCTCCATCCCCCCGTTTCTCTTTTCAAGACTATCTCAGGCTAAAGTTTCTGCAATCCAATTGACCCGACAGGCCATATCCGCGTCGTCACTGTGATGCCTCATCGAGAGTCAAAGTTATCTTCTTAACCCATTAGTGTGCGATAAGTTCGATAAGTCGGACTTAACAAAATCCTCTGCAGATGTTATATGTATATACATTTTGAGAACTATAATGTACTTTCGAATTTCATTAAGTATTATAATTAAAATTGAAAAGGTCATTGTTCTCTTAATTTGCTAATTCAGTAAGTTTTTGTACTTTATCACGATGGGAGAGACATGTTATTGAGATATTTTAACTTTCATAAAGAAAAGATGGAGCTAGATTAAGAAGGAAGATTTTTATTTCTAGTACTTACTACTCCCGACTTACTTTTTTTATGGATAGAGAGAAGACTTTCAATAATCTTTTTATTTCTTTTACACACACATATCGCGATAGAAAAATTTAGTGCATTTTAATGAATAAAAAATTTTGAAGGTTTTCGAAAATCTAAAAATATAAATACGAAAATTTTTTTTTTTTAGAAATTATTGTCAAGAAATGTAATATTATATACGTATTATATATTTTTTTTTTCGTAGAGAAATTCTTAATTCAAACAAGTGTTAGTTATATTTCTTAACAATAATTTCTAAATTTGCGTATTGTTTCTATATTTAGATTTTTAGATCCAAAATCTTAAAATTTTTTAATCCAATGCACTAAATTTTTCTGTCGCGTTCAAAATGTAGGTATATGCAGTCTGTAGATATTGCACCATTTCTCCTGCGGATCGTTTGCTCCCGAAAGCGAAGGATTCAATTTGAGGCAATGCTGATCGCCGCGCGTGAGGCGCTTCCTCTTCCCAACCACTGCTATCCTACCAAGCGGGAAGAAGGAGGCACAGGCAGCGCATAATAATCGCATAAGCTCGGCTGGAAAGTGTTGGAATCTAGTTGGTTTCTAGAAACTAGGGAGATTCATCATCCCGATTTTCAAACTGCAATTTCGAAACTTGAAAACGCGTTAGCCTGTCTCAATTCCATAAAAATATTATTTTATACAAAAAAGTATACATGCATAATTAAAAATTATACATATACAATTGTAAGCGATTGCAAAATCTTAACTTTTTAAATATTATAAATTACTAGTGAAATTTTTAGAGAATTAAATATTTCGGATTAGGTACAAAGATTACACATATATAAATAATGTATAATTCAACTTAATTTTAAAGCTTTTACGTAATAATTTATATCACTATTGAATTTTAAAAATTAAAAAAAGTAGCTAAAACGGTCTTTTAGTTTTTAAAATAATCTATAATAATATACGCACAACTTAATCTAAACTTTTATAATGTGAAATATTCAAGTATATCTATCAAGATTTTTACACACACACACACACATGCGCGCGCGCGCGCGCGCGCACGTGCGCATACACACAGAGGACCACCCTAAGCCGTAATGTCGCAAGTAGTCGCGTCGCGCTCGTGTAACAAATTGATCCTGGTCTTTGATCAGCGTCACTTTGAAGCTTGATCAGCGTCACTTTGAAGACGTGCATAGTGACGAGTAGCGAAGCTATTTCTACATATAAGTAATCTGTATAATTGAATAGCCAGGGCCTTAACTTCTCTGTAATCACTTAGTTGGGAAATTGTTCCGCAAAACAGCACATTGCACGTTGCTGTATCGATCAAAGTTATGCGATTAAATTCCACTTCGCGATTGAACTGGAATTAACATTAACATTTAATACTGGCGTAACATAATCAAAGTAATAATGACATTTGCGTGTTTAAAAGCTTGCATTTTTTCGGTTCAAATAAGTCTTTTAAGCGAGAAAATTTTTAATTACATGGAAAAATTTCAAATTCTCTTTACAAAAAATATTCATCAAAGATTGTGCTTTATTTTAAATTTTATTTTAACTTTTACATCACACACACACACACACACACACACACACACACACACACACATCGAGCGATGACATTTTATAGCATTCAAAGAATTAGCGTTACAACTTTTTGTTCAGATTCATAAAAATTTTCAAATTAGAAAACGCGACAAATGAGATTGACATAAATATCTAACGATCATAGCATGTATTACTCATTCGATAATCGTTTTTTCTGCCAATTTTCGACATGGTTTAGCTGAAAAGTCTGAGTTACGAATAACGAGGCCATAAATACAAATGGAAAGGAAATGGCACTGGAATGGCGCGAACTTTTCCTGCACTTTTTCACTATTCCCTTTTTCTACCCTCATCTCCTTTTCTGTTCTGTCGTTTCGTGCTAACTTGTTTCTTCGTTGTTGACGACCAACGACCGATATATCTTGTTTAAAGTTCGTCTACCTAGTTATCCTGACTGATTGCTTCTCTGTACGGTACGTTCGCGTCAACTCCCAAATTTCCAGGATATAGTCCCACACTATATTAAAATTCAATTCAAACGAATCAAAATTAGAACATAGAATCAAAGTTACAAAATATTTCATATCAATTCATATAATATTTTTTTCATATTATTTTACGTTAGACTTGATTAAAAAGTTTTAACCGAATTATATTAAAAAATTATAGTTAAAGTTAGTAAATATATTTTATTTTTTGCTAGCAACACATATGTAGTGATAGAAAACATAGAAAATTTATTCCAAGAATTTTCTAAGAAACATGCTGCGTTATTGAGTCACCTAAGATTATTATTATGCGAATCGAGACATTATTGTAAAGCCAGCATTGCTACGATTTTATTACAACTTTCATCGTTGTCCTTACGTTATACATTCTATGTATTTTTTTCTCACAAAATACCGAGCACTTTAGCCATCCGAACCCCGGATGGCGGAGGTGGATCGAGGCGGGACACTCGAGAGAATTAAAAAGCTTTTCAAGTTCCGGAAGCACGAATTTTTTATTAATGGAAAACTTTCAAATCCACCCTTCGCATACACAATGCCAGCAGGGAAGCGCGCGCACGTGTTTAACGTCTCCGGCAGAAAATTCCGCTCGTCAAAGTTGTAAAATTTTTAATAGCCGTTCCTTACAATCACTAGCCATATAATATATTGTTAATAATTTTTAAAATTCTATTAAACGCAACATTAATCTCAGCTGCCAAATTGATGGAAATATAATATACGCGTAGGTTTATTGTATTGTGTTTATTTTGCAAGACAATTAAATTTGCATAAATGATTTGTATGTTGATAGTTTAAAATAGATTTAAAATATATTATGGTCTCTAATCCTTCTAATGTAGCCAGTACATTAACTAAGTAATATTAGATTCGATGCGTAGCATTTACATATATAGAAATATACATGTGTGTGTGTGTGCGTGTGCGTGTGCGTGCGTGCGTGCGCGCGTGTGTGTGTGTGTGTGTGTGTGTGTGTGTGTGTGGTGTATTACATATTTATTATATGTGAATTAAAAGAGTTAAACCTCTAATTAAGACTTTATATATGTAAAACTTTATTTGTGTTTAATTAATTACAAATGTGAGTTTTATTTTTATTTTAATCAAATAAATAACATTTTAGAAATAGAAAGCTATTTTTAGTTTTGAAACGAGTATATCCTAATTATATGCGATTTATATTCTTCAATTTTTATTTATACTTTTTTATGTATTAAATATTCAAATCGGTCCTTCTATGAAAAAGCGATTCCATCATTTCGCGATACGTGACATGAAACTAGCAATGAAACGAAAAATGGAGTCTTCATAATCAGCGCGTGTTATAATAAAGGAGGGATTGGTGGCTAGATAGAGCCGGGGGTGAAAATTTTGCCATGGTGTAACATACATGTATTTCGAAAGCTGGTCGACTGACTAATACACGAAGTTGATTAAACTCAACATGCGGTCAAAATTACACAGCGCTAATTGACGGATGGCTCGCGCCAATCAGTTGCATGGGCAATTATTGTAAGTGGTCGGCTTTCAGTCCGGGTTTTAGCTGAGAGCCACTCGCGCTCTCGTGTGGAATCAGCAATCGTGAACCAGTAATCGCTTCCGTTTAATGAGCAACGCACTCAAACGAAGTCGGAAAGAACTGACTCGTTATCCGCGTTCGAGAACGTTGCCAACAAACGGCAAAAGTTCTAAACTTTTCTCACTTGTTTTCTACTTTTCTTTTGGGTCGTTCGTGCTTGTATGCAAAAATTTTGTACATAATTTGTATATAATTTTATATATTTATTTAAAAACATTTTTTATCCTCTTTTTTGCATAGATTACTCGATGCAATGCGAATTAGAACATCTATAATTTCTTCTTGCTAATCATATTAATGCTAAATGTTACTTGCTTCGTTGAATTTAATAGTTATTTTATTCCTCAACTAAGTATTAATTAATTTTAACATTTAAAAACTTACTCTATTTTTTTTTTTATTGAAATTATAAAAAGTATTAAAGTTCTCCGAAGAAACATCTAGAAAAATTTCAGACAACTTTATTGATGGCTTCAGAAAGAGTTCTTGTCACTTATAGCAGTAAAATTAATATTTGAGGAGTTGCTTCTTGTTACATGAATGTTACAATTTTTATTAGAACTCGGAAAATTTTTAATAGTTCTCTTTCTCTCTCTCTCTCTCTCTCTCTCTCTCTCTCTCTTTCTCTATAAAAGTTTTTTTATATTTTGAACTAAACATTTAAAAAAATTATTTTTTCTTAATAGTGAACATCGTGAACTTAATACTTCTAGTTTTTTAAATCGTGTTTTTACTACTATAAACTTTTTTCTAAAACAAATTAAAAATTCTAGAATTTTTTGGAACATATTTAAAACTTTAGTTTCCTTTAAATTTTGAGATGGAATTAGTTTATAAAAACTATTTAATTTCAAATGTACAACATTTGATTTCATGTGCATTGTACAATTATTAATTAACCTTTACATGCATATATATTATTCTAATTTATATCGTGTCCTCTAATATAATCAGTATTAATAATTTTATTATAAAATTGGGTTTGTTATTTGATTCAAATCGATCAACTATTGATCAACTGTAGATACATAAAATACATGTTTAAATTTAGTTACAATATACAGTCTGTTGAATTTAATATATCTAATATCATATTGATAAATAGATTTAATATCAAATTGTTTAATATATTATATATAAAGCACGTACAAATTTGTCAACATTATTGACCTGATAATATTATTTTAATAAAATGGTAATGGTATTAATAAAATGTAAAAAGAAAAAAATATTTATTTGATAAACCGCTTTATTAAAAAAATATATATTATGATGTTGTCTTTTGTATTCTTACATTACGATACGCTTGTATGTATTATTTGTAAATGTTGTATTTTTTGTGCTTGATTGTAATAAAAATAAACAGTTACAAACTATAGAGCCATGAAATAATTTTGCTGGTAAGTACAAGAGAGTTTCTAATTATTAATAGTACTTCAAGCAATGAATATGGTTTTAATAACGGACATTTATATAGTCTCTTTTAGATATATATTACGACTTCCGGCAACAGCTCTATGAACTTTGAGCATAGGTCAGAGAACTTGGAATAATGTGAACTGAGAAAATGTGATATTGTTAGAAACAATAGAAATTCATGTCTTTGCACTTTTACACAATTATGAATTATGTTCATTAATGTTAATTATTCTTTTATGAATGCTCTTTTAAAAAAAATATTTTTCTATTGTAAACGTTTCCCTATAATGATGCATTATAGTACGTTATAATTATGCCACATCAGCATATATATAAATATACAACTTGAAAGAGATTTTTCAAAATAATGGCAAGTCATAGATTAAACAAATTCTTAGAAATTATTTCTTCAAAAATTATTTTTATGTTTATCAATTTTATACATTTTGCTAATCGAAAATTTCCTTGTCAATTGAGTTTTCACGAAAAAAATTTGGATGAAAGATAGAATGACACATTTAGATTGAATTTTTATTGAACCAATTTTTCAATGTGCAGATGCTTTTATGCAAACTTTTACGTCACTGGTGTGTGTGTGTGTGTGTGTGTGTGTGTGTGCGCGTGTGTGTGTGTGTGTATCTTTTTGCTCAATTCGCTGCACGCGCGCATGTGAATGTACGCCGAAATTTTTTTCATTATACAGTCCGGAGGACCGAATCGAGTGTGTGTCGTGAAAATGGCATTCCAAGCATTTTCTCTCTCTCTTTCTCTCTCTCTTTCTCTCTCTCTCTCTCTCTCTCTCTCTCTTTCTTTCTCTCATACCCACTCCCTTTTTCATCCCCTTTACTGCTTTTGTCTCCTCCCCTTCACCGACTGCACGCCGTTGGGACATTAATTTTTATTACGGCTTTTTTTCATTTGTTCCAACCCGTTTTCTGCCGCGCGGCGGACAACAATAATTACTCCCTCGTGCAATTATAATGATATCTAATGAAACGGCGCCGATATACTTTTCTGCCGGAGTCGGTGAAGTTTACTTTTTAGGTAATGCACGTAATGCATCTCCGAAATTAAAAATGACTGGAACTCTGAGACTATTGCTGCGAATGAATACTAAATTCGCCAGTTGTAAAGTGTTAAAGTCTAATTCAACAAACGAATTGAAATTAGAATTGTGATATTTTAGAATTTGTTGGACTCTGATTCATTAGATCCATATGTTGGTACATGACCGTCGTCACAATGAACATGAACAGATATTTCGAGAAGTTGGAGCGATGAGATTCACTCTGACTCGACGCTTCTCGAACGTGGCCGTGGCCCACTAGTCCCACTACTCGTCATGGAGAAGACTTCCGACAGCTCGGACACGCATGAAATCTCGCGGGTGCTGAAATCCGCGAATTTATCGTTGCTGTACGTCGTATCAACCGAGCGCGGCATCGCGCCGCGCCGTGCGGCGCGTCGCGTCGCGTCGCGTCGCGTCGCGTTCCCTGATACGCTGCGTTGGCGCGTCGTGACGTCGCGTGACAAACGACAACGCGGCTGTTACTTCCAACGTACGCGACGCTGTCAGTCTGATATGCTACGCAACGGAGGAAGCAAGGGAAAGGGATAAAGAGAAGCGTTATAGCATACCGGCTGGAGAAAAAGGTGACGTTGTCGGAGAGAAAAAGGGAGGGCGACGGTTAGAGTATGCGATGCACGGAAGGAAATAGAAAGAATCATCGATCATGAATTTCGTCAGTCTTTCGTTCTTTCTTTCTTTATAGAGAGCATTATCTAAGAACTGGATAGTTACGTTGCAAATAATAGTACTAAATAGGCTGAGAAAACATTGTGTGTATACGACATAGAATAAAGATATATTATACTTGTTTTTTGTTATTGTTATTTTTGCTGAATATAACATTAATTTAATGATTTAGTTGGATCACGAATAATTTATGTAATTGTACAATAAAAAGAGTTGTACAGAATTGAAAAATTATTCATTAATATCTTTAGTGAATGCTCCCATGTTTTACAGACTTTCAGCGACATTTAGATAACATTATTTTTTAATATCGTTCTAGATATATTTAATATCTAATAATAACTTTTTATATTTGATTTATTCTTGAACACAATATTTTGTTTTTTGACATTTACAAAGATAGACATTAAAATGATAACTGCCAACCGACAGATTATCTGAATCTCAGTACTTTATATTTTGAACAAAATTCAATTTCACTTGATTGCGATGAACCTTTTATAATAATGACAACTTTACATCATAAATATAACGTAATTACAATCAGAGACAATTTTGAAATCTGTATTAGCACTGAAGAGGACTCGAATAGGGAGTCGAAACGTCTGCGAATTGTATATTGTATTTATATTGCGTTTGCGTTGCAACGCGTTTAAACATTTTTAATAATAAATAAAAAATTAATTTGCACATCCATCCGATGCTGGCTCTTATCGGCTTATCAGCCTACGTTTTAATTGAAAAAAATAAATTAGTTATATGAAACAAGTATATATATATATGTATATGTATATATATGGTATATCAAGGATAATTGTTATGAACACAAAAATTGTAAAATCAATTATTAATAGATAAAAGTATTAAATATAATTTGTTAAAAACTTATATTAAATTAATTAGTTATTTACAGTGTTGTAATAGATCATTAAATAAATAATCTAGATCAGATCAAGATCTTTATCAAAATATTAAATCTAGATCAGATCACAGATCATTTTTCACACATTTGATCTAGATCATAGATTACATTAATTTTGATCTAGATTGAAGATCGTTTTTTTTTTACTTGACAATTTGGTAGGAGTAGGAATCGAAGTTTTTTAAGCTTCTTTAATGGACTTTTAGGAATGTCCCAGAAATTTTCAAAGGAGAAAATCTTCGATAGTTTTATCTTATTACCCCCACTCTACGCCTCTAAAAGGACGTTCTTGCCGGAGATTTTTTTTTCGAAGATTTAGTGATACGCATGCGCAGTAGAAAATTGCGCAATTCACGCGGAACTTTTAAAACAAAAATTTAAATTAATTAAACAACTATTTGTGACATTAACTTTAATAATATAATTATTTATAAGTATACATATACATATAGTTATACATAAGTAAATTAAAATCTGCAAGTTGATTGGCTACACATGTCCCGGATCGCGAACTTGGACCAATAATACAGGGAAATTAGACTTTTTCGAGAAAAAATTGTAAGAGGCACTTTTATTGCAGATTCTTATTCGGAAAAATCATACAAACATATTAAACAAAAATTCAACTTGGAAAAAGTTGTGGACACAAGGATCAAGTTCTAGCATCGAGGACTTTAATCTCAGAAACTATTAACCTAGAGTAGAAGTTACACTGGTTACAGTATAGATAGAGACCCTCTAAAGTCGAGTCAAGTAATAAAAAGATCTAATTTTTTATAGATCAAGATCATATAATTTAAAAAATCTAGATTAAAGATTATCGTAAAAAAAAGATCTTTACCAGATCAATAGATCATAGAAGTTGATCTAGATTAATGATCTAGATCATTTGATTTAGATCGTTTACAACACTGGTAATTTATTAATTATGACAAATATATACTTACTTTTAGTAAATATTATAACTTTTATTTAAAAAATTAGCTTTTTGCAAAAGATTGAACGAATATGTAAACTTGAAAATTTTTTATTATTCATAATATGATTAATAGTTACTTTTAATTTAATGAAGTAGAGATATT
The DNA here is from genome assembly GCF_013373865.1 of Monomorium pharaonis. Classification (NCBI taxonomy): domain Eukaryota; kingdom Metazoa; phylum Arthropoda; class Insecta; order Hymenoptera; family Formicidae; genus Monomorium; species Monomorium pharaonis. Next base: position 21,431,016 of record NC_050471.1, read on the forward strand.
ACTTATTGCATTTTATTTTATATCTTAAAATTAGTAATTTATGATCCAAATTTAATCTAATCGAAAAATAAATTTTGATTTTTTAGCAAATTTTTTTCTCTGTCTTTTTTATTTTATTAGAATTAAATTATATTATAATATAATAGTATAAGGTAAAAAATCATGGAAAATATTGAAAAGGAAGAAACTCAAATACTAATACTTAGGCGCGCCGTAAAAAAATAGAAAAAAAAAGATAGAGTAGAGGAACGAAAAGATTGGAGAATTGGTAGAAAGTGATAGAAAGAGGTAACCATCTGGTATCTTGAGCGGTTATCGGTTGGCGGTGGATATCAAACCATTCGTGATTTAGTGGAAGTAGAATAAAAGCAAGATGAAGCGAATTGAAATAGCAGAATTCGCAGCATCGGTGGGTGGAGCGGACAAGGTGTCGATTGGAACCGGAAAGAAAAGATTCACGATTAAAGATACCGCAATTCCTCGGAGATCTTTAAAATCGGTCTTGGTTTCTATTAAGTAAAAAATTTTTTACTTAATAGAAAAATAATTTTTGCAGATTTCAATGATTCATTATTTGGAATTATCGAAAATGAAAGAATTTTTGTCAATGTGTCATTCAATTGTCTATGTCTAAAGTATTCCGCGTGGTGTAACATATGTGCATACAATAGTGCAAAGGTGTAAAGATTTTACTGACAAAATATAATAGCTTTTACCTCAAAATTTGAACGATATATATCATAAATGTTTTAACTCATAATTTAATACATAAGTATGTACACATAATGAAGTCATTAATGTTTCGATCCTTAAACTTAAGTATATATATGTGACAAACATATAAGTACTTCGATGTACATTCAAATAACAATTTATACGTTATCAAGGGATTAAGTAACCCCACGGGTATGTACTTTCCTAGCGTGAAATAATAAAATAATTTGTTCTCTCTCTCTCTCTCTCTCTCTCTCTCTCTCTCTCTCTCTCTCTCTCTCTCTCTCTCTTGTCATTGATACAAATATTTCTGCGTTTATTCAATCTTCTTATCTTTTTTTACATTTCATCTTTTTTCTCCCCTCGACATTAACATGTACCTATGTTTGTGTAGATTGGACAATCCTCCCGTTGAATCAATCTTTCGTTTGAATTTGTCTCGATACACGACTCACCCTCGATGTCGTCTATATGCCTTAAGCTTATTTCCAATAGAGGCTGATTTTAAGTTCCGGTCTCGTTTGTTTCTCCAGAGACCTACGCTCCATTACTCTCGGTATTCGCGGTGGGATAAATATTATGAAGACAAAAGATTCCGGCTTCTCGCTAAAATATGGCGACGACCTCGGCCCGCGCGGAAGCTTACAAGAAGAGCCGCATGATAAATCCGCACCCCTGTCCGACACTCTCCCTTTACGCTGCCCCGCGCGATAATGTCCTTTCCCCAATTATTTATGACGTGACATAGACTTGCCATCCAACAAAATGGCCGTATGCTAGAATATTTCTATTAAACTTGGCTATTTTTTAAATAATTTTATGGTAGTCGTTTTTAAATATTACAGGTTAATTTTCAAATAGCATATACATTTTGAAGTCAACGTATCATATGAGCTTACATTTTCATGCGACAATGAAACTGATTTAAGGAATCGGTATCGATTTACCTCTTGCATATTTTTCTGTTTGAATTTTCTACAATTTTAAATGTTTAAACGTAACAGTTATGCAGAAAGAACGTAACGTGGTATCTCTTTCTTTTTCTCTGAGAGAAAAGTGACCGGAAGTGGCCCGTTAAGAGTCGAACTGTGTAACTTGTATTGAGCTTTCGCATTCTCTTTCGTTTCAATTTCATATTTCTTTTTCTTTAATATATATTAAACGCTCTCACGCGACCGACAGTATTCGGGAAAATTTTCGTTATTCCGTCGAGTGGAAGAACGATCGTCGCTGAACGAAGGTACTTGGCAGGGCCCCGGGCGGCCATGCACGGTTAATTGGGACCCTCGCGAACTTTGCACTAAGTCGAGTCACGAATTACTATCGGCGAAGTTTCGCTTCTCTCTCCTTATTTCGCTAGCATTTCTTCTCTTCTCTTGCACGGCCGATTGCCTTTGCAGCAAGTCAACGAGAAAGTCGTCGCAAGGAGAGCTTTCGTTCACGCGACAATAATTTTGAGTTGGATTCAAGGTTTCCTAATGATAAACACTTCTTATAAAGGCAGAATTTAGATTAATTAAAAAAGAAAGAGAATTCTGAATTAGAATAATTAATATCTTTTTTTAAGTTTCTATTTTTTTATTTTTTTTTATAAATAAAAACTAAAAATGTGATATTACTTGATGCAGAATAAAAGATGTATTTTTCATCATTGATCATTTTTCGATTATTTATGATTTTAAGAAGCTTGAGAAAATATAGAAATAAATAAGCTAATTTAAAGATATTGAATACTATAATTTTTTTATGGAAGTAACTACAATATGTAAAAAAAAATTTATATGTAGTAAAATTAGATCGCTCTGAAATTATCGTTACGTGAATGCCAATGTATACACTTAGAGAAAAATATGCTGAATTTAAATAAATATTTCTTTGAATAGTGCTACTAGTAACATATTTTATAGAAAATCAATAATATTTATTCTAAATAAGTAACATTTTCTAAATTATAGAAAACTATTACTTGTTTTAAATAAATATTATTGATTTTCTAATAAAATATGTTATTAGCATTATTCAAAGAAATATTTATTTGAATTTAGCATTTTTTCTCTCAGTGTACATTATTAATAATATGACTATTACTTTTGTAACAAACTTGTGATAATTTATATTATATAATAGAACAGTTTAATTCTAAGAAATATTAAGAAACATATAATTTTATTCTAAAATATTTTTTTAAGTTGTTCTCTTATATTGTAGAAAATTACTTGATGTTGTGATTTCTTTATATTTACAAATGCGTTTAAGATTTTATTTATTTCTTAAAATTTTAAACGTTGACAAATTATACACTCGTGTCACAAAGCAAATTTAACTGAGTCATTACAAATTAAGAATCTTTTTAATAGTTAATAGGCAAAGTCCATCAAATTTCGTACTTTCAGCTATTAGTAGTAAAGTTTGTAAGGATACGGGCGATTAAACAATTATTATTCGACTTTGCGAGCACATTACGCTCGATTGAACCACGCCTCGTGCTGTCGATTTTCAGTTCCGCCATTGTGAAAAGTCTAACACTTGTCAGACTTTCATTGTGGAAAAAATATATGAGAAATTACTCAGTCAATTCTGAAAAAAAAAGGAAATTTTCGAAGATTTGATGGACTCTGGGATTTTATATATAGTATATTATGTATACATTGAAAAAAAATTTACTAAATTGAAATAAATATTTTTTTTAATAGTACCATGCAGAAGTTTTGTAAAAAATAAATAATATTTATTTTAAATAAGATAATATTTTCTATAATTAAAAAAATGTATTATACATTTTGTATAACATTTAGAAAATGTATTATACATTTTCTAAATTATAGAACATATTATCTTATTTGAAATAAATATTACTTAATTTTTACAAAATTTCTGCATGGTACTATTTGAAAAAAATATGTATTTTAATTTAATAAATTTTTTTTTTTTAGTGTATATGTGTGTATATATATGTATATATACACACATGTATGTTATTAAAACATAAATATTATGTGGAAATTTATAGAGCCTTACATGAATATTTATATTATATAAAAGTTATTTTTTTCTACAACTTAGAAGTCTAAAGAATTTAAATGTACTAGATTATTAAAATTTTAATAATTTTATCAAGAATTTCATGTTTTCAGCAAGAATTTAGATAGCAAGAATTTTTCAATATTTATGTCCAAAATAGGTCATTGCTGCAAGAGGAGGGTGGAGGAAATTTGTTTTCGCTTTTTGTAAAGTAACGTTCCTAAAGATCTCTCAGTGCAAAAAGAGAGTATTCTTTGGTATCTTATTTTCCGTTCGTAATCTCCATGTTTCATCCATCAGTTGTTATCAATCATTTCTTGAGATTGGCATTAGAAAAGGAGTAGAGGAAGATATGAGACAATCTGTTTACGTGAAAACAGTGCGAAAAGTCTGAAAGAAAAATGTTCTAATTTTAGAAAAACAAACAATCGATGTGTATCGATATCTATTTTTTTCCATGTCTTTTCTGTTCTAATTTCAATTTTCGTCTATAAGCAACGCAATTCACAACTATAATTTTATTTATAATATATATTTTTATCCCCCATATGAAAATAAGTTGTTCCAGATTATACATACGAATCTTGATGTTGTAATTACTTATTATTAGTTGAATTTTCAATTACAACATCAAGATTCGTATATACAATCTGTACATACGACACAACTTATTTTTATATATTTTAATACTTTTTCTTTTGTTTTATTTATGCTTTAATATAATTAAAAAGTTTTTAAATGTATTTAAAATGGTTTAATGTTTTACAATCTTGTAAATTATTATAGAGAAGCAAATTTAAAAAAATTATTGAAATTACTTAAAATTTATATTTAATTAAATTTCAGATATTTATAAGTATTACGTACAGTATTATGCTACATTAGTATTATGTTATTCATTTAATAAAGAATTTTAAAAGACTTATTATTTCTACTTAAAGTGAGATTACTTATTATAAAAATAATAGGTACAAATTGTATAACGTTAAGTAATTTATTATTTTTAGAACTTATGGTCATTATTATTATTATTATTATTGTTATTATTATTATTATTATTATTATTATTATTATTATTATTATTATTATTATTATTATTATTATTATTATTATTATTATTATTAGAAGTAGCAAAAAGAGACTAATTGGTTTAGATAAAGTATGTTTTAACGTCATGTATAGCACAGAGATACAAGTATTTGAGTGGTAAATCTCTAAATAGGAGTTGCTTGATTGATTTTTCCGACTTTTTTTTCTTGACATTCTTTGTATCCAGATTATCGAGAAACGAGAAATGTTGAAAAACAAGGAACGATAGCTTTTAATGTAGGACTGAAATGAAGCTTTGGTAAAACAGAAGATACATGCAAAAATATTGTATAGCTTTTTTAAAAGTATTTGTGGTTTTAGAAAATTAACAGGATAACCCTCTTATTATAATAGTAAGAATTGAGATACGAAAAAGGATGAGAAGGGTAATATATACTAAAAGGTATACAAATCGCGCACTTGATGCGACTGTACGAGCGAAAAATCTCACGGGACGAAGCATTCACAGAGAAAAGTTAAGGAACAAAAAGTTGGAATAAGAAGAGCAGGAGGTTTGAAGGGGTTAATATTACCCAAGAGATATTTTTGAACTATTAATTGTCTTCCAAGGGAGAAACTGGAAAGTTTTAGAGCACTTGTTTGTTTCGTGTAAAGCAACTGAAAAAAGAGGGGAATAACTTTTTGTAATAAGTATACCAAAACTTATAATATTTTGAACGAAGAATGTGTGTGTGTGTGTGTGTGTGTGTGTGTGTGTGTGTGTGTGTGTGTGTGTGTGTCCGTGTGTGAGGGAAGGAAAGGAGAAGAAAGAAGTATCTTTTATAATAAACTATAGTTGTTTATCAAAATTTTAGTACAATGAGAATTTTTCGTTTGTTTTGTACGAATTTTATTTCCATGTACATATGTTCGAACTTTGGTCATCGTTTATAATGAATAAGTTAAATTTATCGGTATCTGTATATATGGAAATACAGTTTGTATTTCCATATACATATATATAGTTACAATTTTGAATTGAAATGCTCGAGTTAATAGCGCGTCGAAACGTTTACGCGAGTGCATGTTGAGAAAAGGAATTGGTAGACGGAATGCTTTTTCGCAGATGTCATACCTGGATGACAAATCCTTTTTACAATCTACGAAGTCTTTCTTTTTTTTTCTTTTTTTTTTAAGAAGGATAACTTTTTCGTCGTCTCTGTTTCCTTTTTTCATTCTGTCTTAAATACTTTTTTTAAATTCTTGGAAAACTGTAATTTTTTTCTTTTAAGTTTGATATCCTTTAGCAAGAATGACAACTTTCTAGTTAAATTGAAATGCAATTATGATGAATTTTTCAAACTATAACGGTTAATGGATTAAAAACTTAAGTAAATAATTTTCAACAGACTGAATAAAAAGTGAAATAAATATTTTTAACGATATTATCATTCTCTCTCTCTCTCTCTCTCTCTCTCTCTCTTTCTCTCTCTCTTTCTAGAACTAATAATATATTTATAGTACTGCACCTTAAAAAAAAGTAACAAACAAAGAATAGAATTATTAATTTATCATGGAGTTATTGATTTAAACCATTAATATTATTAATAATGATGTACTTTCAAGACACAATGTACTTGTTGCCTTTTATTTAAAATTCAGCGAAATTTAAACAGGTTTCACCAATGGAATGTACTCTGTATTATATTATTCATTATTTAAAAAATATTTTATTTGTAATTAAACATTAAATACTGTTGATACGCTTACAATAATTAAAAATTCTATACCTTGGCATTTAACACACGCAAATAGGAGTTATAATGTTTAATTACAAATAAAATATTTTTTAAATAATGAATAATGTAATACACAGTACATTCCATCGATCCAATGAAACTTGTTTAAATTTCGCTGAACTATAGATGAAAGGCAACAAGTATATATTGTGTCTTGAAAGTACATCAAGCAAGTATGTACATCAGCCATCTTGTTTAGTGGTAGAAAAGTGTGCTTATATCTTTTTTCTTGCAATTTTTTTGTGTAAATCGTTGGTAACTGTTATATAGGCGCGGAATCGTCGATGAGAACGGTAGTGAGGATGAAGTCATTACTAGTATGCTTACACTTTTTATACAGGCGCATCGATGTAGAGGTAAAGGTAATTTTGCAAAGAGTAGAAAGACTTGAGAATATTGGAAAAGTTAGGAGAAGGAGGATATGCTCCTTTTTCTCTTCTGACAACAGGATGCATACGGAACGGGCGCATCAAAGGAAGTTCCTTGTCTCATCTTTGTTGGAAGAGCATAAACATTTTTTGTTGTTCGGATGATGAACTAGTTGAGATTTAAGGATTTAAAGTTGAAAATATACAATGCATTCAAAGCAAATGCATTGATGTAATGCATATTTATTTAAAGAATAAAATTAGATAAAATAATGCTTATTATCACAATATGTGAAATATAAGAAAAATATTAATATGTAAAAATGATTATCTAAAATTTTCGTTTTACAAATATTTCTTAAAGAAATTTAGTGTGAAATAACCGTAGAGAGAAAGATTTCTTTTTATTTTATGTAGTTGTTTTTGATTCGTTAATACACAGGCGATTATGTTTACTTTCGGCAAAATAACTTTTTTCCCTCCTTCCCCCTCTCTCTCTCTCTCTCTCTCTCTCTCTCTCTCTCTCTCTTTCTCTTTCTTTCCACTTACCCCTCTGGCCTTCTTTTTGCACGTAACACGGCTGCTAACATATGCATGGAAAGTTATTTCACTCACGAGACCCTATAACATCCGGTGACAAAATGGTCTGGAAAGGGCAGCCTTTTGCGTTCGTGCTGCCACTTCCTGAATAGGCTTTTGGTGGGATTCTAAAGGACGCTTGTTTTTTTATTTTCTTTTTTTCATACGTACTAACATGTCGCGTGAATATACCAAAATGTTTAAAATGAATGAATATGTTCTTTGTATAATATATAAGACAAACATAATTAAGAAAAAGTACAAGGAAAAAATAAAATAGTTTAATAGATAATGCACTTTGATAATAAAAATATTGTTTAACATATTATATATATATATATATATATATATATATATATATATATGTTGGTCTCGAAAATATATATATTTGATAAAATAATTTAGAAATTTCAAAATTCTTTGAAAACTAGTCTCCAAACTTTTTCAAGTTTCTACGTATACACGCAAGATTTAATAATCATTATAATAGAAGGTAATAACTTTTATAATTCGAAATACGTGATTTCCGAGGCATATTAAACAAGCGTCTATTAAACAAGCAGATAAAATTAGATATCCATAACGAATTTTAAAACAAGAAGAAGTAGAAAATCTCTTTGAATCAATGAATGGAGCATTTACTTGTGCCTTGTGATAGAAAGCGGACACAAGTATGAACGGAATGGCCAAACCAGGAATTCCTTTCAAAGCCGCATCGCGCTCGCTTATGAATTTAATCATTTCCATTTTCTTCCCCCCGGGATCCTTTCAATCGCTTGTTTTCCGTGGTTTGTGAAAATGTGCAATTTTGTTCATCACTTTGCTCTCTGTTTTTTCTTCGCTATACCTCCTCTTTGTTTCTGCTTTTCCATCTCTTTTACTTCAGTATACCATTTCTTCCTTCTATTTCTTGACGCTATGCTCTAATTTAAAACGGTGCATTGTCGCGAGCCCATTCTCACTGCATGCGCTCGCTGCGCCGGAATAAGGGATGTCGGCGAGTAGAGCGGGAGAGCGGAGGAAAGGGTGAGAGGTTGATTGTCGTCTAGTAAGGAAGAAAGGACGAAGAACGGACAGAGGTCGGAAGAGAGGCGGGAAGCTTTTCAACAAAGTTGGGGCTGAAAGTTTTTAAAGAGTGTCAACGTGGGACGCGGTATCCTTTTTCTTCGTGTATCTTTTCTCTTCTCCTCTATCCTGACCGTTGCGTCTTACAACCCTTTCTCCAAGCGAAAGGATACTTCCTATAAAAGTCCCCGCACCTAGTACTTTGTGTTTAGAGAGGCTAAAATAGTGGGGCCTTGTTTGAAAGCGTAACAGTTTTAAAAGAAAAGGGGTTGAGAGAGAGAGAGAGAGAGAGAGAGAGAGAGAGAGAGAGAGAGAGAGAGAGAGAGAGAGAGAGAGAGAGAGAGAGAGAAAGCAAGGTCACCAGAATCCATCAATTTCATCTCGGAAAATTTTTTAAGTGTAAAGATTACTTTTCTTATTAAGTCTTACTAGAATTTTAAGAAAAAAACATTGTTTTTTTTCTTCATTGAAATCAATAAAATTTGTTTCTGTTTGTATGATGAAATGAAATGCTGATGTTATTAAATTTACATACACATACACACACCACGTACGCACGCACACTAATTAACACGGAAAATATCATTTACCAAAATTATTGTACGTACTAAATTTACATGATAATGTCTGCTGCCATAAGTTGTGTTCAAAACAAGTGTTATGAAAACATTATGTATCATCGATATACGCAAACGTAATTCATGCATATGTAATTTGCCTCGACTTTTGATTAATCATGCTTGTTTGGTCTGTTAACTATATGTATATTTAGAACACCGAATTATTCTAAAGGGTAAATTTCGTCCTTTGAAAATGCCAAATTTATTTATTATCTGCATAGAATTTGAAAGGCTCATTAATTTGTTTGTTATAAATTTTCATTTATTTCGTAAACATTGCAATATTTGAGCTTGATTAAACATGCAATTTGCATAATCGGTAATTGTAATAGCTAATCGAAAATTAAGATTACCTGTGTAATAATATTTTTTATATATCTGTTTTAAGAACTTAACGTATCCGTGTAACTTTGGGAATTTTACATTTTGTTCATTTTTTATCTTTATATTTTTCTTTAATGTTCCCTAACGTTTTTCATTATTTTTATATTTGATTTAATAAGAGTAAGTTAAATTTAGTTTAATTTGTTTTTAAGATAAATAGATGATCTTAATAAAGAAGTCTTAGATGGTAGAAATTCTCGTGGAATGGTTACTATTTGTGTCACAAAATTTTTTATCTAAATTATTCGTTCTTTTCATTTAGTTTTCATCTAGTGAAGAGAAAAGAAAAGCGTTTCTATGGGTGATTACGATTTACGACGACGATTAACGTTATTGTTGTTATTAATACGGCTTACTCACGGTAACTCGGGGTTTGTAGAAATTTTCTGCATGAGTGAGCCTAATCTTAGCCGTTATGGAAATCTCATTCGTGTTGGCAGCTTAGACCGACCTAACTTGTCTGGTGTTAATCTAGGCCGACGAAAAACTTTCTTTAAACCAGCTATTCTGTTTAGTGAAAAAAAAAAATAGATAGTTGCCATTCTTTAATGTAAAACAAAAGATTCTTTGCTATTTTATTATTATATGAACAATTTTAACGTAATTATAAATGTAATAACAAATAATATGTAAGAATTAAGATTTATTTTTTAGTTTGCTCAATTAAAGATAATTGTTCTTGAAGAATATGCAATCAGCACACGGTATTTATCTATCTTTTGCAGTACGTTTTTACACTTGAAAAAATTTTGTGAGAAACAGAGTTGGTTTTTATTTTTCTGAAATAAAATATTGGAAAAATAGAAGGTAGATTCGAAGAAGAAAAGAAAAGGAGAGGACGAGAGGATGCAATATAGCTGGCGCACAAGAGCCATACGATTAAATTGAAATTAGTTACGGAAGTTTTTAATTGCATATTCGATAGTGGCGGCAGTGCGAGGCGATAACTATAATTTATCCTCCCTCTGTTTTTCTTGCCCCTTTTTCTCTAGGGAAAAGTCCTGAACCTTCTTGGCGCGTTTTACTTTACGAATTCAATACCTCGGATGTGCGCTCATTATTGAGCGACGACGCCAGATTAACTTCTTGTGGATCTTCTCAGGTCCATTCCTGGTACAAGCTCAAGTTCGCCGACTGTTTTCCATAGTACGAATTAGGTTTAAGATAGAGAATAGGATGGTCATGTTCTATTCACGCGTGAGTTATCTTTAGTTCCGGTGAACATTGACGCTGACAAGAAGATATAGCGCAGGAGGTTGCGCCAATTAAGAGAAAGCGAATTGAACATTTCTTATCGTAAATGTTTTTATCTTTACAAAAAATAAAAGTGTATACAGGGTATCCCAAAACATGTGAATCAACGCTCGTAAAAAGGTAGAAGGGATCGAGATGATGAACATGAAAGTCCAATATTGTCTTTGGTTAGGTCTTGGGTTAGGTCCACCAATAATCGAGGTATTAATTTTTCAAATTATGCGAATGAGAACGCGCCGAGGGAAGAGCTCGATCCATAACACGGAAGACAAAATCTATCGTGAATGTATGATAAGCTTTTATTAATTTACTGTTCACAATTACGATAGAAAACAATTAGATTATTTGCAGATTCCATACGTTAATATCTCGGTTATTGGTGGACCTAACTCAAGACAATATTGGACTTTTATGTTCATCTTGATCTCTTCTACTTTTTTACGAGTGTTGACCGACATGTTTGGGAACACCCTATATACATACATATATAATTTATACATAAAATATACACACACACGCGCGCGCGCGCGCACAAGTCGTAATACTTAAAATATATTATAATGTTATTTAAAAGTTGTAATAGTAATAGAGTACAGTATAGTATGAGAGCGAATGGGACTGAATCAGTCTATACGTCATCTAAATTTAAAGAGTTGCTTTGACTCCCGTTAAAGATTGCGAACTTAAAAATTTATACGGATGGGTTTAAACTTGCAATCACGTCATTCACGAATTTGTCGTTCTCACATAAAGTCACATACGACATGTCTTGAAATTATAATAATTAACTTATAAATTATTTAATGAATTTGAGATAACACATATTCTATATTCTATAGTATAATATTTAAAGGTACGTTTTTGTAATTTGCAAAAGTCAATATGATTTTCAGACTTGTAATCTTTTATTATTTTATTTTTTAGGTAAGAATGGCCGAATAAATTTGTGGAGCCTTTCAGAGTGGCACCAACGTAAGTTTTTACTTCATTTGCATATGAGACATTATTCTGTTATTATATAGAGATATAGAATGAAATATAGTAGATGTTAGTGATGTATTCTAATATAATTGGAAAGGTCAAATTTTTCTTTTAATATATAATAAGTTTAAAATATATAATAAAATGTTGCATCTAAATCTGAAATATTACAAAAGAAAAAAAATTTAACGAGTTTGGACAGAAGTATCTTTACATTATTAGCTGTGTCATTCGACATGAACGCATTTCACAGCTTTGAAACAGATTAGCGAAGGCTGCGACATTGCCAGGATTTGACCATTGAGGTGGGATTACCAGCGTTGGTAACTCCATCCAGGTGAATCTGGCCTTAAGCGCGTTACACAATTAGAGCTGAGAATGGCCGCGCAGTCGTGTTAGCGAGAGCTTGTTCGCGGCTTTATATATTAGTGGTAATAAGAATAAAGCGATTTGCTGTGATCTTCAAGAAATTTCCGTTACAGTCGAGACTGCTCGGGATAATTGAGAAAGCGATAGAAGCACCATAATTGGCTATGTCTGAAAGATCAAAATAAAGTAAAAACATGCTCTTTATCAATAGTACTTTTAAATGAGTCGAAATATATTACTATAATCGAAATATATACTAAACAGGAATGTACTATAAATTGTAGCTGCTACATTACTGCAAAAATTAGTAGCTATTATGCAAACAGAATTACGTATAAACTTTTGTAACAACAGAAATTTTTAAAAACTCATTTTGAATGAGGGTTTACAACAATTTCTTTAGAATAAACGTTTTAATTGCTGTACTTTAATGTTAAATATTTCAATGTTGATCCAATTATGTACAAAGATATATACATGTATTATTTGGAAGTAGATTATTTAGAACTGTAATTTATCTTAATAAATGTATATCTTAAGACTCTTTGAGAGAGATATAAGTATCTAACTAGCACACATTGTTAATTTTGATTATATGAATCTGTATATAATCTCCTTGAATGTATTTTCTATGAGACTGAAACGAACTATTTCTGGCACATTATTTAATATCGTTCCGTACTTACGAAATAAAGAGATTCCCGGTGTGATGGGATTGCGCTTCGTTACTCGAAAGGGTCGGAAGTGGCCGTAATAAATTTGTCCTGATGTTTTATACGTTCCCGCGTTGTTTCTCGAGTAAACATTTTAATCCTCAATTTTTCTCCGGCGCCTGTCGCACGTCCCACAGCGCCAGGCGCTGCACGAGAAAGCTCCAGAATGTTCCTTTTCACGGATCCAAATGTATTTAGCGCTTTTGCACTTTGTTCCGCGAGAAAAGCTCCTTTCCTTTCAGAGAAACTGCTTGCCGGCCGCCTCTCGCCGGCTGACAAAGTCGCAGCTGTGACAATCAAGCAATTCCATTTGCCCGAGCGATTGCTTATTTTCTTTCGTCGACGGTGCGTTAACAGCCGATTCCGTAAAATGCGATAATGCGAATTTGATTTAACAAATTTCTTTAGTTTCTTCCTTTCTTCACATTTCACGGAGCATTAATAAAAAATTTCAAATAGATATTTCCTTGTCTACTGTGTATTTTAACAGTGATTAATTAAAACGCGCAAATTAGAATGTTTCTGTAATTTCTTTATCTATAAGATTTTTGTATCAGTGGTACACACACACACACACACACACGCACGCACGCACGCGCGCGCACACACACACACACACACACACACAATATTGTATATATATATTTTATGTAAAGAGGAGAGTTCCAATTTTATAAATTTTGATATAAATTAGGAAGACTGTGATCAATTTTACATTTTATTTATTTTTGGACAGAGATAAGTGTCATTTAGATTAGATGATATACATATATAGTTGGAATATACTTGCTTTTTCTATTTCTCGTCTTTTATTACATAATTATCAGCATTTATATGTAAGTATATAACTTGAATAGGAAATGATCTCATTTATATTCTGTTATAATTTAAAGTTTTACTTTATCTTAGTATTTTGAATTTCAAGATACGCGCTTCAAAAGTCATAAAAAACGTGGATTCAAACCAGCAATCTAGGAAATCGTTGTAAATACTCAAGAGAATATGAAAACGAGCGCGGTGAGAGCGTCCACGTTTACACTCTTCTCTCACCGCTCTTATATAATTTAAAGCTACGCAAGCGCGGATAAGGCCGTTTTATTTTGTTTTTACTATATCGCGTTTCGTATTCTCGGCCCGCCGCGCCAGCTTTCACGCAACCACCTTAGTACTTTAGTTGATCTTGCAAACTTAGTAGTTTCTTCATGACCGCCTACGATACCTTCGCTGTATGCGCCTCGGCACCTTGAATTTCTTTCTACATACAATTAATAATACGCATTTTTTATCTTTTAAATATTTATATAAAGATGAAGCTTAGAAATTTAATTGGAAAGTATTCGTTAGGTGAAATAAAATATGTCAGATTAGAAAGAAAGTGATTCAAGAAAGAGTATGAGACAGTTTTTCTAACAGATTCCTTCTATTCTGTAATATGATTTATTGGGATTAATTACAATAATTATGAAATATCTTATATGCATAAGGAATGATTTTCAGTTTTTATTATGTATGGAGTCTGGAAACTTATATGTAGATGAAAACTGTGACTACTCCAGAGGAAGTGGTGTAAATAGTCAAGCGTAATAGAGAAGTAGAGAATAGTATAGTGTGCGTGCTATTAGACATCTGGTAGCAGTAAAGTATATTAGTATTTTTTTATTACACGGCATGGACAGAGTGGAATGTTCTATAATTGCATTTGTGTATATACGACAATTTTAATTCTTGAATTATCACGTTTTTTTTTTCATATAAAGCCATGGTAAAGCAACGTGTAAATACAATTAAAATAATGTTATTTATGAAGAAAATAATCAAGTTTTTTATAGCGTAAGATAAAGTTTCGCAATAGAGATTTTGATAAATATATAAAAGCAATTTTTGGAGATTTTTCTACGGGAAATAAGAAATAGAGAGGATTTACCGAATAAAAAAAGAGAGATAGAAGGATGGATTTCAAGTGTTCTGATTACAGTAAGTCGCATGTTTCGTAATTCCAGCCGGATAAAGTGAGTAAGCTATTGGTTCGGTGAATTTGGACCTTTCCTCTCTTCCAACTATCTAACCAGCATCATACCCGAACCACTCTGTTCGACCTAATCATTTGGTGGCACGCTATTTGTTATCATTCACGTACACTTAACGACTACGGTCGAACGATTGATTCAGTAAAATTATAAGGCGAATTAGAAACTTAATTTGAAATTTGTACTACGCATTTTTAAATTTGAAATACATGCGACCGTTTATAATAAATGCGAATGTAGTCGCACATTATAGTTTTCATATATATGTCGTAATCATTTTGTTTTACACGGAAAAGGAAATAACACTATATGAACAAACGTGAAAAGTAGATTACTTAAATTTAGCAGCGTTTTGCTATAATTAAAAACTATTAAAAACTCATACATTCTGATTTGTTATATGCAAAAGCAACGTTATTTATTATTACAGAGTATATATATTAAATTTTTTCTCTCGTATTTTCTCAGACAGCACAATATCTTTAGAATTCAAAACTTCATGTTTTGATTTTAGACATTGTGCTGTCTAAAATCAGTTGACTCTGAATATAATTCAAGTTTCATATGTCATTTATCAATTATGAAAGATGAATCGCAAGCAGATTTTGATATTCCATAATTATCGACCGTATCATCCATATCAATGTATGCTTATCACAAGTAAGATAGAACTTACGAGATATCTGTGATTTCAATTGGAAACCGTGAAAGTCTCGAATTCGCGTACTCGCGAAGTATCTTGATGACGAAAAGCCACTTTCGACAAAAGCAGTGAGACGTGAACAAGGTTATGAAAGTCAACATTCTGTCGGTTGCACTGTCATGACATAATTAAGCACCTAGTGAGGATGTTATTAAACAGCAGCCGTTGATAAATGGTAGCACGGATAACGAAGGCGGTGAGATCGCGAGAGAAGAGGTGGCGGCGCCGGCGACGCGCGACGTGGTTTCAATTATGAATAATGCATTGTTAAAAATGAAAACCCAGCCGCGTTTCCTTGATTATAATCCAACAGGAAATTCAGATAAATCTCTTCGGAGCGGAGGCAAAGAAGGCCACCTACCCGGCCGCTCGCGGAAACTAAAGTTATGAACCCGAACTTTTCGAGTGTGCTATATAAACGAAGAAATGGAGAGTAAAAAGAAAAAGAAGGCTGAGTGAAAAAGATACGGCACGAAAGAGACAAAGAATTCGCTGCGAATACAAGTTATATACTCTAGAGGGATCCATTTAGTTATTTGTCAGGACGATACGAATCTTCATGGAAGTTACGAAATCCCTTGTGAAAATTTTGTGCGCGCGTATACATGCACCAGCACTGGCAAACAATATTTACTAGCAAATGTAACAAGATTTTTGACGGGTTCTTTTCTCTATTAATTTTTACTTAACACACATCTATTATTAATTCTAACAGACCTTTAAATATCCTTTGGCATACTATATATACTCGCACGATAGAGAAATATTAATATATGCTGCTATCTTGCAATATTAAGGTATCGATTAGAAATATTGATTTTATTGAAAATAATCACAAGTTTTACATTATTTTTAAATCATTTTATTAGTGAGAATCGATGATACAATTATTCTGTGTGTAACAACATAATGAGTCTTAATTAATATACAATGGTATATTCGTTTTGACTAATCTAAAAATCAATATACGTGATGTTTGTTGGGCGGATTTATTGCCGTTTTCCAACCAAATTTTACTGTCTAAAAATTTTCTATGTGGCACGTTGTAGTTCCGCTTTACTTGTACACTTTTCATTTTTTCTTTTCTCGCTTGTTTTTTTATCATACCCGTCGGCTTTCTACACGCACAATGTCATTCGCAGTACGAAGTCTCACGGCTGTTATAACATTGCTTTGTTCGCGCTATCGCACCTCGTATTTTATTAATTATTACACGCGTCTTGCCACGAGCTAGTGAAAAATGTGTAATGCCTGTGTCTACATATGCACATGTACTTATGTGTTGAACTATAATTTAAAACATTCGTTTAACTTTTTATTGGAAAATAGAATATTAATGAATTAAATAATGAGATACCGTACACAGTATACATTTGGGAGAAAAGTCATAAAAAATTGGTGTAACTTTTGATAACAATAATATAACTAATTAAGATATTGATATTTTAATGACAAATTATAGCTGTCAATTTGTATAGCTTTATATTTATGATTATTTTTAAGAAAAGTATAATATAATTCTGAAAAAAATATTTAATTTAGATTTATTGTAGTGTTCAAAGGAGCATTAAATGTAAACATTTTTAAATAAAAACATAATTGTAAATAAAAACATTTTTGTTTTTTTGTGGGAGCGTGTAATTAAATTTAGACCTCACAAGAAATCGAATCCAAAGAAATTTAAGGGTTTTTTAAAAAAGAAGAAACGAGGTGCTTATACACTACTTATTATTAGTTTCCTGATTTGGTCGTTGTTTCTATTGGACAAACATGACTGCATATACGCATGCGAACATACAATGTATCTAATAATAAGATACACATATGTTTTTACTTTTGTTCTATACTCATTCTTTTCTCTCACTATATTTTATTCTATGTCAACATGATTACTTTTTGGAACAGGAAAAGCAGATCTTTATGCAAATTATAATAATTTTACGTTATACTTGACTAAAATTTCCTTTTTTCCCGCCTTTTTAGCGATAATATAAAAGGTCTGATGACCAAAACGATAAGTTTGAAATAGTTTACGTGATTTTTAAATGAAAATTTTACGACACTTGATTAAAATAAAAATTTGTGATTTTTAGATGATACATATATATGACACAGATGTCATATACTTTACGATAACTTATTAAAAGGTAAAAAAAACATCAACAGCGAATTTAGCATTTTGATCTATATTGCGTACGTAACGGTAGAGAGTTGGAGGTTGTTAGTATAAGAAGCTGTGGCATACTCCTAAGGATAATCCAGATGCGCTTTTCGAAGCAGGGAACATCAGTAATGACGGTGGGAAGAGGAACTAAAAGTGCACGTGCTGCTATTTCGGAGAAGAAATTCACCAGAGCTTCTCCCACTTATATCAGCAGGATGCCATTGTTCCTGCGGTAGAGTTAGAACATGAAGGGCTTTTATGCGCTTTTAAATAATAAATTTAATGCATTTCAATATTTGAATTAAATTCGATTGATTGCATTTAAATATTTGCACTTTTCCCTTGCAAATTATACTGTTTAATCGATCTCAATAACTGCACATTTTGTCGACTCGATGAGTAACCTCCGTATAATACGTTTCAGACTATCGTGACTATTCTCGCTCATACATTCAACCACATCGACAGAACAGTGGTTATTTCAATGATGAGACATTAATAGTTTCAAAATTATAAATTACTGAGTTTAACAGATTTATAATTTGTGGTTAGATTAAACTTGCTTCATATGATGAAAATTAGACATATTTTGTGTGTGTGTGTGTGTGTGTGTAATTAAACTCTCATTTATATGTAGACACCACATACACATCACAAACAAATTTTATATACACGCTTGTCAACAGATAATAACTAATATGTAATCTCTTAGGCCAATGGTATTGAATCTTTCTCTTGTCCTTTAAAGAAATACTCTCGCCGTAAAGATTTTCAACGCGCGAGAATTGAGAGTTCCTTTCAGTGTGAAGACAGCCGTGGCTCCATTAGCGCGATGGAAGTGCGTCGTTTCTGCGGCTGATTTTTCCCTTTTCTTTTCGCCCTTTCCTGTCCTCTGCCTTCGTCGCTGCCTTTGCGGCAGTTAGAAGCTCCAGCGGTGTTCCGACGCCCTTCCCGACAGATGAAGCCGTCCGATTGCTTTTAAATTACCGAGTGGCATATCTGGCAGTTCCTTGAAAATTTATCGGCTAATATCCCCTGAGGGACGTGTGGAAAAGTGAGTCGCTTTCAATGGAGATCGACGAGAGTCTTCAAGAATCGAGAGTGTCTTTTCTCGAAAGGACAGAAAGGACCTTTAGAATACGACTAGAGGTGTAATAATCTATAAAATTAAATAAATGTGAAAATAATTGGCACCTAAGCCACTAGGTGCCCAAGCAGAAAATTCAGGATTTCAAGACTTTGAAACTTCAGAGTTCTGAAGAATTCGAAAAAATTTGGAGACATAAAATTTCTAAAGATTTTATAATATAAATAATTAAAAATGCATTGTTGTACACTTGAGATATAAGATATATATTTTTTTGAGATAAGATTTATTAATCGAAAAATGCAAAGTACCAAGAAAATTAATTTTAAGAAATTAAAATTTGAGAAATTAGAATCGGCACATATTGCCTTTGTTTGCCCTTTTATTACTTTGATTTATTAGGGTAAGTTAGGGTATGATGGCCATAAGGAAAAGATGGCCAATGGCTATAATTTCTCCAATAATTGCTAAATAATGTGTTTTCGTAATTATTTTCAAAGATAATCAATATTTACTGTAGTTTATGTGCGTATACTATTTGAAATAACGATGTTGTGGATGTCAGATCACGTTTTTACTTTTGATTGCCTGCAAAGTTTTTTACGTGTTCATTACAAATTGCAACAATGTCGAATAAATTACAGTTGTGCTGTCGCAATAAACGTTACCCACGTAACGAAAGTATGTAAATTGTAATGTGTAATTATATTTTTTACTTCCTTTTCTATTTTTTAAATAAATATTATGATTATCTTTCTCTCACAATTTGAGCAAAATAGCCCATGACTTTTCGGGGTAAATATTTATGTATATATTTTATAAAAAAAGACGAGAATTAAGTTGTGCACCTAATATTTTAATTTGACATATCATATATGTTTTTTTTAGTAGTGACAATGAGTTAAATTGATCCTAAACTTGTGTGAACATTTAATATAAAAAATGTTTAAAAATAAAATTAAATATGTGATAATATGTGGCAATAAAACACCAAATATGTAGAATTATAAGTTTTTTTATTATTCTATAAATTAATACATAAATTATTAAGTACATAAAAATGTATAGCCAACTGTTCTATAATACTATGGCCATCTTTTGGCCATTTATAATACTATGGCCCTAAAAGTTTATGAAAGATGACCAATGTTCATGTTTCAATATTTTGATAATAAAAAAATTTTATTAATTATTTTCTCTTTAATGTCGATTTTTACATACTTAAAAGTATGTAAGTTTTACATACTTAAAGCTTCAGTGAAGTAATACACCAAACGTTAAAAAATAATAAAAGTGTTTTTTGCATTAAAAAACCTATGGCCATCTTACCCGAGTTTACCCTATTATACTTAATATTTATATTTTAGCGAGAATGAAGGAAAGTGTCTTATGTTGAAGAGAACTGAACAAATTTTATTGGCAATGTCTACTTTATTGTTACGATTTTGAATAGGTTTATACGAGCCTTTTTACATACGCGCATAGAACAACAGAGCAGCAGTTAATTATAAAAACAAATTATTTAAATAATCTGCTTTGTTGTTTGAAAATGAAGAAAAAGTGGTTTAATAATTTCGAAAAGCATATTTTGCCTCGTATGAAAATTATATCACATGAATATTTGAAAATTATCTGTATCCTTTCAAGTAGAACCATATTGTTCTCCTATATTTATTCGTCCCTTTTTCTTTATATCTTCCTTCATTTTTTATTCCTAGCCTCTGTTATGTATTGACGAGTGAGAATAATAGAGTTATACTTTGACGTGGTCATACTCTTTAAATTGTAACCTTATCATTACCGGTGCATTATTACGAGTACCGGCTTCTTAGGAAGTTAAATTTCCAACTTTCAAACTGTTACAAAGCGAACTTCTGTAACTCCAATAATGTTAATGAAGTATTGTAGATGGTATCTTATTCAAAGTCTTGTTCTGTCTAATCAAATTGGTTTATCGCTTTTAGAAACTGATTACAAATGCACCAAGCGCTCATAAAGAACTCGTGAAACATATATTTGCATCTCGGATATATTTATGATATATTATCTTGAAAATTCTTGTAGTGAATTCGAAATTCCAATGTAGCGACGACGCGACGACTTGCTAGACAGTCGTAGTACGTGCGTACATCATTGTGGCTACGGTTTGTTGAAGAGTTCTCTCAGAAGTCATTAACGGTGTCACGTCAGGTGTTCCAGTAACGACGTCCCCGGCCTAAGGGAATAAGTCTACATCGACGGAATCCAAATAGGATTCCGTTTGCAAGAGCCGTGGGTGTCTCGCAAACGGCAATTCACCAACTTGGACTTGGATACAACACGAAGATGCTTTCGTCACGTTACATAATCACATGATTAAATCCCGTCGGCTTAACGCGCCTGTTTTCGGCTCGCGTTACTATTACGCCTCGCGCTTCATTATGCTTCGCTAAATTAATTACAGTCCCTGTAATCACCGCAACCTCCTCCGGAGAAGCTGCAAAGCGCAGCTTGCGAAAACGAGGGATTAGCGATCCCTATGCTTGATTATATGCTAGATTTATGTAAAGGGTATGGGTATGCTACCATAACATCTCGAGCTGCGTTCCCTTAAATTCCCCCTATATCGTGTAAATTTTTATATATAAATGCTTTTTGGAGGCAATATCTCATTAAGAGGTAATATTTCTTTTTGTTATACACGTTTCATTTTTAATTCTTTTCTCTGGAAAGTATAAGTACCCTTTAAATATTCATCAAGAGAAATTTGGGTTCTCTGGGATATTGGGGTTTCTAAGAAAGATTCAGGAATACTATTGGACAGCCATCAACCACTAACTAGATTACATTAGGAGCTTCGCAACATTTCTTGTAACAAGTCTCAAGCGATTTCCCAGTGCTTGCATCGGTCAGAAAATGGTGGAGAGAGGGAGTCAAGCGGATTACGCGGCAAAGAAGACGAGCGGCTACTTGCGTTGCAAAAACCGCAAACCGACACCCCCAGTGGACTAGTATCCGGGGACACTGTGTTATTTCGAAGCTCGAATGAAATTTCCTCACCGACGCGGAAAACCGCGTTGACCGAACAGCTAGCTTCGCCAGCGAATAAACGTAAAGCGCGATTTTCAAGCGCCACAAAATAAGAGAAGCGAATGCGAATTTCAACGCCCTTGTGACATAAGAATATACTGGAAATGTTTCGTAAAATTTATAACCTACCAGTTAAGAGCATGTCAGCATGTGAGGTGAAAAAATATTGTGACAAAAATAGTTTGTGTGATAACAATTTTATTAAGTTTTCTTTTATTAAGTTTTTTCTATAACACGCACTACAGTTTAGAAGAATTTCTTCAAGAATTATCTTTGTAAAAATAAAGTGTGGAAATTTTGTTTCTGCCATATTTTTATTAAGTTGGCTGTATCAATGTTAATATCAGGATTACATATTTATATTGCTTATTAGCTTTTTAGTCATCAAAGTATCCAATTGAAAAATTCTACAACTACACAAATAGCTCTTAGAAAAGATTAGTTTTTAGGCGTTTCCTAGGAAGTTGATGTTTCAAGTTCACGCATATCGACCATTAATTCAATTTTCGGCATTGTTGCGAGAATACAAGTAGACTTTTCAAATAATATGCTACAATTGAAAGTATTGTATGACGCAGTCATAACCACTTGCTTTATTCGTAGTTTGTAATTCGCTTGACCTTCTTTCTCTATTGCTATTGGTCCCCGCGGGCAATGAGGAAAAGAGGACAAAGCAAAAGAAATCCCGTACGGAGACGTAGCGTAGCTTCGGTATATTAACCGTTCGAAATTTATGGTTATACTTTCGGCTCGCCCGTTTCACCGCAGTTCTGTGTTGTGCACGTGCACCAGCAATATGGCGAAGACCTGACTACTCGTCGTCGAATGTTTCCTTGTTCCGCTCTTTAAGACCACTGCTTTTTGTTGATTCTTCTCTGTAATGAACGGAAAGCCTCCGTAAGATAAATGTGTTCATATGAGGCAAAAGTGGAAAAAGTGATTTCCAAAATAATCGTGGACGTTTACACGGTAATGTAATCATTAATTAAAAGTTTTTATATTTTGGTTGAATAATGGAATCGCGACTATGTTTTTAGCACAATTTTTTTAAATCAAATTAATTTTATGAAAAGAATTATTAATTAATACTTGATTTAAATTTCATAAACATTATGTGTTGCACATTACTCCTAGGTTTAACCACGATAATCAATTTTTTTATCCTAATTTTAATTTTTTAACTCTAATTGTCAGAAGGTCAAATTGAATTTAGCGAGCTAAACTATATCTATTTCCTTAATTTATCAATCTATTCATTTGCTGCTCAAATAGGAGTAAAAAACGGGGGAAAATGGAAAGATGAATAGAAAACGAATTCGAAGTTGTCTTTATCCTCGTCGCTATATTGCAATTTGCTTTTTTTTTTTATTATTCGAAGGGAAACTTTGATCTCGAACTCGTGCGCGCGAGCATGAAAACATAAAAATGGCCGGCGATAAAAACGCACGGACACATATAAAGCAAGTGCCGTAAAACGTTCAGAGGCTAGTACACTCAACGGTACGTGCGAAATTGTTCACTGGGGGAAAACGGCAACGAATGGAAAGGGGGTAGAAAAGAGAGAGAGAGAGAGAGGGGGGAGGGTGGGAAGGGAAGACGGTTCCGGTACGCGAAATACGTTCCTAGCATTTCGCGGAATATTCGCGCTGCCTGGATACTTGAAGTGCCGACGTGTGCATAGATGTCATTGATACGTGAGTATCCTTCGGTCGACTTTATATAAAAAAGCAGTAGATTTAAGATTTAGGCAAGTAGCAGAAAAGATCAAGTTTTATTTCGAAAATGCTTATGAGTTGTATAAAATAATTTATAACCTAGTTTTTATTATATAATCTGCAGCAATCTAATCCATATGGTTATTTAATTACGCCTATTTTATAATTTGATAATATATAATGTTTTAAATTATTTTGTTATTAGATTTATTTTGTAGTTGTACATTGAAGAAATTTTAGGTAGAAATTGTCATTTTTATTTTTAAAAATTATAATTATTAAACAAGAAAGCTATCTTTACATTAAAGTATGTTCTTGTTTCTTTAGACATATATAATAATTTTAAGTATTTTTAATACCTTTTTAAGAAAAATTTTAATCCTTTTCTCATGATGTACTTCTGTGGTGAAATATTCAGATACGATCGCGTGTAACTTCGGGCGTTATCCATCCGTGGACTCTCATCCTTCGTACAAATACCCACATAGCACATGATATTATACGAATATTATATACTCATACTGAAAGTACTGTAGTCGTACGTACCATTCCTAACATTCTAAGTATATTCGTATAACATCTTGATCAGTATATCATTTTTCATATGTTCTTAAGTTCATACTCAGAATGTACGAACAAACTACGATGCTTATACTGATTATCCGTACACTGTGATTATCCGTAATATATGAGAACATAAATAAGAACCTTGCGGTTATCTCATGTATAAAAATTTACATCGATCGCGCACTGATTCACACCCAAAGCGCTATCATTACCTTATTCTCCCTTGTAAACATTAATCTGGGGCTCTATTCTTGAATTTATTCGCAAGAGAAACGTATACGCAAATACTCGCTCTAACAGAAAGTTGTAAGTTTATTGGTTAATAGCCATACGATAACCAATAAATTTCCAACTTTTCTGTAAGATCAGAATTTGCGAATACGTTTCTCTTGCGAATGAATTCAAGAATAGAGCCCCTGAGCGTAAAACTGTCAACGTATATTCTGCAGAACATACTCAGTTTAAGCGCTACCTACGGCAGTGTCGGCGGTTCCCACAGTGTCCCTAGCTGTTTTGTCTTTCCGATGAGTTTACGTTTGCTGGGTTGCACGATTTTGCAAGAGATTCTTTATCCAAGGTAATCTTTCCCTTATGTCACGCAATATTGATATTTATATTGAATACATTACTACAAATACTTACAAAACTAAATTATGTAATATTTTTTTATATATGTAATGATTTTCTATAAGTCTTGTTAATAAATTTGAGGTTATCTTGGTTGCTGCTGAGATCTCAGAAAGAACTTATACGATGAATAATATTGTCATTACCTACTAACAAATATTGATAACATAAATCGTAAGCGGTTAATGTTTGTGCATTAATGAACAACAGGGCTGACAAAGCATGTCTCGCAAATTAATTATTTCTATATCTTATAATCAAAGATGGGGTGAGGAGGGAAAGAGAGATAAAGAGAAAAGGTTGCGAGCCACGCTCCATCAGCTCTGTTGTTTATTAAATATAACCGCTTACGATTTATGTTATCAATATTTGTTAGTTATGACAATATTATTCACCATATAAGTTCTTTCTGAGATCTCAGCGGCAACAAAGATAATCTCGAATTTATTAACAAGACTTATGAAAAATTATTACATAATTTAATTTTATAAGTATTCTAACTGTACGTTATCAGAATTATGTTCTATTATTCGTAGGAAGCAGCCGAAGAACTGCCGAGGTGTCTCAAATTAGTTTTATATCCGGACGATGTAAAACCGGATAAAAATATTAAGGACCAGTTAAGGAAATATTTGATTTTTTCAGCGTAATTGATTGTAATATTGTTTTGTAATATGGTTGGTTGCAATATTGTTTTGTAGACTAAAATGAAATAATAAATTTATTTCAAAGTTGCATAAAAAAATTCTTTTTTAATAAAATTCCACGGATACGCCTATCTAACCTATAAATCTGATTCGATGTGAGCGCGCGCGCATAGGCGTGTAACTGTATGCGTGCATATACATGATCGACCATTCCCTGACGATTCACATACTATACAGATACTGCGGGATATTCGCAGGTACGTACTATGCCGTAGGAGAAGCGAGACATAGGAAGATACTTAGTTTGTACTGTAGTATATCTCAGTACGTATCTCGATTGTTCCCAGTATCTACGCAATCTACTGTTCCGATATCCTGCGGAACGTTCTCAGAATCCACGTGTGCTATGTGGGTATGTACACAACGAAATTAACTCGCGTCTCAACAGGCAACTCCTCGCGACTATATTCGTCTGAGAGTATTCCCGTTTCCAGTTACGCATGTCGTTGCAAAGTATATATACATCAAGGGTAAGCTCTGAAAGTGCCCATATTTCCACGCGTGTATATCGCTTGGTATTACTCAATGTAGAAAATGTCTTGGAACTTTTGACGAAAATAAAGTCTCGGGTTCTCGTTGAAGTTCTATATCGTTATATGTAATCTACATAGTTTGATTTCGAGTTATGCATAAAATAATGATTTCAATTTTCTAAGTTTTTTCAGGAGAGAGAGAGAGAGAGAGAGAGAGAGAGAGAGAGAGAGAGAGAGAGAGAGAGAGAACTTTTTTTAGAAGTTTATTAATTACTTTGTAATTTTTTTATATTATGCATAATATACATGTGCCTTATTAATATTACAATTATTGTGTATTTTCATAAAGAAGACAAGGAAGGAGAAAAATGTATAAAATTTTTAATTCTAATTATTTGTTTATCTTAATTTATTTATTTAATTGAGAATCTAATTAATAATAATAAATAAATATAATAGTTGTTAATATTTTCGTAATAATTCTAGATTCTAGAATACTATGTATGTGTGTATGAAAAAAGAAATTTTATATAAATGATTTTAAAAGTCTTGTACATAATGATTACTAAAGACCGGTCTGAGGTCGTAACGAATTAGAATTGAAATAAAGTGAGGCAAAATGAAGGAAATGAAGCAAAGTAGCTTCTTTCATAGGAATTTCTGGGGTCACGTGAGCACCGTGAGCACACGTTTATTAAATTGCCACCCCCTATATGGGGGTGGCTATGCCGCCGCGACGTTGCCACGTTTAAATCTGAATTATCCGGACGGGCGTGGTCCTCAATTAGCATTCTTTTCTCTGAGGAAAGAAAATATCTTTTAACATTCTGTTAATAAACGTCTTATTCAAGATTTAACGAAATTTTTATCTTACGTTCTGAAATCCCCTTTCTGAAAGAAATATTTTTACTGGAGCGATCTAATTTTTTAATCTTGATAAAATCAACGCGAATAATAAATAACGCATTTTAACATTAGAGGAAAGATTAATAATAAATAAATAAATGCTCATATAACTTGTATGAACATATACTATAACAAATAAGCTCACATAAAAGTAACGTATACAGATATGTATAAATGAATTCTATTTTTATCGATTATTTTTATGATGCCGGTTTTTTACTTTTCTATCAGACTTGGATTATTATTTAAAAATAATAAGCATTAATTTTGTATTTTTTTATTGAATCTCGTTTTGGCAATGTCACTCTGCATTTCTGCGCGCACGGTGGCGTTAATATTTGATTTATCTAAAATGAAAATGGTACTCTCTCCTGAGAAACTACTCTTTTCCAAACTCAGCACAAAACTTTGCACATCTCTATTATTTTATCATCTCACTGCGTACTAGTGCAAAGTTCGGTCGATTCGCGCAACGGTGATCTCAGCAAATGTGAGGCGATTCAGAAATGATTGCCAAAATTTCTTTTGAGCTGGAAATAATCCGCTTATCAACTGATTTAAATATGAATCTTGCAATGTAAGGAAAGTAAATACAGTAGGAATATATTTTGAAAGAATTACATTAAAAATGTATAAATTAAGTTTTACATCAAAAATAAAAAATTAAAAGAAGAAGAATTGTAACATTTAGATTTAACAGAATAATTTTATTATTGTGCATGTGTGTCATATATTTTACTCACTTAATCGAATACAAACACTTATTATAATATGCAAATTTATTTTATCTATATAATTATTTTTTAAATAAGTTATTTAGATTATTTTATAATTTATAATTTTTGGAATAAGGTTCTTGTACATATATGAAAGTATATATATGGAATTCCGTGATATCATAGAATAAAGATAAAATACATTTCTAAATTTTAAATATTTCTATTAATTACATGTAGTGTTACGGTGGGATTTAATATATAGATGTAATAATTGTCACTATTTTTCCACTATTTTTTACTACATCTTTGGAGTAAAGGTGGTTTACGATAATGGCTGCACAAATGGTATTATCGCTCTTGAGTACGTACATCTTCCTTGTCGCATTGTTAGGTGCTCATTTCGAGCCCTTAACGTTTCCCAGTTTCCTTTCGTCGATTTTCCCACCTATGCTTCCTTGAAACTGGGAACATAATTGCGAAGTCTTGTCACAGAGAATTAGGCGCTTGACTATGCTTTCCGGTAATGCTTCTACAATTTACTAACGAGGAAATTATAGCACCCATTCGGAATCGATAGCGAACATTTATCGACCTCATGCGATGTAAACGTGACAATTTCACTTTGATACATATTTATTACAACCTGTACATATATACATGTGTTGTATAAGTACCTATAATTGCATCAACCTTCATGTTTGTTTTTATAAACTGTTATTTTTCCATTTGAAACAAATTCCCAATTTGCTTCTGTATTTGAATAATATTTAGCAATATCAGAATTCCAGAGTAGAATATAAATTCTAGCGGCATTATTTGCAGCAACAATAATTGACGACAGAGCAGTAGTTTGGTTTTGCGAAAGGTCCTCCGAGAAGCAGTTAAATCTGATTAGTTGAGAAAAGCGCTGCAGAAACTCTTGTTAAGACGCGCTACGAGCGACGTCACGTCCTGAGTTATCCGCTTCTACCTTCCGGCCTGTTTCCACTCCATCTTACCAAAGCATCCTTCCAGTGCAAATGAAACGCCTGGCGCAATCCTCGCTGACGAGGTGCTCGCTGGGCTGCAACCTCATTGGACCAACCATGCTGCTTGTAATCTGTCCGCCATCGCTCTCATTTGAGCCCCCGAATTCAGATAGTGCATTAATGAACCATTTCTAAGTTGATCATGAGATAAAAATATACGTGCAAGTTGCGAAACATTTCTATTTGTTGTTGTTGTTGTTGTTACATTTACATGTCTTTTATTACTTACTAATATATTATTGCTAATTATCCTTGCAGAAAATATAATACAAAAAAATTTTGGGGTTTATGATACGTTATAGTCCGTCTATATACAGAGATAATCATGATACTTTATAAATTAATTTTTCTAATTTTTCTCATTCTAACATATGTATACAAGCTGTAGATAGAAACTAAATAGAATTAAAAGTTTTATGTTTAGTTATAAATATACATTTATTGTGAATGATTATTAAAAGGTAATTTACTGTTAGCCGTCGATGAAAGAGAGAATAGTTTCTCAAGTTTAGTTGAAAAATATCTGAAGTCTTTCTTTTTTTATTTTATTGCTACATGTGCATATGCACGAACTGAACAATATGTATTGAACTATTGTTAGATTTAACGATATTGGATATTCGATAGAAGTGACTTTTGTCTTGCGTGGAATCACAATATGGCCGATAATCATAAAGATGCAACGTGAGATTGTACAAATATGGAAGCATACGCTTGAACGTGTCTTATCGTAGAAATAGCGCGGATTGTCTATATTCAGCCACATTTTTCATTTCGTTTAAAGCGCTTTCTCCGCTTTTTAAAAAGTGTCTATGAAATGAAATCCATCCCAAGTCGCAACAAAATAATTAAATTTTTAATTATTTTTCTTAATTAAATTTCTAATAATTGGAAAATACGATAAAATGTGTTTGATATTTTAGAATCTTAATTTGTCCTATAATTGTATGGAAATGTTTAATATTGAAAATTCAAGACATACACTGAAAAAAAAATTTACTAGATTGGAATAAATATTCTTTTCAAATAGTACCAGCAGAAATTTTATAAAAAATAAATAATATTTATTTCAAATAAGATATTATTTTCTATAATTTAGAAAATGTATAATACATATTTATTCCAATTTAATCTAATATTTAATCTAATAATTTTTTTTTCGGTGTAGGAAGTGTAATAAGCAAGAAAGTATATCACATGATATGTTGCTGGAATTGCGCGGATAAGTTGTTCCCTCTCTTACACACGTAATAATCTGAAAATGTTGTATAGCATTTGGGTGTTTGTGGGATGGGGCGCGGCATTATTTATGCACGCCGATGTTGAAACTTACCTTTAAAGTTAGTAGCGCATTCACGTAATTCGTATTTGCCCGTGTGCACATACATACTCTTCGTGAAACCGTAAGTTAAAAGTAGTAGTAAGAGAATTATCGCTATGATAAACATGGTGTTCTGTCTTTTCGTACGAGTGACTTTTGTTAACGTATCAGCAACAGTTATGATATTATTTCTAATCCTAATTAATTAGAATGACACAAATGTTATAAATATGTTATAAGTAGAATACGGAATGTTTATTCTTTTTGATAAATTAGATTAACACAAATTATATAGTTAATTAATTAAAGTTCGATCAATATATGTGTAGTAACAAGTTTCAATTATTTTTTTTTTGTTTTTAAGGTTTTCGTAGTCATTGATATCAATGATGAAGTTTTAATTATCATCTTATTTAACTAACAAATTGTTAGCTAAATGCTAACGAGTAAAACTGATGAGTTAAAGTATATGATATTTACGTAAGAAGTAAAATTGAGATAAGTTAAAACATGTGATATTTAAGTATACTAATCTGACGTATGCTATTAGTGTTTACTGATCATTGATATCATGAGATAAATTATAGTTTCGTGTCTTGAATTTGGGCATTTTCGCTTTTACGAGCGATACAGAAATTAACGACTTGTCTACGTGCTTACCGGTAAACCGCTTTTACGAGTGAACAACCGCGAATAAGGAAACTCCATCGACATCGAACACGACCAAATTTGTTTATTTTATATACACGGAGGCTAATTTGTTTCCATGTATAGCAAGACTCGCAATTACATTTTCCTATATTGTGCAACATGTATAATTAAGTCGTATGAAATATGTGATGTTAAAACTCATTTAAATATATTGAACTTTCTATTATTACGCTTTCAACATAATATCTAAAACAAATAATGATTGTGGAATTATAATATTCTACATATAAAGAATTTAAATATTTAATGATATAAAGAGATTTTAGCTATAATTTAATTTATTTATATATAATACGCAAAACGTAATACATTTTATTGTAATTCTTCTTGCTTGATTAATGCAAAATAATTGATTTGAATGAAAAAAATTATTCTTAGGATTTTTAGTTTATAAATAAGTACAGATATTTTTGAATTGGTTTTAAGACGTAATTTCAAGAAAATGTGCGTTGCAATTTATAATTTATACAGTTTTCTGTATTTTCTTATTAAGTTATTAAACATTGAATTTTATTAAACTTGTATTTTTTTATTCTGAGTCGTATTTTTTATTCTTGTTTTTTAATTTTAATACGAATTCTATATATCAGTCAAATATTATTTCCTCTATTTCTATTTTTATATTGAAAAAAATCTACATGACATATTCTATATATTATTACGAGTTTTATTATATCCAACTTTATAACTTACTTTCATTCATTCATGCATTTTACAATAAAACCACGATTAATAATTGAAATTCATATTTGCAGCCGTTAGTCGTTATGCGAAACTATTCCTGAATTCTCGAACGATGAGATCGATTCCTTAGCCCTAACTTATGGGCATCTGATAGAAGTTCTTCCAAGTTGGAAACAATGGCGCCGCATATGTGGCAACGCGAGTGACGATAAAAGCACCGCAGCGGAGAGAAGCAGCCGCACAATGAAGCGTAGAATGGTGGCACATTAATGGCGAGAAGTCGTCGAATTCCTGGCAGACTGGAAGCCAGAGTATCTTTGAAAGCATTTGAGGACAGAAAGAGAAAGGGGTGAAAGAAAGGAGGGGGAGAGAGAGAGAGAGAGGGAGAGAAAAAGAGAGAGAGAGAGAGAGAGAGAGAGAGAGAGAGAGAGAGAGAGAGAGAGAGAGAGAGAGAGAGAGATTGAGACTTGGTTACGAAGCCTCCAAGGACTCTTTTGTCGGAAATTCGTCTGCAAGACGACAAAGGACCTTACGACGAATTGCTCTTCCGCTTGATATCGCTAGGATCGGGTCTGCAGGCTTTGGGTTAAGTTGGAAGACTCCGCAGGACGATGCGTATGGAATATTTTCAGAGTTTCAGTGTCTTTTTGTGAAGAAAACCTAAAAAGAAGAGATTGAGATTGATAGTGGAGTTGAAAAGCAAAGAACAAAGACTGGACAAGTAGCGCTTAATTTTCCTACTTATCACTTCCAAAATAAATTATTTATTCAATGTTTTAAATAGTTTTATAATAACATAAATTATTACTTTTTTCAAAATTGTAGAACCTATTACAAATTCTATTTGAAAAAAATATGCACAGGTTGAAAATGACGACATTACGTCAGTCTATCTTTATCCTCTTTTTAATTCTAGAACTTTGCTATCCTATCACGTAATGGTGTATCTTTTGCTATGGAATGGTTCGGAAGGATGAAGGGAGACAGAAAGAAGGTCCCGAGAGAGAAAGAGAGAGAGAAAGAAAAGAAAACGACCCAAGAGAGTTTTAACGTACGGTCAGTTTCTTCTCGAACGTGACCACCCCCATTTGCTATCACCACGTGAGTCGATCAAGTCGGTGCAAACTTCTATCTTTGCGCCTTTTACAAAAATTCACTTACTCTTTCTATTTTATACAATATTTTATATTGGTGGAATATTTTTAAATAGTTCTAAAAAGTGCAGATATTAGATAGTTTGGTCAATTACAATAATATGAATATTTTGTTTATTTAAATTTAGTCTTTATTCAGTAAAAATTTTTCCTTTTTCAATTAGTAAATTAATTTAATTGTAATATAAGACACTTTGTTTTTACATCGGGGCCAAAGGTTAATATTAATGTAGTTTTGCTCAGTTTGTTATATAAACACTTGGTAACAAAAGAACTGATAAATAATAGTAAATTTGTAAACATTATTTTTGTATAATGTACGTTGTTGATATACTTTACATGATTCTTATTTATATCTCTAGATATCGAATCACGTGGTTACTTCATTTTCTACATGCCGACGTTTAAACTTTGCAATTGCTTGTACTCTTGATGAATTTTAATAGCCGACCGTCCGTTTAGGTCAACTTTATTAATCAAAAGTCGCTCCGAGTTGAGAAGTGGAATGGCTATTGCTTAACAAATATACATTGTTTCCGTATGTACTGTGAGAGAGAAAGAGGGTAAAGATGCGTATATATACATATATATGTATATATATATATATATATATATATATATATATGTGTGTGTGTGTATATATAGATACGTACGCATATGTATTGCAACAAAGTACGATTATATCATATTACTTACCTTAAATTTTCTAATACATGGTTTTTAATATAAAAATAAGAAAAATACAATTTTAGGGTATAATTATAATTATTAATTATAAATTTCAATAAACTTTAAAAAAAATTAAAAATGTTTTATTTGAAATTAAGTTGAAAACTCAAATATTCTTTGTAGAATATTTGAATTTTTAATTGAACTCTGATTCAACCTTTTTTAATAATTATTAATAAACAACTTATTAGGTAAGATGCAAAATTCTGCCTTTTTTGAAGAGATAGTGTCACTCTTTGCCTTAAACCATCTCTTCGAAAAAAAAAATCAATACTGGCAAATACAACGAAACATATATTATTGGAAAAATTGCGAGGTTTCAAGAGTTAATTAAGAAAAAGATGTCATTTTGAGTTATTTACAGCTATTTTATATTACACAAAATTGAATTTAAAAAAAGAATATTTGCATGCGGGTATAATTTGCAGTTAGAGTTTCGAGACAAAAGGTAGATGCTCTAGAAAAACATATATATGATGAATTTGAAAATTTTTTAATATTTCTTAACATTTTAGCGAAATTCGTACATTATAATCGCTTGCAAATATTTTTTTCTTAATGCAGCACTGTAAATGGCTTAAACGGAATCAACTTTGTTATAAATAGATCTTGATGTTACTTTTCCAATATATAACTTTTCGTAATATTTGCCAGTGTGTTGACACACTGTAATAAGAGCAAGGCCAGGAAAGACTAAAACTTTTACACTGACCTAATACTCTGACAAGTTGCAGGAAAATAGTGGATATTTGCTAAGCCCGCAGCTTCGAAATCAAACCGACGAAAAGTAGAAACGTAGGTACTTACATCCGATTTTTTATCATGTCCGGCAAGCTTGTCAAGCGAACATATGTCAAACTTTTTTATTTGTTTTCAAGAAAGGCAAGGACAAAGGCAAGGATAATCTTTGGAATTTAGTGGTTTAACTTTTACTTTCATGGTATAATGTAAATACTCATTTTTATAGAAATTATACATTGTCACTATTTGTTACACAGAACTAACTTAGAACTTAAACATAACCTTTGTTTTTGAAAAATTACCAGATAACTTTTTTTTCTTTATATGTATATACAGGATGTTCCCAATTTAAATGGCAAAAGTTCAGGAGTGTGTAGGAGACCAAAAAACTGAGACAAAAAGTCCTTTAGAGATTTGCTCGTTTTCGCTTTATTTTGGAGAAAATCGCAAAAAAAGAAAAAAAGTTTTTGTATTTTTACCTATTTATTTACATTTTATTCATGTTTTATTATCTATTTAATGTAAATGTTCAAATTGCTGTACTCTCGCAGCAATGCAAGCATTACATTTAGCACTGACCGCATTTATTGCAGGTAGTCATTGTTCTGATGATATTTGGTTCACTACATCTATGATTCGGTCCCTCAATTGCTCTCTTGATTGATCCGCACCGAATAAACTTTCTGAGCTTCTTGGTTACTAAGAATCCTTGTAATTGGTGTCATATAGCATCCAGTTCATCTTTAGAAAGCGTTTGAGCGTGTTTGAAAGAGGCAATTCACAGCCTTGCGGAGAGAGCACTGCCACGCGACACCAGATTGAACCCATGGGATTTGAGTGTTTGAGAGAAGTTCATCTGAGAGAAGAGAGTGATAGAGAATGAGGCCCATATCGCATCTCTCAATTATTTGTTCAAGGACATTTCGTCGTGCTAAACAGAGCAAAGGACCTTACGACGAATTGCTCTTCCGCTTATATCGCTAGGATCGGGTCTGAGGTTTTGGGTTAAGTTTCCGCAGGACATGCGTATGGAATCGAGTTTCAGTGTCTTTTTTGAAGAAACCCTAAACATTCCTTCTTTATATGGAAGTATTAAAAGCAAGAACAAAGACTGGACAATACGCTTATTTTCCTACTTATCACTTCCAAAATAAATTATTTATTCAATGTTTTAAATAGTTTTATAATAACATAAATTATTACTTTTTTAAAATTGTAGAACCCTATTACAAATTCTATTTGAAAAAAATATGCACAGGTTGAAAATGACGACATTACGTCAGTCTATATTTATCCTCTTTTTTAATTCTAGAAACTTTGCTATTCCTATCACGTAATGGTGTATCTTTTGCTATGGAATGGTTCGGAAGGATGAAGGGAGACAGAAAGAAGGTCCCGAGAGAGAAAGAGAGAGAGAAAGAAAAGAAAACGACCCAAGAGAGTTTTAACGTACGGTCAGTTTCTTCTCGAACGTGACCACCCCCATTTGCTATCACCACGTGAGTCGATCAAGTCGGTGCAAACTTCTATCTTTGCGCCTTTTACAAAAATTCACTTACTCTTTCTATTTTATACAATATTTTATATTGGTGGAATATTTTTAAATAGTTCTAAAAAGTGCAGATATTAGATAGTTTGGTCAATTACAATAATATGAATATTTTGTTTATTTAAATTTAGTCTTTATTCAGTAAAAATTTTTCCTTTTTCAATTAGTAAATTAATTTAATTGTAATATAAGACACTTTGTTTTTACATCGGGGCCAAAGGTTAATATTAATGTAGTTTTGCTCAGTTTGTTATATAAACACTTGGTAACAAAAGAACTGATAAATAATAGTAAATTTGTAAACATTATTTTTGTATAATGTACGTTGTTGATATACTTTACATGATTCTTATTTATATCTCTAGATATCGAATCACGTGGTTACTTCATTTTCTACATGCCGACGTTTAAACTTTGCAATTGCTTGTACTCTTGATGAATTTTAATAGCCGACCGTCCGTTTAGGTCAACTTTATTAATCAAAAGTCGCTCCGAGTTGAGAAGTGGAATGGCTATTGCTTAACAAATATACATTGTTTCCGTATGTACTGTGAGAGAGAAAGAGGGTAAAGATGCGTATATATACATATATATGTATATATATATATATATATATATATATATATATATGTGTGTGTGTGTATATATAGATACGTACGCATATGTATTGCAACAAAGTACGATTATATCATATTACTTACCTTAAATTTTCTAATACATGGTTTTTAATATAAAAATAAGAAAAATACAATTTTAGGGTATAATTATAATTATTAATTATAAATTTCAATAAACTTTAAAAAAAATTAAAAATGTTTTATTTGAAATTAAGTTGAAAACTCAAATATTCTTTGTAGAATATTTGAATTTTTAATTGAACTCTGATTCAACCTTTTTTAATAATTATTAATAAACAACTTATTAGGTAAGATGCAAAATTCTGCCTTTTTTGAAGAGATAGTGTCACTCTTTGCCTTAAACCATCTCTTCGAAAAAAAAAATCAATACTGGCAAATACAACGAAACATATATTATTGGAAAAATTGCGAGGTTTCAAGAGTTAATTAAGAAAAAGATGTCATTTTGAGTTATTTACAGCTATTTTATATTACACAAAATTGAATTTAAAAAAAGAATATTTGCATGCGGGTATAATTTGCAGTTAGAGTTTCGAGACAAAAGGTAGATGCTCTAGAAAAACATATATATGATGAATTTGAAAATTTTTTAATATTTCTTAACATTTTAGCGAAATTCGTACATTATAATCGCTTGCAAATATTTTTTTCTTAATGCAGCACTGTAAATGGCTTAAACGGAATCAACTTTGTTATAAATAGATCTTGATGTTACTTTTCCAATATATAACTTTTCGTAATATTTGCCAGTGTGTTGACACACTGTAATAAGAGCAAGGCCAGGAAAGACTAAAACTTTTACACTGACCTAATACTCTGACAAGTTGCAGGAAAATAGTGGATATTTGCTAAGCCCGCAGCTTCGAAATCAAACCGACGAAAAGTAGAAACGTAGGTACTTACATCCGATTTTTTTATCATGTCCGGCAAGCTTGTCAAGCGAACATATGTCAAACTTTTTTATTTGTTTTCAAGAAAGGCAAGGACAAAGGCAAGGATAATCTTTGGAATTTAGTGGTTTAACTTTTACTTTCATGGTATAATGTAAATACTCATTTTTATAGAAATTATACATTGTCACTATTTGTTACACAGAACTAACTTAGAACTTAAACATAACCTTTGTTTTT
Source organism: Monomorium pharaonis (assembly GCF_013373865.1). Taxonomy (NCBI): domain Eukaryota; kingdom Metazoa; phylum Arthropoda; class Insecta; order Hymenoptera; family Formicidae; genus Monomorium; species Monomorium pharaonis. The sequence goes on from NC_050471.1 coordinate 21,468,361, forward strand.
GAAAAATTACCAGATAACTTTTTTTTCTTTATATGTATATACAGGATGTTCCCAATTTAAATGGCAAAAGTTCAGGAGTGTGTAGGAGACCAAAAAACTGAGACAAAAAGTCCTTTAGAGATTTGCTCGTTTTCGCTTTATTTTGGAGAAAATCGCAAAAAAAGAAAAAAAGTTTTTGTATTTTTACCTATTTATTTACATTTTATTCATGTTTTATTATCTATTTAATGTAAATGTTCAAATTGCTGTACTCTCGCAGCAATGCAAGCATTACATTTAGCACTGACCGCATTTATTGCAGGTAGTCATTGTTCTGATGATATTTGGTTCACTACATCTATGATTCGGTCCCTCAATTGCTCTCTTGAATTGATCAGCACCGAATAAACTTTCTGCTTCAAGGTTCCCCAAACAAAAAAGTCCATGGGTGTCATATCAGGTGTCCAGTTCATTATAGCAGAGCTGCTCGAGCTTGGGTAAACATAAAATATCCACAGCGATAGATTAAACGTGGAGGAATAGTACCGTGGCCATCCCGATCACCAGATATGACACCCATGGACTTTTTCGTTTGGGGAACCTTGAAGCAGAAAGTTTATTCGGTGCCGATAAATTCAAGAGAGCAATTAAGGGACCGAGTCATGCAGTGCACCAAATATCACCAGAACAATGTCTAGCTGCAATAAATGCGGTCAGTGCTAGATGTAATGCTTGCATTGCTGCAAGAGGGCAGCAAATTGAACATTTACATTAAATAGATGATAAAACATGAATAAAAAATAAATAAATAAGTAAAAATACGAAAACTTGTTTTGTTACTTTTTTGCGATTTTCTCCAAAATAAAGCGAAAACGAGCAAACCTCTAAAAGAGTTTTTGTCTTAGTTTTTCGGTCTCCTACACACTCCCGAAGTTTTGCTATTTAAATTTATTTAAATTAAATAAATAAAAGGGGACATCCTGTATATGTATTATTTTATATATTTATATTACTTAATGATAGATGATTAATGTTAAATGATTATATTTTATTTGCTTATTTCTTTGCACAAATACACATTTACACATACATACTGCACATACATATACATCCACATTCTATAAGATTGTTATTTTGTAAAGATGCAGTTTACATCTCTTTTATTTCGGATGATTCATCCGGAATGATCTAGAGCAAAGCGTGTAAATTTGCCTTTAGCGCGAACATTGCGGCCACATTATGATGTCGGGCTGCGAATAACTTACTTTATCTACTTGTACTGCACCCCTTCCTGTACTTCGTCGCGAATACCAACCGCAACTGCAAGCAGTAGTGTCTCTTTCTCTCTTTCTCTTCCTTCTCCCTTCTCTCTCTCTCTCTCTCTCTCTCTCTCTCTCTCTCTCTCTCTTTCTCTCTCTCGGTCTCGCTTTTGCGATATAATAATTATCCTACGACTGAGCACGATACTGAATGTGGCTGGGGTTGTAACATGGGAAGTTACGCAAGGTTCTCCGAGAACTCTCTCAAGTCTCCCAGTACGACCAGGAGATAGAGAAAATTATGTTTAAGAGATCATGAAAAATGTGCTAAAGTATATAAGCTACAAAAGAGGTACCTGCTGGATCAAAGTTAAACGATGGTTTTTAATAGGAATATTTTTTTGAAGATTTTTCTGTGAATGGAAATATCTATAACAGTAGATTTCCTTGAAAATCGTATGTTTTAAATGTAAGAATTTTTGTTACGAATGTATACACACGTGTACATACCGTGAACTCACTACTTGTTCGAACTTTTGAATACATGTTTGATCATTTAAGCGTCCTTAGTTGCAATCGTAAGGTTTGTACACTGTTGTGCTTTCACAAGCGACGGCATTTGCCATGGTCCGCAGAATTCAGGACTACAGAGAAGTCCAAGCTGAACTGAGTCAAGTCGAGTTGAGTCGAGTGTTTTGTCGGGCTTAACAAGAGTTACGCTCCATTGATAACGAGGACATTCGTACCGTCTCGTTCGGCAAACGAATCTCGACAAGTTTGCATAACTCCGTCAACTGCAACGACTGGCGCAACGCGACGTCTGTTTTGTCAGGAATGCCTACCGACATCGTGGTGGAATTCCAACGCGACGTCGATAGCGACAAAAATGTCGCCTAAGGTAGAATTTGGCTTTAAAATTCGAATTTTTAAGTTATTATAATAAAACTTTGTTTGGAATTTTAAGTATTTAATCTCGGTTTTACATATACTTGCACAAAATAGTGTCCAATCTTATTTTTATTAAGGAGATATCAAGTTTGCTTTTGTGTTAAAGAATTGTAGAAAAAAATTGAGACACTCACCAGATTAAATTTTTATTGATAAATTTGTATTCGCTAAACTATATCTTAAATTTTTAAGTCACATTTATCATTTTCCGAATATTCAAGAATATTCGAAGGATAAACGATATCACATGTAATTGTGTAATATAATAAACTGACAATGTGACAATAATCCACAAATCGACAATAAGATCAAAGACAGTTTAATATTGATTTGCTACATTCAATCTATCCGCGGTTTATTTATAAATTTTGGCTCTTTCTTCACGCTCTTTCAACAGTACCGCAGAAGATCATTAATATAGAAAATATTTTGTTATCAAATTTGCACAAGATTTGTTGTGTAAACATAAAATATAGACTTGTTTCCAAAACTGTTTACGTCACCTTTAGGTCGGAGGTTTATCGATCGTAAGAAACATTCGAAGAATAAAAATTGAATGATGTATACGCCCGTGCGCGCGAAGATGTAAGACAGATTACTAATTTTTTATACATCGTTGATGTGAAAGTTTTAATTCATCTAGCTATCTACAGATTGTAAGTAGAATAACAAGTCCAATAAAATCTCGACAAATTAAAAATTAATTGGTGTCACAAACGTAATAAGTAAATAAATAAATAAATTTATTTATTTATTTATTTAAAGAGAGAGAGAGAGAGAGAGAGAGAGAGAGAGAGAGAGAGAGAGGAAAGAGAAAAGATAAAAAAAATTAAAAAATATAAAAATGCAAAAAATGTGAGTGCTTAAAAATCGAAAAACACGATAGTAATAAAGAATTTTTTAAAACAAAATAATTGTAGATTATTACTCTGTTTACACAATATTTATTACAGTTTATTATTGCATATTAATAACCATAGTTGATTTTTCTTATATTGTGATTTTTATTAGATTAATTTTACATCGCATAGTTATTAAGATAGTGTCTGATTCATTTTGTTAGCTTATATACAGTTAACATTTTCCAGTTACAAGGCATGTCCCAATCGATTCTTTATTCTCTAATAGGATATTTTACATAAGTTCGCTACTGCAGTTACAGCGATTGACCACCACAAAGACGATGAGAGTTTTTTTTCGTCTAACTTTTTTTTCTCATTTTCTCTCTAATTTGTCTATATTAAACAAAAGCTGGTCGTTTATGCTAAAAACAAAATTCCTCTGAACTGCTGATAATTAATCAGCGTCAGCATGCTATTTTAGTTTGTTCATACTCGTATTTCATAGTACTTGCACATCGTTGAAGATCTTCTCATGCTTGCTTCGACGGTGCAGTAGTTGAGTTCGTTTCATGGCAGAGGACGACGTGTCTCGTTAGGAACTTGAGCTTTCCCACTTTCCTTCCTCTCTCACCACTGGTATACGTCCCCGTCAGTGCAATCTATTCTGCCAAGAGCTAGTCTAAAGATCTGCTTCCAGAATTTAGAGATTAGGCAAACTTTTGGTTGCAATTACTTTTTATAGTTAAACTTATTTTTTGAAAATCCGTTTTTTTTATTAGTTTCTATTGATAAGATCAAATCTCTTTCTCTCTCTCTCTCTCTCTCTTTCTCTGTATATTTTTTTTTCTCATATAATTCCTTTCATTGTACTCAAATTTTTATTAAACAGTAATATGTTATATACAGTCGCTTAAAGTGCTAACGTTCTAGATCAAGTTTGTCTCTAATAGTGTGACTGGAGAACAACAGTGAGTGTCCACGAAACACGAAAGAGGTGGGACATGAGAGGTGGACGATGTATGATGAAGAGAATAGGTTCCGGTATTGTCTCCTTGTACCAGGTTTTCGTGCATGTAAAAGGAAGCTTAATCCCGCGCGACCCTCCTATGATTCGTTTTGAATAATAACTCAAAGGACTAGACGAATATACGTGCAAGCAAAGACCAAGGACATCGTTCGTTGTTCTGCTTATACAGCGCGCTTATGCTTTCATACATATTTCAGAAACCTTCGTGAAGCATCATGCTTATGATTCGGCTCGGCTAGTTTGGCTGGGAACAAAGCGAGTAAGGAATTAATCTGCTGTCATTTTTTCCCCTTTTTCACACCACGGTTAAAAGTCTGCTTTTGTACGTAAATAAAAATTACTAAAAATTACTAAAAATATTACTGGTGGCATCTATGCAGTAGTAGTGAGTTTCTCTGCAAAACAAGAGACGGCGACAATTGTGTTTCTCCTGATCTTCCAGGGACCATTGTTTCTGGGCCGTAACTAATTTCCGTTTCCGGTAGCTACATGACTTCCGCATATCACACGCAACTGCTCCCTCGACTCATGGTGACTGTCATCAGACCACGGGATTGCGGTCAAAGCGATCTTTGATTCCTTGCGAAATGTGGACGAAAGCTCGGCGAAACTCCAATTTCCCAGAAGCGACCAATGCGTCAGATTGCGGCCGTCAGATTCGCCTCCGTTTAATTTCCAACGGCTGACAAATTACATCGCATAAAGGGTTTTTACACTTTCAACGTTTGTTCACAATATTGGCTAACACTCTTTATGTTTCGGTTAGATTTATTTCTTTGTTTGTTTTTTAAAGAGACTGGAAATGGTATAGTACGCATTAGTTTGTATAAAGATGTATAATTCTAAACAATGTTTTTACATCTAATAAATACTATTTATATTGTATTTTTATAAATTTTTGTTTAAATTGTTTAAATTTAGGATAAAAAGTACAAGTTATTGAGAGAATGTAAACTTTGGATGTCAAAGAGATACACCTAAGTAATCATTTTATTATATGTATAACTATTATATGTATAACTATACGTATATTTATTATATATTTTTACAGAACTATACAAATTGCTTGCAAGTATGCTAATTAAATAAACGTTCTTTAATGTTTAAAAAATTGTATTTTATTTAAAATGAGAATTAATACAGTTTCTTCGAAATCATGAATTGGCACTTTGAGCAAAGGTATGAATAAAGTTCAAAACGGAAATGAAAGTACATCCTATACATATGATAAAAACATTGAATTGGTAAGATTTGTGATTTCTAGGCACATATGATTGCACATGAATACTAACTCACCATCGCAAATATATGTTGTGCAGTGCAATATGTTAATGGTACAGCTATATCATTTTCATAATATATTAATCATAAAAAGTAATAGCTATTATTTCACCTGATATTCGTCAATCGTTCGTCCGTTTTGTTTAATCCATTGATTAATTATGATGCTTGAACGAGAATTAGTTAAAATAATTTTTTGTATGATGGTAATTGGAAACTTATTTTTCCATATTTCTACTAACCAGATTAAATGTCAATATTCTATTATAATAAATAATATTAAATTATTTTAATCTTTTCTTCAAAAATAGACATTTTGTCTCTCTTCAACAAATATACATATATAATTTTTTACTAAAAAGTATTTAATAAGAAAAATGCGCAATTAAATACTAGTATTTAATATTATTTTCCACTATTTAATTTAAGAAATGTGAAAACTAACGCAAGAAGAATGTACTCGTGATAGATTAATGCGATAGATTAAGCAAAAGTGAGGTGAAAATTGCTGTCTCTGGTGTTGCTTATGGCTCACATTTTTTTCGCTTTTTGATGCTACGTTGCTTTACTTTTTGAGCATTACTTGAACGTCGTTCTTTTTAACCTGCCGTTCTTTTCCACTAGAATTATTTCTGCTTGTCTTGATTTCTTTTCCTTTTTTTTTATTTTTCTTCTTTTCTGTTTTTTCTTATATTTTTAAATGTAGAAATTTTTATAATAATTGCTAAAATACTTTGCTATCATATATTATCTTTTAAAATTATAAATACAGCAGACATATTCTAGTTGGCCTTTCTGTGGGTGTGTGTGTTTTGTGTGATTACGAAGAACTTATTTGAAACTTTTTTGGATTAAAAACAGTAATTTTTAAATAATAAGAATACAATTTATTATTCTCATTAATTGAAAACCTGAAAAGGGGCATTTGATCAGTATAAGACATCTAATATAGACACAAACTAGGCATAAGTAGAGTATACTAAACTTGGCGATCTATTCCAGGAACACCCTATATATACGCGTAGTCCTGTTCTCAGCAGAATCTGTACAACGAACACACAATGGTATTGTGTACGGTACTCTATGAGTTATTACCCCTCCAGTCCCTGAGCTTCATTTCTCACTCCTGCTTCGTCTCTCATCCCTTGCAACTCCACGCACACATAATTCAACACTCTATACTGACTATGCTTCTCGTTTTTTTCTTTTGCTGTCTGTGATAATGTTTCATTATCTTCTCTCTCCCGAAGAGATGTATTTACCGTTTTTACATCGTAAAATTATTCAAAATCCGTATTTTAGGGGCTCAGGATATTTTTAGATTTTATGTTATTTCTAAAATATATCTTTAAGTGCCTTTTCTGTAGCCTTTAAAAAGAGACTACAAAACTTTTGCAATTTGTACTTTGCGGCGGTTCTCACAATTGGGTAATCACAGTTGAATAACTGTCAAAGATAAATCGTGTAAACTATATATTACATGCTTTATTTTTTTCTCTTGTTTCTTCTTTTACTCGCCTCTTTGATAGCAAATATTCATAGATCTTTACTATTTTAAAAATAACGTAACATGTTTGATTAGTCGTTCGTCATAAATTTTTCTTGAAAGAATTGCATGAGATACACTGATTGATAGCTTGCACAAGTATGAAGTCGAGATTTATACATACAAAGCTAACATTTTACTTGCAAAAGCCATGACTAGCAGTTCTTTACCATAGCTACGTATTATAAATAGAGCTTTTAATATAATCTAGAAATTTATTTCGTAAACTTATGAAACAATTGAAACGTATCTGTCAGGCAATTCAATGCATTGAATTGAAATAAGATACAAACTGATTGGGCATATACATTTTTATGAGATTTTGAAAATGCTGCGAATGACTGATGTTTCAAAATGAACGACTCGTATAAATCCACCGAATAAATCGGACGGTCATGTCGATTCTACCGGAGAAGGACAGGCTTTCGTTGTGGTAGTCGGTATCGAACAAATGACAATAAATGGCGTGACGCGTCGCCAAAGACAGTTCCAATTTATTCTCTGGAGACTCTGCGACAGTCCACGCGACGCGCCGTCCGTCGTTCGGTAAACAGTGTTACCACTCATGGATATCTTCCTACGCATAACGTCATTTATTTGAAATTCTTTAACCTTTATGATTCAACCTTTTGATTCTAAATGATCAAAAATGCACAATGCGTCTGTGCTTATGCTCATTTTTTCATAGTTTTATTTTATCCTATATTCTTAAATCTTCTTTACAATCCTAATAATTTCTCTTTATGAGCTTTGAATAATAGCATATATGTAGAAGATTAACATGAGTAAAATAAAAATGAAATACTTAATCTCATTATTTTTTTTATCACTAATCTACATAAATTTAAAAATTGCATGAACTAGTATTTATATGGAATGTATATTTCATTCCTCGAATGTTTATATTATCGAACATATTTAAATAATCAAAATTATCCCATTTCGAGCAAGCGAAGTGAATAAGTTATGCGGATAATATAAGCTGTGCTGTATATGTATATGTATATGTATAGTATAATATATATATTGACATTGGTTGTCACGATTTTCTTCCAAGAGTTTGATTTCAGAGGCAACATTAGCATAAGGGTAAGCGTTGTTTTCATGATATGACGTGTATCTCACATCTACTTGGTTAGGGTATCCTTTTTCGCGCGGCAATAAACCGAGTCGAAATTCACACGTTTTATGCACACGCTTGCGCGTATCGCCGCCATCTTAATTCTCTAGCTTATGAGGCCCATGCTATTCTCTCCGGCGGCGTCGGCCTTCTTGCACCCCGTGACAAATAGCTTTTAATTTCTCGGCACTGTTTACTCAAGCTACTCCCGAATTAATTGCCCGTTACCCGCCTTCCGGACGTTATCTTATCGCCAGCCACTTAAACAGCCCTTCCAAAGCCGCTTCAGTCGGCGGCCTTACTCCCCTTTCTCCTGCCGTACTCTTTCCCTTCCAGCAACCTAACCTAGCTGAAACTCCACACAGGGGTGCGATGTCAGATCTAAACCAATGATTATAGATGCAGACGAGCGTAGAAGCTTTTGCTAAGGGGTTGCTGCAAAGACTCTGCTTCAAGTGATGCAGGTCGACAAGAGTAAAGAGCTACCGTTTGCTGGAGTCATCATTATTTTTGGTTATCTTATTGAAATGTAGCAATTTATGCTATTTGTCAATTTATCTCTTTCTTTCAATTTACTGAAAATTGAATAATAGCCGCAATATTTTTTGTTGTGCTATGTTTTTTATCATACAATATATTCATAAATAATGTTATTGTGACGAAAATGTATATAAATGTTAAATATTCTTGTAATCTTGAGATTAAATTGTTGTTAAATATTCTACCTGAATATTACATTATATGTATATAGTCATCTTGTGTGTGCGTGTGCGCGCATGCGCGCGCACATGTGTGTTTGTGGTATATATGTATGTGTGTAAAACATTTTAAAAAAGATAATATATATGTATAAGAAATTCATTTTTATTTATATTATGTGCAGAATTATATAGAAAGAATTTTTATTAAAATTAATTAATTTCAAGCTGTAACATATTATTTTAATGACTTTTATCATTTACATTTTAATATCCATATAAAAAGATTTTGTTTAAATATCTTTAATAAAGACTAATGACAAGTTATTAACAAAAACAATTATATTAAATAAATTTCCTTGAAATAAAAAATTGTATTTGTATTTTATTGTTTTACAAATATACACTTTGATAATATCATTGTGAGTTTCATAAAGAATTTAATCATATCTGGGAATGACGTATTTAGTTTTTTATCCGAGTAAGATCACAAAGTAGAAACGCGCCAGGGGAGTCCTACAAATGTATTACATGCGCGTAAATCACACGACAAGCTTTCTATGAATATGCGAGGAGCCGCGATGAGTTATAATCAGCGTTACCGAGTTCGTCTCATCTTCCATCTGTATTCACGTTTCGCAAATGAATGTACGCAAACGAATTGATTAGCTTTCGATTTTTCATTGAGGATTTTGCACTATTGAATTTTGATGTCTATATTTAAAGACGTAGATATTATAATGGATTTAATACAGACATCGAATAAATTCTAATAGTGCACTTTTTTTTACAACTACAGAATAACGAAAGATTGTATGTATATGATTGTTGACTGAAGCTTTAATTTTTTCAGAATTCTAGTTTAATTGCTATACAATTTATACTTCTTTTTACATATTCCTTTTATTATATACATTTTCATTTATTCGAATTTATATATTTCCATAAAATTACATATTCTTAAATGTATGTTTGGATTTAACAAATTTAAAGTTGTATGATACTGTTTTTCTATATATTATTGAAAGCAATTTTCTCTCTTATTTTTAATTATTTAATTTTAGATTTTTTTAAATATATCTAATAAATATTGTAAGACCTGCCTCACTCTGTAAGTGCATCAAAAGCAACACTTGTACATAAAACTTGGTATTTTTGGCGATATATGACTATTCATCTCGAAATTTCTGTATTTCCATCGTAATCTTATCTTGGTTCTGTCACCTTTGGCGGAATTGGATTGAGACCGTATTGCCAAGATGAGGAACGAATGTCACCGAGAGAGCGCGAAATTTCCAGCATTGTTCCAATGGTCTCACGAGATCCGTCCTCGGGTTCTCACGTTTACTACGGCATCGTTAAATTTGGCGCTAACGACGCATTAGAGACACTTGTCAAGTTCCTTTTACGAGCCAACATATCCAGATAGATACGGCTTGAAAGCGGTGGACAATGCCTAGAAATTAATGCTCTCTTTCATGTCATATGCACTCGTAAATGTAGAGCAAACGGCATCAATACCTTTACATATAGAATTAAATATTTTTACGTGAAATCTACATTCTGCAGATGTATCACATCTAAGTGTAACTGTTGACGAAAACTCTTTCTTTCTCTCTCTTTCTCTCCGTGTATATATATATATATATATATATATATATATATATAATGTCCAAAACTACATTTTATATACATTTTATGTATTACAATTAAAATTAATTTAATGCAACTCATTATTTTTTAATTTCATCTTTAATAAAGATTTAAAGTGATCAAATTTTATGATATACATCTAAATATCACATTTAAATATAATGCGTTCGATTCCAATTCAATATTCATTTCAAGTGCTTACATTTGTTCAATGTAATGTTCGCATTAAATGCCGCGAGCGTTAAGTGGAACAGTACAAATGCGAATGGTGATTTGAATGTTGCGAATGCCAAGTGGAATGTTCGTTTTATCGTGGTTATTGCCAAACCCGCGAATTTCAATTTCTCTTTGACTCGTGTATTGTATTTCAAGATTCTTTGTATTTTAAGCAATATTGTAGTTGGCGTAGAAGTAGCGTCAATATAATATATAAACATGGAGATGGATTAGAATCATTATGTAAGATAGATCATATAAAGAGAATATAACTTGAGGCGATAGGAGAAATTTCTTCCCACTCCACAGGGCTAATGATGTAAATTTGTCGATCTATTATACATGACAACGCGCAATAATAAAAGTCACATTTCAATTGCTTGATCTAATCGCTGTCGTTTTCGTATGTCACATCACGTTTTCGTGCGCGACTGATAGGAGAAAATTACTTGATGTAAAGAAACCGCGATAGCCTCTCGCTGTCTTTATTGTAGTCGTTTCCGGCTTGCTACTCTTAGCAGTCGAGAGCTCGGAGAGGTGCGTAAGAAACACATCCAACTACTCCGCTATCACCGGCTCGATATTACGATCACGTAGCACTCTTCCGCTATCCTTCGAGTGCAGTCTTTATGCAACGAATCGTTACCGCGCGTCTCACTTCGTTTACATTTTTCTCCTGGTATTTTACTTTTCCAACGATATACGAACTGTCTGCAAGGATGACAAGATCCCGAAAAGACACATGGGGTATCTGCAGATTGTACTAATATCAGAAAAGTTGAATGTTTTTACATAGAAATTCTATTTTTGTTGAAATTTATACTATTTAAATAGTTGCAAGACTGACAAATTAAAAAAACAAAGCGCGTAGTTTAATAAATACATTTTTTTAATTAGAGAAAATGATTTATGTTGGAATTTCTAATCTTGGAACTGAGAAAATATCAATTCACATTGAAATTTTAAAATTATCAACAATATTTTGGTGTTCTTTAAATTCTTATTAGCGATGTATATATATTTATTTTATCGATGACGCTAAATGGAGGAGTTAGGATTGAGCAATCGCACTTAACGTAACTGAAAATGTGCTGATTAGAGTTTGATAAAAATTAAGAATTAATGATGTTTAACTTGAGGGAAATTTATTCAATTTCTGGATTTTTCGTGTTTAAACGACAAAGGACAAAACTCGCAGAAGGAAAAGAGGGACGTTCGGGAAAAAGGATGACAACGACGATTGTTGGGTGCGTACGTAAACAGCCACTTCGGTTTCATGAAAGGAAATAAGAAGGATGGTGGAAAACGGAAGAGGGTGATGGCACTTTTCGAGTCCGAAGGAAGCTTCGTACATCGCGAGCAGCATTACCCTTTCTTACCCCTCACCCCCTCCCCTTCCCTCTACTTATTTCGATGCCGTTCTGCATATTGGGACGCCATTGTAGCGTCGCCCGAGAATACGCGGTGCGCTTGAAAGCGCATAAAGCGATCGTCGCCGTTGAACGGTGAGCAAAAAAATCTCCTTTCTCGTTCTCGCGATGCAAACTCGTGCATTCTTACACTTTATTCGCGGAGTGCTTTAGATCCATCGAAAGGAGAGCGGGATTCGACAAGCAGGTGTTCTGAAGGACGAAGATCCGCGGATCTTGAAATTGAAAGATTTGAGGAATTGAAACCGATTTACTTTATTTTTCAACCAAGTTTCACACAATTTAAATGTCCTTACCGCAACAAAATAGATACGTCACCAATGGAAAAAAAATAGGTAGCGAATTTTTTATCGACATGTAATTGTGTTATTATACAGGGTGTTTTTCCTCAAAAATATATTTGAAAAGCATGTAAAATATTTTGTCAAACATGTCATATTTTTCTAGCGTTATTTATATGTAAAAATGTAGCGATTATCTTCTTTTTGTATAAGTTCTGCCTGTGATTCTTATGTCTCTGATACTACATGTACGATTTAACGAAGAGTATCTCCGTTTCGTAACGTTGACGAGAGATTTGTTTGGCGTGTATTAATTGATGCGAAGAAGAAAAAGAGACAAGAAGGAAGAGATAAAGGAAAAGAACAGAAAACGTGAAAGAAATTAAAAAACTTCGCCAATTAAGAAGTTAATCGTTACCGCGCTCTACTTGATAACGAACACCCGGTAGTTGGATGTTTCTCGGATCGGTCGATACTCTTTTTATCCGCTTTATTCGTTCAATGGAGTCGCGACCTACTTCGCGGTAATTATCGGCGGCTTTAATAAAACTTGTCGTCGACGGAATAAAGCGAATTTAATTGGCGCGCGGCTAGCGAAACAGACCATATTCAGGGTCATTCGAGATATCATATTTGAACATGTTTCTTCCAAGTTTCGAAATTCAAAATTGATAATCCTCGCTTTAATTTTTGAATCATTGAGCTGCGATTCGTGACACTGTCTTGTTAAGATTAAGAAAATCACGTTATTAAATTAAAAGTTAAGAAGTAATTCAAGTTAAAAAAATTGGTTCATTTTTTGCAAATTAAAATCAAATCAAAATAGCATATTACACTATAAAATAGCGTCGTATCACTCTGAATCATCGATTAATTGACATTGAGTGTTATAAGGAGAGAGAAGAGAGAGAAGTGAGAGCTAAACTGAGCATGATTTTGATTTTTCATAATTCGCGCGTATTATCCTACAATCAGCACACAATTTCAATTTGAGAAGTGAGGTCAGTTCTCAAAGGGGCAACGTAACATGGACTAATTATGTGCCGGCACAAAGGCTATGTTATAATCGTATGGAAATTAACAATGTTGCCCGCGGAAGTGGCTCACTGCTGGTTATTAGCGCGCGATTAATTCATTAGAGTGGAAGTCTATGTGCGTGCGCCCGCCCGTCCGCCCGCGAGTACACCAGGCGGTTCGAATCGATTTTACGGCAAAACCTACGAACTCTCGAAAAGGTCCTTCGTGCAGAAAGGATTATCCGCGTTCGTGATGATCGGCTGTGAACAATCGGAACGGTCGAACAAACGCGCCTGTTATTGCGTTCCAGGTCACGTGATGCTGTTTCATGGACGAGCGCGATCCAAAATGGCGGTTCTCGCGTGATAAGGTCTCTTCTGTTACTGCGGTTTGACTTAACTTTTAATGAGATTCGTAAGATTCTGTCGAGAATATTTCCATTCACCTCGCTTTTTACGTCAGCTTAAATCCGCTGCTTGTTTGAAGGTTAACTCCGCAGACTTTCTCTGTTAGGAAGTATATTGATGAAGGAATTTGCAGGAAATTGATTGAATATGACACTGGAAATGTGTTGTGATATCTCTTGATTAAACAGATATATATGTATAAGTGAAAATGTGCAGCTGGACGTATTTGATGTTACGAGGCAGAAATGGTTTATAAAGAAATTTTGATTAAGTAAAAATAAATATATAAATTTAGCTAAATACATATAAAGTGATCTTTTTATATGTATATGACATTTGTATCTTTATGATAGTAATTTAATCTTTTTTAAAACTGCTTTTGGATTGTGTGTGTGTGTGTGTGTGTGTGTGTGTGTGTGTGTGTGTGTGTGTGTGTGTAATATTATTCATAATAATTTAAAGATTGAAAGAGTTATATAAAAAGTTTATCTAATTGAAATTAATAAGATTTTAAAAATTATAACTAGACTAGACGTAAAAATTGCAAATTTTATATATGTATACAAAAACTTATTTATTTTAATTTAAAATATTGATAGAGCGAAAGAATTTTCATCTTTTCCTCTCTTTTTTTTTAATCCTATGAACAAGCGGAAAGATCTGTTAGGATGGAAATGGAAAGGAGAGAGGACTGGGGTTTTTGTGCGAAAATACAATAGATATAATTCTGAAAACAAACGTGGTACAATTCAATGTGTTTTATATATCTTTTTCAACCTCAAATACTTTCTACCTCTTAATCACGACTTGAATGAATGAAATTTTCTTTGTTAATTATTTCTTGATATTTTGCTAAAGGAAAAATATCGCGATCCAAATGTTCTTCTTGTTTACTAAATCACTCGTGCGATTTTCATACCGTATGTCCTCAGATAAGAGCTTGCTTGAACGAATTATTAGAATTATTATATCACATTCCTCTTCCAATATATATAATAATAAGGATTTCTGCTATACTGATTTGTAGGGAATAATAAGCTAATCAGATTAAGCAATTTAGGATATTTAAATAAAAAGAGGTTGAGATGTACGTTAATAATATTAATTTAACAAATGACATATATATATCTGAAAGTGATTTAATGTTTCTATATAAATATATATTAAATTTAATGTAAAAAAATTAAAAAATGTTTTTTTTAATTATTGAAAGATATATTGAAAATATTATACATTGCTTCTAAAACGAAGGAAAAAGAGTCATGTGAAAAATAGAAGATGGTCTGCAAAGTATGATTTTGAAATTATATTACTTACAACAATGCAATATTAATGTAAAGGAGGCAATTTCACTCGTACCATTTAAGTTGTATGAGTATTTGAACGCAATTGTAGTTGACTGACAAGAAAAGTTCTATTCATTTATCACAATAAATATTGCAATAGCAGACATCGTCAGCAGCGGCAATAGATTATTTATTTTGAAATATCATTTATATCAACGTTTTATTTTGGTAAATTCGTAGTGCTTTTAGTTTGCTGCTTATTTTTGGAATTATGTTCGCATAAAGCCATCCATTAAAGTAAGATATAAAAATATATAGGTCGCGATATAGAATTGTATTCTAATTCCATTTTATTCATGTTTAATATAGCAATTAAAATTTTAAAAATAAATGCTTTTAGATGGAGGTAATTAATTATTAAATATTTATTTTTGTGTAAAGCACAAAACTCTACGTTTTTTAATAAAAAATAATTTATTTTAAAAAACTTAGTATTGACTTTACTTGTTACAGACATATGTAGTTTCAATTTTATAGTTACATATTCTATTTAGATTTTAGAGTATTACTATAGATGAATATAAATGTTCTTTTCTTTTTCTACCGAATATACTCATAAGATTCTCTCTTGAAAAAAGTTAAAATTTGGTTGAATTAGAAATTTTTGTAAATAACGCTATCACAAATAAACACAAATTGCGTATTTTTTTATGAAAATTTAAATTTTTCAATTACATCTTTATGTACTCCATTTTTCATTGCGACATTTATTTAACTGAAAGCGCTTGCGCAAGGCGCAAAATATGAATATGCATGGACATGTGCGAGATACGCACGTACGGCTCCTTCGCTTCGTGAATGTTTCGAGCATGAAAAATGACGAGGGGTTGTGGCGGGGATTTCTCATTTTGTATAAACGTAAGAATTCTTTACGTTGGAACTTGTGAAATTCCGTCTGAGATTTCGCCACGCATACAAAAGTTACAGCACTTTTTGTAGATATAACGCTACGCAAGAAGAGAAATGACGGTACTTTCTCAAAAATTTCATATTTTAGTAGCAATACTTTTTTCTCATCCATTTTCTAAGATTTTGTTTTACAAGTTTAATTAGTTTGGCTGTAATAAATACACAGTTGTTCTAAGTCCTACGGTAATAGATTATTGCTCATTCTTTTTTTGACATGCAATTTTTAATAAATATTCTGTGTATTAAACTTTGTGTATTTAAACTTTTAATTTTTTTATTATTAATCATATTTTTATTGGTCCATTGTATCGAGTGGCAAAGAATATTTACGTAGATTCAATTAATTCAGAAATCTAATTGGGCTGTGTAATTTTTTAATGAAATTATGCAATGCTCTATAGTGTTTCGTCTCTCACCACCCAGCTACTTTGTCTAACTGGTTGATTTGCCTGCCACGTTTGCCACTTTGAATTATTGCTTTTGCGTTTCATCGTTCAATACGCCACGAATAAATTACCTTGCGTCGGTTCTGCTGGCAATCCTCTCTAATACAACCACTTTCGCTCGTCCGCGTCACCCTAACGTCCTCGCGTTAACTCCTCCCTCCTTCCTTGCAGTCAACCACCTAAGTGGGTGGTATGCAGAGTCATCGAACTCTGGAGGTGGCGCCGATTGCCGGAAACGAACTATACCCATATTGTAGTAATATCCTGAGTGCTTCGTTTATCTGCTATAGAATATATTCAGTGCCGATGAGCTTGCTCACTTTCTCTCTTTCTCTCTCTCTCTCTTTCTCTCTCGTAATTTTTTATATTTTATGCGATATGATACGATGACAAATCTCGCGGCAAATGAGTTGCGTTCATAGAACGATGTAATAATTACAAATAAGAATATTAAAAATCTATGCTATATTTTTTTTAAGTACAGACATAGCATTTTAAGCACAGCAGTTTTGATGATGTTAAATCTGTTTATATCTTTTTAAGCTATATACATAAACATCAAAGATATGTATTGTAATATTATAATTTAATGTTGAAATAAACAAAGTGTCATTTTATTTAAAAGATAAAAGTATGCGAACGAGACTAAAAGGATTTGGTTGGAAAAGGTTACAGGCCAAGAAAGTAAAAAATATGACGGCGCATACCTGAGATCAACGCGACCAAGGAATTTTTGTCACAGATCCGCGAAAGCCTGGACATTTTTTAATCGGATTTAAGAGCCACGACGTCAGGAAGTTCGAGGAGAACCGCTGGATTTCCGCCAATCCTGTCGCGCGGCTCGTCGTTGTTTCATTACGGCAAGCTCTCGTACGTGCCGTAACGACGCTCGTCGCTTTCCTATCCTGTCCCCATCCCTTTACCCCAACCCATTCTATCCCCTTTTTTTCCCGTTCAGCTTCTCTTCTCTAACGGGAGTGATGCGTGCAGTCCAGGATACTCGACCAGCAATTCCGACCGATTAAACGTCGATCAAACCAACTTTTCTATTTTTCGACCGGTTCGAACTCGAAGCGACGCTAACGAGCTGAGAATAAGAGTTGTCGCGCAGATATACGAACCATCGGTCGGAAATTATGTCCCCTGATGTGAATCGTACTGAACGGTACTGGTTTTCATTGGATATCTTTCTAACTTTCTATTATCTATCGTAATTTAACCTCGTACTCTCCTTGCACAAGTTTTATATTTCCGTGCAATACTCGTCGTTTTTATTTGTGAATTATAAAAATATCGCGCAATGTTACACAAAACTATAAATGTTTTACTACTATTGATTAGTTCCCCTTTTCTTACGAGTCGATTAATATACTTAATTCTAATCGATATCTTTCAATATCTTATTCAATATCGAATATAATCGCAATAGACAGAGAATTATTTCTCGCGTCAGATTGAGTACAACCAAAATGTAATTTTTCTAAAGCCATCCCACACACCTATCCCATTTTCTACCATATACCCATTTTCTACTCCCTTGGGATACAACCTTTGGAATCGTCTCCAACGTAGCTCGTTTTAAAATAAGCCGTATCGAGGAAACGACGATCGAAAAAGATGGATTTGCATCAACTTGTATGACTTTATAGACTCGTTGAGTCATGTTTTTTTTTTGTTATAGGCTATGCAAAACTATTTAAATTATTCTGTTAAGAAAACTACTAAAATTATTCTGTTTAGACAGAATTTTAGACTTAAAATTTTCACGATTATTAATGTTGTTTCCAAAAGAAAAGATTTATATATAATAATGGGACGTATAAAAATTAAAAAAAAAAAAAAACTTTATTATAAAATAGATTTTAATAAATAAATCCTCATTTGTGCGCGCGCGCGTGTGTAACCATTAGTATTTTTTATTATATAAAATTAAGTTGCTTCCTCTTCGTCTTATGTTTATGAAACAGGGTTAATTTGTTTTCTTTTTATTTTTTTTAATAAAGATAACAATTTACTTGCGTGAAAATATCAAGAATTGCATGTAAATTCTATTACATATACATATACACTACTATTTGCGGGCGTGAAATGTTTTTCCCGATATTTCGGAGATTTTGCTGCGCGTATATCGGAAAATACGAAGACGCGCAGAATGATGGTGAGCACGATATGCAACACGCATTAATGTTATGAGATCGAGGTGATGCGCGCGCGTCGGGCGTAATGTAATGTAAAAGAGTTTTATCGATGTTCGCTTCTCTTTCGGGTCAGCTGCTCCCTCTTCCGCCCTAGCTCTTTTCTCGGAGTGCACTTTGGAAAACTCTTATATTTTTCTTGCACCTTTAAACTTAACATAATATCGCGTAAAATATCTCCATCCTATCTGTTAAAGATGTAGTTGTAACAGATGTAAACCAAGCTGAAATTCGTCAACGAAAAATTCCTTTTTTCGATCTCTGATAAAGTACTTCATGTGTATGCGTTTGTGTATGCGCGCGCGCGCGCGCGCATGTGTGTGTGTGTGTGTGTGTGAATTTATGCTAAAATTATTTTTTTCAAAGGATGGAAAATTAAAAGTTTTTTTAATTATGTAGTATTTTGGCCTTTGTACAATTATAAGCTTTTTTAAGTTCTACACTTATAAGTGTAGTAGTGCAAATATTTTTTCTGAAAAATTGTCTTCATTAAAATTAGATTTAATTATAAATATTGCATATCATCTTTTTGTGCATTATTTATTTTCATAATACTGTTTATTTTAAAAGGTTAAAACTTTAATATTCAAATATACATCAGAAATATTAATTATTTGAAACATTTCACGGAAGTCAATGAAGACATTAATCAAAATAACACTACACTTTATTATATATAATTTTCAATTTCAACAAAGAAGAATTTTTTTTAGTTGTATAAATATTTTTTTATTGAAGAATCTCATATAACATACGAATAAGATTGTAGGGATGCAAGAAAAGAGGGAGTATGCAAAATATACTCGGCGGTCTGCAGCATGCGATGCTAACGTTCATTTTATGCATCCAGAATTTCTTCGAACTGGTAAAATATCGAGCCACTTGTACGGAAGCAATAGCAATGATAGACACACACATATAACAACACGTTTGCGTATTTGCGCACGTGCACTAAAAAAGACCGGACTTATGGCAGGACATTTAATTTCGTGAAATGCAATCTATGTTTGGAACTATCCACTCAAAATTCTTAAGTATATTGAGCATAAGAGAATGACAAGTTCAAGAAAAACTATTTAAAATTCTTAATAAATTACCTTTTTTAATCATGTTAAATATCAAACTTTATTTTTAATGTTTTTGATTAATAAAAACAACTTAAAATTAAAAAAATCTTTTATTTAATAAATTAAGTGTTATACAAATATTAATTTAAAATTTTTTTCTAAAAATCTTTTTATGTAAGTTTATTTAAAGTTTACATGTTTTATCTATGTGTATAAAGCTTGATTATTAATATATTTAATGTTAGCCAAAAAAATCATATCTAATAACTTTCTTAATTTTGACATTTATTATAAATAAAATTTATCATACATAAATGTATATATATAGAACAGCAACTAAGTCAATTGCGTTAAAGTATAATTTGCGTTTTATTTTTTTATTGAACTTTTTTTAAATAATTTTTATTATCAAACTTTGTTAAATGTATTGTGTCTGATGACAAAAAAGTAAGTGACAAAAAGAAAAGAGAACTTGTATCCGTCAATAAAATGTGATTCAAAATTGTTTTGTGTAAAAATTTGTACTTGTAAAACGGATAAAAAATTTCTATTTTTAAAAGTATATTTTTAATGTACGTTTTATAGTAGAACATACATATATTTTTACGAAAACGTTTATTATACAAGCGACAAGCGACAACAATAAATACAACGTATTCTACCAGCGTAGCACTAAGGACATTTTTAAACATGCCTACATGTGATATAAGTGGTATACAGTAGAAGCATACGTAAAATTTGAATATTGGATTGATATGTTTAGTTACATGTGTATTCTTTTTACAAATGCATGGAGTCTAAAAAATTAATTAAAATGTCAGAACTAAAATATCAAAATGACATACTAAAATGTTTTATCAAATCTAACTAAAAAATCAGTTTAGTTAGTAACTAAGAGATAATAATATGATTATTATTTTGACTACGATATTTTATCTTTGATATTGATCTGCTTGTATACACAAATATTAAAATCTTTTAAGTTTATTTGAAAAAACCTTTTAAATACTTTTACTGTACAACAACAGTTTTATTAAAATCATAAATGAGCAGCCAGTTGCCGGTTGAATTACCATTTAGTCTCTCAATGAAGTTACTTTATTGAGTTTATGTGACGAGGTGTTTCTTTGAAATTTGTCTCGGCTTCATCAAAGAAATTATTCCGTTGATTCAATCAAATCCTTTTTATAATCAAAGCCAGCGCACGAACTACAAAATTTTTGAGCAAGTAAAACGTTATGGAAGGATTATAACGAATGTAATTAAAACCAATGGCGCAAATTGGTGAATTTTAGCAACAAGAGTGATGGGATTTATGTGAATTAACATAAATAGCTCATGTATAAATAATGCAGGGAGAAGGAGGATATTATTCGTAATATATTTTATCTCTTAAATAATTGTATTAAGTTTTTATAATTACGTAAAACGCGTATGTAATTTATAATGTTTACAAGTACTCTACTATATTCAATAAGTATTGAATTTAAGTATTGAATTAACTGAGAGATATACATTTATACACTGGGAAAAATAAGTTGTTGATTTAACTAAATTTTTCAACTTGATTAAGTTTATTTAATTCAAATATTTATGAACTTCAATCAAATATATAAAGATTTGATTTATAATTCAAATATTTTATGTATTTAAGTTAAATGAATAAATACTTGAACTAAAGGAATTTAATTGAGTTGAAAAATTTAGTCAAATTAACAACATTTTTTTCTCAGTGTATTGGTTTCATTAAAGTTAGTTTTTACTTTAGAATCAGTAGTGCAGATTTTTATATGGCTAGTATAAATAATGAAATTTAACTGTGAACGCTGAGCAAACTAATTAAGATAACTTTAACAGGAACGTTGGAGTTACACGTGGTTGCTAGTGAACGCGGCGACGATAATTACGTTACAGATCGGGAATTTTCGGGCCGTGGAGGTGCGAGATGACGACTTCCTTCGCTCTACACGCTGCATGCGTTAACTAATTCTACTCACGTGATGCCAAAATGCTTCAGCACTAATGTTCATACCTTTGCATCACGTTTAACATTTGATTGTCAAAACAGTGACAAAAAATGTATATTTTATGTATATAAGTAAATCACTCTTTTTTGTTAGAAACATGTTATTTCTTAATTTGAATGGTTAAAATTTGAATATATAAATTGATCGATTGATATATTAAATTAAGATTAACATATTTTCGAAAAAAATGCAAACTGTCGCGAAATATTTCAATATTAACGTTTGCATCTTCTTTTTGATTTTTTAATTTTTGATAGCAAAAACATTATATTAGAAAAACTTACTTTTTCTACTAAAATTGATAAATACTATATTAGATAAATAGTATAATTTTTAAAGATTTTTTAAATAAACTTTTAAATAAATTTGTTTATATAATAAGAAAGAAAGTTTGTCTACTCGCTCCGTATCAAAAAATTGCAGATTGTATGATGCACAATGTTTTATCATTGACATTGAATGTATCCATCCTCTTTAACTGTTTGACTACCAGCTGTAGAGATAGGAACAGTGTATCCTGAGTACACTAGGCTTTTTGCTGGAAAAAACATCCTTTTCTCGCTCGAATAGGTAAGGTCCGATTAAATGTGTTTTGTCTTCAAAAAGAACTTTATTACAAAATGCGACTTTTTTATACATGCCAATAATTAAATAGCTTGAATTTATAACAATTATCTTACTATCTATCTAATGGAAATTGTCTCAAAATGAATGTGTATTTTTATAACTATAAATTTTTTCAGTTATAATTATTTTGATAACAAATTGCGACCTAAAACTTTAATTAATCTATTTAAAATTGAAACAACATTATTATTTCCATTAGAAATATTTTATGTAATTTATTATTTTGATGTACAATTAATTATTGCAATATTATTTTAAATATCTCTTTTTGAATTTATCTTAATGTGTAATAGAATATAACATATCATACATAAGTTTGTATATGTATCAATACACACACACACACACACACACAAAATGTTTTATCTTTTACTTTATTATCTTATTTAGCAAATTAAACGCAAAATTTTCACACTACACTTTAAATTGTTATGTACAATTGTAACGTTATCAACATAACTTATGTTTTGCACGAAAGCACATGTCGTGTCCGGTAAATTGCCCTCTTCCACTCCTTCTGTACCAAGATAGCGAGTGCTTGAAATAGCGGCACTCATTGATTTACAAGAGCGTTGCAGACGGCGCAGACAAATCGCGAATCGGAAGTCGGCGTGGAATCACTTTTATCATTGTGTGATTGCACAGTCAGAGACGGAGAATGGGCGGTGGTTGCTTGTAGCGGCACATTGTACACGTATGTAAAGTGGCGGTTACGTTGACGGGGCAAGAACAAGGGGGTAAGTTGGCAAGGAGAGGGGAAGGTGCATACACAACGTATAGGGGGTGAATTTCGATAGGAGAGCGCGTACGGCTGAAGCTAAGGTACCCTCAGGGTGTGTTCGTAGTAGAGTTATGCAGATCTGACCCCCCTAACTGCTGTTTCACACGCGATATCATGCATTTGAATGTACAACAGCTTCCAGCTAACTCTCGTGGCTCTTGTTCCTCTGAATAAGCTGGTTCGCTGATCTGGTTGATGAAACATGTGGTTATCGGAAAAGATTTTGACCACTCGGTTGGGCTGATGAATAATTAATACAATCACAAGATTAAAAAAACGATAAGGCAAACGCTGATGTGTTCTAATGATATAAAATGTTAAATTAATTACCGGCAATTATATAATTATATAAGTAATTATATTATTATAGCAAACGACTTTTCTATGAGAGGAGTGTGTTACACTTTTTTTTTTTAAGAAGAAATTACACATACACACGCGCACGCGCACATACATCCAATTTTTATTACTAAACGCACATTATAAAAAAAATACAAATACCACAGAAGTTGTCCAGCTATGGACTTATTGTCTAGGTTAAATCTTAAGTTAAATCTTAAAATTGTAAGGTTTTTTAAATCATTAATTTTTATCCTAAAGTTTAAAATAATAAAATTGTTAGGGATGTTCACTTCCTATTATATTTCTCAACACTTTAGTAAGAAGTTAATTCGAACATGTTCTAGCAACATAGAAGGACGAAGATGGGATAGCGATAGGAACTGACTTTCCTGGCCAGATTGGAGTATGTTTGCATGGTATTTAGCCGATAAGGGTTGAAGGTATTGAGCGTGTAGATTACATGCTCTTAAATGATCCACGATGGGCGTTACTCGTAGCCTTTTTTTTCTTCTTTCTCTCTCTCTCTTTTTTTTTTACCGTAGCTCTTTTAAACTCTACGTGTCATCTCTCAGCTTCCCATCCTCATCTTCTCGGTCTGCCTTTTTGGTACGACGGAGAGATACGTATTCGAGTCTCTAATTAAAATTTTTTCCTGCCATCCTTTTAATCAAAAGCTCCGCCGCTGCTATGTAATGCTGTAGAGACGAACGATTGTGGCGAAAAATGGAAAAAAAGAGAATATATTCTTGTTGATTCGCGCAGACAATCGGGATCTGGTTGTATTAGCACGCATTTCAGACAGACATCTTTCTACTTTATCTGTTTTTACTTTTTTTAAGCGTCATCATATTTTGATTTAGATGAATATATAGTAGGTGTTTGTGTGCTATTATTGCATATTATTTAGTTTATTTATTCCTTATTTATAACACAACACTTTTTAATTACATTTATATATATATTTATATTTATAATTTAATACACTGTGATAATTTAGAAAATAAGCTACTTATAATTATATTTTATTTTAGTTTTTATAAACATTGAAACTCTGTTTTGTTTTAATAATTAGTTTCTAAAACTATTTATTAAAGTATTAAAATGGTGTGTAAGGCTAAAGAGCTTGAAAGTATACACATTTTCTCTGTTCTTTAATTCTCTTCGATGTTTAATTAAAAACTTACGTGTAACATGGTGAACAACGATTATGTGATGCTATTAAAAAATATTTGCATCGATATATACAATTTGCATTACAGTTTGGTTGAAAAAGCCATACTACAGGATGTTTGCTCATTAATTAATAACAGTAATAACAGTAATAACAGCAACCTGCTTTTGCTTCATAGAATAATGGCGTTGGTGTCAAAGAGATAATTAAAAATATAGTGATATGATATGGACCCCGATTAAAAGAAGCCCAGCAATTTATCTGGATGGATTTTTTTGCATATAGCTTTGAAATCACATGGGGACAAAAGAAAAATTGATGACACCATATTGTGTGTGGCACTGCGTGGCTATGTGTGACGTGTGTCGTGCTATAAAAGCGAATAATTGCCATTGTAAGATTTACGCTCTTCACTGAAACTTCTATCGCCGTTATATTTATGTGTCCAACTTGTAAACCAACATATTTAAAAGTGTTTCAAGGTAGCCAACAAATCATTAGCTATCAAACTCTTTTTGCTTTTTTAAGAGTAAGTCAAGTAATGTGTGTAACATATTAAAAATAATTTAAAATAAAAATAAATTTTCTTAAACATGTATAAATTTTATGAAAATGTTACACGTACTAAGATTATTATATAAAGCTGTACGTAATTATTTTAAGGTTTTTTATTTTAAAAGGAAACCTCTAAAAGAATACAATATACTATATGATTTTATTTCCGGATTTCTCTTTCTTTTAATATCTTTTTAGATACGTATATTTTAATTTGTAGACATAGTCAATTCCATCTTATCTAATTTACATTAAAAATTATGTTAATATAATTGTAATTTTGAATTTAATCGTTTATCAATTGAGAAATTCACATAATGTCGTCAAATTGAGTGTCATTGGTCGTGATCATAAACCCGCGAGGAATTTCGCGAAATTGACACCGCGTGATGCAATAGGACAGGCCCATGGGATGGTAATAAAGCAGGAATTTTCGACATACCGAGCATGATTGCTGGATGGTGATGATTGAAAACGCAGTACTGCCATTTCCAAATAGCCACACATTGCTAATTTACTCATAAATAGCAATGTTTCATTCTTTAATTAATTCAAAATTGATTTTATTAATGAATCGTTGATATAAATTACAAGTGTTGATTTGAAATATGTATGTATATTCTATATTGACTTATGTTTATGTATATAATCTATGGTTATTTTTATAATTCTATCTATAGTTTTTTATGTGAAAGTATAAATTGCTATTTTTTTATTTGATACTAGCAGTTACTAGAATTTCAATTTTTTTTCAATAATTATTTTTATCAATCCTCAATAATTTGTGTAATTTTGTTGTACTATTTAGATCAAAGTTGTTTTTAAATAGGTTTTTTAATGTTAAAATATGATTAGAATTATAATTAAAACTTAGAATGTAAATTACACACGACAAAGACACATTCACATATACGTGGATACATAAAATACAAGAAAATTTGAAATTTTATAATTGGATTATTATATATGACGGATATAACTTTAAGCGACCAAAAATATTGATTAACTGGTGCAAACTAATTAATCTTAAGTAATTTATATTACTAAAAGTCATGTGTAATCCCATTAAATCGGTGGAAAATTAATTTCATTTTATTAAGGCGCATCGCGTACCGCGTAAATGAAATATGTGCATGCGTTATTAAACCACTATACTAGAATGTCCGATAATATCTCAGAGAATTACACTTAAAACGTTTTATTTCATTAATTTACTTTCTGGTGTTTACGAATACGCACACATAAAATTGACAATAAAATATTTAAGATATGCATCATGTATAAAGAAATCATAATTACATATGTTTATTATTAAATTGATATATATGTTTATAAAACTTTGCTTTTTAAAATTTTTTATTTTTTTAGTAATCAATAAGTAAACGAAAAATATCAGATGTTCTTACTACATATGTCAATCAAGTAATAATAAGAATGCTTTTTTTTATTTCTAAATCTTTGTTTTTCTTTATCTTCATTCCTTACCTTATTTCTCCGCGTTCTAATGCATAATCTTATATTCAATTCTCTAAATCTTTTTATCAATTTTGGCGTTTTTCGTCGGCAACGGCATTTCTTCTTCTTTATCCATTTACCGTAGGCGTTTCCGGTTATCTTCATCTTCTCGTTCACACTACGCCAATGTGACTCGATTTCTGTCGAGATTTAGAGTCTGCTAGCTGCCCGCAGACACCCCTCTCTTTTTCTCTTGACTTCAACCCTACCGGCGAAACCTCAAACCCTTAAATCTCCAGACCACCCTTTAAAGGCGGCCATTTCTCTGAATGTAGCCGCCACCACCGTTCCCGCGGGTGTCGTGAATTTCACCGGAAGTGAGAAAAAAAGGAAGACCCCTGGGCTGAGCAGAGAGGAACGAGTTGTAGGAGTTGAGGAGAATAGAAATGTAGCAACCGTATATAACTACCCCGATTATAGTTTTGTACATCGAGTATCGTAGATAATTTACGCAAAATAAAATGTCCTTGATTGAAAAATTTTAGAGAGATAGAGAGAGAGAGAGAGAGAGAGAGAGAGGGGGGGGGGTGTAAAATTTTGAATTACTTGTTTCTAATAACATTTTTTTTCTTTTCCAAATATAATTTATTAATAAGATAGGAGTCTTTAAAAATTCGTCAATTGATATTGTTTTACTTTTTCGGAGATCGACATTCGTTAAAATGGGCACTCTGTTAATCCATGAACGCCCCAGGGATGATTCACTGAAGTACTTTATTCGACTACGGAATCGTTACCGGAGCCGCGGTATACCCAGAGGCAACGTAACAGCCGCAACGAAACAGAAGCTTCTAATTTCAGCAGCTGCAACAGTAGAGCAGTTCCCGCTTCTCGTTGGTGATATCTCTTTTGTACGGGATCATGTATAATCGGATTGAGAGCTCGTGTAATTCGACACGTGCACACCACCAGTGGTATGGCCACTCCTTTAATTATGTCGTACCA
This sequence comes from Monomorium pharaonis, assembly GCF_013373865.1. NCBI lineage: Eukaryota > Metazoa > Arthropoda > Insecta > Hymenoptera > Formicidae > Monomorium > Monomorium pharaonis. Next base: position 21,495,991 of record NC_050471.1, read on the forward strand.
GTTATATGACTGGCTATATGAGATGTTTTCGAATAATTAAAGGAAAATATTTGCGATGTTTTCGTCACTGTTTCTCTCTCTCTTTCTCTCTCTTTCTCTCTCTCTCTATATATCTATCTATCTATCTGTCTATCTATCTATCTATCTATTTATTTATCTACATATCTAATCTGTCTATCTGACTAAGAAGAAAATAATGTTGTTGTAAATGGCCATTTTTCATTGAATCCTGGCACATTATAATAGAAACGTATTTGTCCAACTATGGAAAACTCTAGAACGAACGTCGGACCGCGACCCGAATAATTATCGGGCAATTTATATCTTGCCACAATCGCTCGTATGCGTCGTTCACTAATTTATAATTCATAATTCATAATTTTGTGCCGCCGCCAGGGACGAGATTACAAATCGCTGCCATTGTTTCCGCCTGTACGGCCTCTTTATCACGTCTGCCATCGTTGTTGCGACGATCGAAATTTTACGGTTATCGATGCTGTTTTCCGAATGCATGGCACCGCATGGTAATATTGTTTCTCTCTATTACGACGCTTTTAAATATAAAGGATATTATATGTGTATATGTATACATAGCAGCGATTATATCTGTCGAATAAGATGGAATTATCTTTTTTCATTTTCTTTAGCTTAAGTAATTTGATTAATTTGGAAATGAGGAACTTTTCATGTTCAACGTGAGATTTGTAATTTGATCAGGCGGAAATTCTTGAAAATTAAATCAGGTTGTCTCTGTAACAATTCGTTGATATCCTGCCGCCACTGAGGTTGATTACATATTGAACGACGCCAGCAAAGGGTCAATCTGCCCTGATTTATTTTGTGGGTGGATGCTGCGTCTCGTTGTGATGTGCGGTCGCGATAAAAGCAATTTAATTTAATTAAATTGGCAAGAAGAAATTTACGTGGTGTGTTTTAGAGTCAATTGATGTTAAAGCGTGCTAGGCATTTCGTGGTTGCGCTGGCTCGCGTTAATGATAAAGACGAATACGCATCGATTGTCTCCCAAATTTTAGCCACAGATAGAATCCGTTCTATTTAATTAATTTAATTGTTTTGGCTAGAAAGATATTTTTAGAGATATTTATTATTAAAATATTGATATAATATTTTATGTCTAATATTTAAAATTTGCAATTTATATAGCATTTCCATTTTTCTGTTAAGCAGACAGTGCTATTATTTTCGTACTGATAGAAAAATTGTGTAACAATTGTAAAATTAAATTACAAAAACTTTGCTTTTCGTTATTTTCTGAAAGAACAAGGGAAATATATGCATAGAAGAGAAAGAGAGAGAGAGAGAGAAGGGGGGAGGGGGAGATATATATAAGTTTTCACAATTTAAAAAAATTGATAGTTTCTTTTAATTTTTCTATTTGGAGTATTTATAAAATTATAAAGAGAAATTTATTTGCAAAGATAATGTGCAGAGCCGAATGTCCAACGTCTTAAAAATAAACGGTCCATATTCCATTATTTATGCAGCTATTCAAGAATGTAAAGACTCGGCCGACTCGTAGGAGCTAAAGCCTCTTGAATCCCAGGATAACGCGGCGCAGCTCGAGCATCTCTCCGCAGCAGGTGCTGCGCAAGAACAAAAGTACCTCCACGTATCCCTATAGTAACGTAGTGACGCGGAAAGGAAATCCATCGCGGAGGAGCACTCGAGCGATTTTCTGTACGCGCCGTTCCTATAAATTCCGCAGCGAAGTGCGAGCCTGGCGAGCGCCTCCGGGAGAACGTCGCTTGCACGTGCTCTTCACGCACTTTACCGCGCGTCCACGCGCTATCCGAGATTCGTGATTCATTGTGCACGCTCCTGTGTTTCGCACGCGTCGTTGCGTTGTCGCATGACCGCGCGTATTTATGACAAAGCAATTCCCGATTTTCCACACTTTATCCATTTCGTTCTTCCAGTCCGGTCAATATGTTGACGGTTATTGCATTTTAACATGTCTTTGAATTTTCCTATCTCTGCGTCGCGTTTCGGTGAAATGTCAGAGACCAAATATCCTCTTTTTTTTCGTTTTTATTATGGATTTTTTTTTTACTTAATTCTTTGAACAATTTTATCTTACGAATTGTGATGCTCATTTAACAAACAAGATATCCGTAATATAATCGCGTAATATAATATTTTCATAGCGGAGTCTAGTAATTAATTAAAGTCACATATAAATATGACAATCTTTGATATATTGACATCTTTGATAGATTGATAGATATAAAGAATGGAAAATAACTTTAAAAACTAGTGACAGATTATGCGATAAGATTAATTGAGAGAAATGTAGCTGTGAACTTTAATAGTTATAATGAATTAATGTCATAATTGTGAACGTCTTGGATGGGAACAATTTATATCTGTTTTAACATCGCAATTATACAATAAAACAATTGTTTTTGATTGAGAATTTTTATTAAAAAATGAAATAATTTGTATATAATAATTGCAATTTTTGCTATTAGTACAATATATAACATAATTATTTGTATAATAATGTTCTTTTCTTGAAAAATTATTTTTATAAAGTTTTTTTAATTTCCTGTATATTAAATACAGAAATTTTGTAAATTCATTGTTTATTAGAAACGAAAATATAAATCCAGAAAATGTGATACAATGCTAACAAAAAATTCGGATTGAGCTTCAATTTATTTTTATTCGTGTAATATAATAATAATTTTTAACAAAATATGTAAACGGTTTGATCCAATTTTATAAGTCCTCTTCAGTATAATATAAATTTATACTTAATTATATTGGTACAAATCTTCCAAACATAAGTTTAAAATTGATTATAATTGAAAATATTAAAAACGCAATTACAATTGTTTTTTTTTTCTTAATTGGAGCCGACAATATGTACAATATAATTTGCTCAAATTGTTTATTAACGAATTGTTGTTAAATTAACAAAATTAGTAATCACTTTGAACAATTTCGTATGTTTAAACCGGCGCGCACATATATATATCTAGTAATATGTAAAAATACCTGTATGTTAAATTCTGCTTTGTCCTTTCGTGCTTTGGCTATATTTTTTTATTTTTCTTCATTCCTCTTCTTAGAGTTCTTAGCCGCAAATGGAACGGCTGTTTCGTCCTGAATTTATTACAAGCCCGTGAATTTCTCTCGAGTCCCATTTTCTCTTATTTCGCCTTTATTATTATTATTAGCATCCAGCGAGGTCTGGCCCATATTTTACTATCCTCAACCTCTTTTCTACATCTTTAGTCGTCATTTCCTTTTCCCCGATATTTCTCTCGCTCTCTCCCTCTCTCCCTCCCTCTCTCTCTCCCTCTCTCTCTCTCTCTCTCTTTCTCTCTCCCTCTCTCCCTCCCTCTCTCTTTCTCTCTTCTGTTTCCTACTCTCTCTCTTACTCCTTCTCCTTACACATTGCCTCTGGTTAACGTTTAGCTTACGATATTCCAGACTTTAATCGTCCTTCTGTCTCTTTTCACCCTGTTCCTTATACAGTGATCATTAAGTACTGTGCAACACCATGAAGCGAGGGTGGCGCGTGTTCGTTCTCTAAGTAGAGGGGTGCTTGTGAGTGATGTAGACTGTGAAAGAACTCGAGCAAACGCGCGAAGGGATGGAAATGAAAGAGGGTTGACGCAAAGCGAGACTGACTGCCTGTTAATTTTATTACCGTTAACTTTTGCCTTTTGAATTTGAAGAGATACTTATGAAATAACAATTATTTAGACTCGAATTTGTTAAATGAAAAGTATGAAGAAGAGGGTCAAAAAATGAGTTCGGTAAAAAAGGTGTATATAAAATAAGAATAAAAATAACGTTTATTAATAAAATAGTTAAATTAATCGATACGTTTTAACTATATTTAGTTATTTTTAGTTGCATATAAAACGAATAGCACGAATAATAACGATTTCAGAGAAAATAATCGCACATTGGAAAATAAGAAATAAATAAGTTACATCAAAGGTCGAAACAGTAATATTTAAAAAAATCCATATATATATATATATATATATATATGGATGCATGATAAGGTAAAATTGAATCAGAGGATAATATAAAACGCTTTCAATATATAAGATTTCATAAGCATGAAGTCATAGAGTAAAGATGGGAACACAATTATTTTCTTCAGCAACATGTAAAGTCAAAAAGACAAGACTTAAAAAAAGATGCTTAAGTAATTGTTGAATTGAAATTAAAAATTGAATCTTATAGACGCGATTGAAACGCAGTTGATTGAACAATGACATTGTAGCTATGAGAAAAAGATAAACCGTGTTAACATTAGACGTTATTAAATATTTATGTATGTTTTATATATCAATATATATATGAGAAATTTTTTTCAACTTTTTATAAACAGATTCTTTGACATTTTCAAAGTAATTTTACTTGATCTGATGTTTTTACTGGAAAAAAATATTGTATGTTTTAACAAATTCTTCAGTTTTTTAAATATTTAAATTTTATAAGATTTGTACCTTAGAATGCCCATTTCTCGTATAATTGGCCAAACTCTCGTATAATTACCTTTGGAACGAAGTAAATCTTTTTAATTTTTGCAATAATTTTTTTACATTTTTTAATAAATATTATTTAGAAATTATGCAGAAATAAGATTAACATATACATTCACACATACATATAAAACATATATATTGTAATATCTATTATTAACTGAAAAGGGAAGCGTGAAAGCTGTAACGGACGATGTTACTTCACGTAAGAAAAGTAGAAAGCTTATTGAATACTCAAAGAAAAATAAACATTTCAAGTTGCGCGCTAGTCGTTGACGTCTTTTCTTAAATAAATCACGTCGAGCGTAAAAGACATTTACGGTATAAAAGACATAGTACAAAGAGATAGATAAACATGCGAATAGATGGCAATGTGGTAATGTTGTTAGTGCGGTTTTTTCTAAAAATATTTTTAAGCAGAAATTATATTGCTTTTTAAATTTTATGCATAAAGATATATTAATACTTATATTTTATTATTTTATTATCACAGGTAGTCAGCACTTTGCTCTTTCAAGATAAATAATATCTCTCTCTCTCTTTATGTTTATTTTAACAAAAGCAAGGTAGGTTAATAAGAATGGCTTTATAAATATACGATGTAGAAGAGAGAAATAAAAATAAAACATGACAAGATAATATCAAGGGAAAAAGGTGACAATAACTAAACTGTCAACATAATCCTGTCATTGAGTAGTTCATCATTCTTATCTCTTCCATTCGCGTGTTTTCGACACCACTGTTCTGTTTTTTGACAAAGAAAGTTTTAGAACAATTCACTGCGCAAAAAGGCTGAGAGAAAAGTCTCTAAAAAAGAGGACAAAGGTAGAAAGAAGAATAAGAGAAAAAGGGGAAAATGCAGACTGAAAGCATCGGCCAATAGTAACGATGTCAGAGATGTGAAGAGAAATCTTGGCTCGCGTGAGATTTTTTTTTACAATGTACTCTGTACAGAGGAAAATTTTGTAGTTTCGCAAATTAATCATTTTCGTAAACTGAAAATATTCTACGTTAGCGCGGTTAATATAAACATAATATCATAGTAGTATCAAATGCATTTATACATTAGCGCTCCTTTAGTAGAACATTAAGGAGATATATAGGATAGTTTATGTAAAATATTACATCCTATTTTCTTGAAAATTGTTAAAAATTAGGAGAGCGATAGTAGGTTCTCTTGGTCTTTTAAGAATTATTTAAAGTAATTTATGGGCTAAAGGAATCCTGGGCTCCTAGTAACTTGTGAATTTATATATACGATTTTGTTTATAACAATAAAAGAACATTTTTTTCATTTTTTAAAAATAATAGAAATACATATTTTTATACTATGTGTAAAAATATTAAAAAGGTTATTAAAAGATATTTTATATTTTATTTGTGACATAATATTGAATCCTATCTAAAAAAGGAGATGTTAAATCGAATCGAATTTAATGTTGCCGCTTTTCCGAGATGCTGATTGGCTGTCTCGCTATAAAGTTGTTAAGTGCGTTGTGACTGTCTTCACTTCGTGTCATTTCCAGCTGTCAAACTACTTCGTGTCATTTTTAGCTGTCAAACTGTCACTTTTGATAGCTGATTGAAATAATTACAAGAAATCAGGGAAAAAGAAAAAAGAGCCAAATAAAAAATATACGAGAGGAAGAGAAAGAGAGAGAGAGAGAAAGAGAGAAAGGGGGGGGGGAGAAGTAAGAATCCTTTCTAAAAAAGGGCATGGCATCAATACTCGCATCTCTCGAAGTATTGTTGTCGCTTTTCCGCGATGCCGATTAAACGTGTGTCAATAGTTTTTAAAAAAGTTATGGTGTTGTAATTAATAAAAACATTTTTTTAAAAATTATTTTGCCCGGAAAACTTGAATTTTGAAAGCTGGACGTGAAGTGCTAATTGAATATCGACAGATTTATTTATTTTAACGCAGTTTTCATATAGTTCCGGACGCGTCCAATAATTTTCTAAAGAGTTCCAGTGATATAATTAATTAAAACATTTTTTAAACAATTATTTTGTCCGAAAAACTTGACTTTTGAGGGCTAAAGGTGAGATGCTGTTCAAATATCGACAGTTCTATTTATTTTAACGGAATTCGTATATAGTTCCGGACGCGTACAATAAATTTCTAAAGAATTCCGGTAATATAATTAATTAAAACATTTTTTAAACAATTATTTTGCCCGAAAAACTTGAATTTTTGGGCTAGACGTGAAATGCAAATCGAATATTGACAATTATGTCTATTTCAACGCAGTTTTCATATAGTTCTGTACGCGTATAATGGTTTTTTAAAGAGTTACGGCGTTATAATTAATTAAAACATTTTTTAAACAATTCTTTTGCCCGAAAAACTTGAATTTCTAAGGCTACACGTCAAGTGCTATTCGAATATTGACAGATCTATTTATTTTAACGAAATTCTCATATAGTTCGGGACGCGTACAATATGTTTCTGTAAAGTTCCGGTGATATAATTAATTAAAACATTTTTTAAACAATTATTTTGTTTGAAAAACTTGAATTTCTAAGGCTACACGACAAGTGCTAATCGAATATCGACAGATCTAATTATTTTAACGTAATTTTCATATAGTTCGGGACGCGTACAATATGTTTCTATAAAGTTCCGGTGATATAATTAATTAGAACATTTTTTAAACAATTATTTTGCTTGAAAAACTTGAATTTCTAAGGCTACACGACAAGTGCTAATCGAATATCGACAGATCTTATTATTTTAACGTAATTCTCATATAGTTCGGGACGCGTACAATATGTTTCTATAGAGTTCAGGTGTTATAATTAATTAAAACATTTTTTAAACAATTATTTGGCCCGAAAAACTTGACTTTTGAGAGCTAGACGTGAAATGCTAATCGAATATCAACAGTTCTATTTATTTAAACGCATTTTTCATATAGTTTTGGACGCGTACAATAGTTTTTTAAAAAGATACGGTGTTTTAATTAATTAAATATTGTTTAAACAGTTATTTTTCCCGGAAAACTTGATTTTTGAGGACTAGACGTGAAATGCTAATCGAATATCGACAGTTTTATTTATTTTAACGCAGTTCTCATATAGTTTCAGACGCGTACAATAATTTACTAAAGAGTTTTGGTAATATAATTAATTAAAACATTTTTTAAACAATTATTATGCTTGAAAAACTTGAATTTCTAAGGCTACACGACAAGTGCTAATCGAATATCGACAGATCTAATTATTTTAACGTAATTTTCATATAGTTCGGGACGCGTACAATATGTTTCTATAAAGTTCCGGTGATATAATTAATTAGAACATTTTTTAAACAATTATTATGCTTGAAAAACTTGAATTTCTAAGGCTACACGCCAAGTGCTAATCGAATATCGACAGATCTAATTATTTTAACGTAATTCTCATATAGTTCGGGACGCGTACAATATGTTTCTGTAAAGTTCCGGTGATATAATTAATTAGAACATTTTTTAAACAATTATTTTGCCCAAAAAACTTGAATTTTTGAGGCTACACGACAAGTGCTAATCGAATATCGACAGATCTAATTATTTTAACGTAATTCTCATATAGTTCGGGACGCGTACAATATGTTTCTATAAAGTTCCGGTGATATAATTAATTAGAACATTTTTTAAACAATTATTATGCTTGAAAAACTTGAATTTCTAAGGCTACACGACAAGTGCTAATCGAATATCGACAGATCTAATTATTTTAACGTAATTCTCATATAGTTCGGGACGCTTACAATATGTTTCTGTAAAGTTCCGGTGATATAATTAATTAGAACATTTTTTAAACAATTATTTTGCCCAAAAAACTTGAATTTTTGAGGCTACACGACAAGTGCTAATCGAATATCGACAGATCTAATTATTTTAACGTAATTCTCATATAGTTCGGGACGCGTACAATATGTTTGTATAAAATTCAGGTGATATAATTAATTAGAACATTTTTTAAACAATTATTTTGCTTGAAAAACTTGAATTTCTAAGGCTACACGACAAGTGCTAATCGAATATCGACAGATCTTATTATTTTAACGTAATTCTCATATAGTTCGGGACGCGTACAATATGTTTCTGTAAAGTTCCGGTGATATAATTAATTAGAACATTTTTTAAACAATTATTTTGCTTGAAAAACTTGAATTTCTAAGGCTACACGACAAGTGCTAATCGAATATCGACAGATCTAATTATTTTAACGTAATTCTCATATAGTTCGGGACGCGTACAATATGTTTCTATAAAGTTCCGGTGATATAATTAATTAGAACATTTTTTAAACAATTATTATGCTTGAAAAACTTGAATTTCTAAGGCTACACGACAAGTGCTAATCGAATATCGACAGATCTAATTATTTTAACGTAATTCTCATATAGTTCGGGACGCGTACAATATGTTTCTATAAAGTTCCGGTGATATAATTAATTAGAACATTTTTTAAACAATTATTATGCTTGAAAAACTTGAATTTCTAAGGCTACACGACAAGTGCTAATCGAATATCGACAGATCTAATTATTTTAACGTAATTCTCATATAGTTCGGGACGCTTACAATATGTTTCTGTAAAGTTCCGGTGATATAATTAATTAGAACATTTTTTAAACAATTATTTTGCTTGAAAAACTTGAATTTCTAAGGCTACACGACAAGTGCTAATCGAATATCGACAGATCTAATTATTTTAACGTAATTCTCATATAGTTCGGGACGCGTACAATATGTTTCTGTAAAGTTCCGGTGATATAATTAATTAGAACATTTTTTAAACAATTATTTTGCCCAAAAAACTTGAATTTTTGAGGCTACACGACAAGTGCTAATCGAATATCGACAGATCTAATTATTTTAACGTAATTCTCATATAGTTCGGGACGCTTACAATATGTTTCTATAAAATTCAGGTGATATAATTAATTAAAACATTTTTTAAACAATTATTTTGCCCAAAAAACTTGAATTTTTGAGGCTACACGACAAGTGCTAATCGAATATCGACAGATCTATGTATTTTAACGTAATTCTCATATAGTTCGGGACGCGTACAATATGTTTCTATAAAGTTCAGGTGATATAATTAATTAAAACATTTTTTAAACAATTATTTTGCTTGAAAAACTTGAATTTCTAAGGCTACACGACAAGTGCTAATCGAATATCGACAGATCTAATTATTTTAACGTAATTCTCATATAGTTCGGGACGCGTACAATATGTTTCTGTAAAGTTCCGGTGATATAATTAATTAGAACATTTTTTAAACAATTATTTTGCTTGAAAAACTTGAGTTTCTAAGGCTACACGACAAGTGCTAATCGAATATCGACAGATCTAATTATTTTAACGTAATTCTCATATAGTTCGGGACGCGTACAATATGTTTCTATAAAGTTCCGGTGATATAATTAATTAGAACATTTTTTAAACAATTATTATGCTTGAAAAACTTGAATTTCTAAGGCTACACGACAAGTGCTAATCGAATATCGACAGATCTAATTATTTTAACGTAATTCTCATATAGTTCGGGACGCGTACAATATGTTTCTATAAAGTTCCGGTGATATAATTAATTAGAACATTTTTTAAACAATTATTATGCTTGAAAAACTTGAATTTCTAAGGCTACACGACAAGTGCTAATCGAATATCGACAGATCTAATTATTTTAACGTAATTCTCATATAGTTCGGGACGCGTACAATATGTTTCTGTAAAGTTCCGGTGATATAATTAATTAGAACATTTTTTAAACAATTATTTTGCTTGAAAAACTTGAAGTTCTAAGGCTACACGACAAGTGCTAATCGAATATCGACAGATCTAATTATTTTAACGTAATTCTCATATAGTTCGGGACGCGTAAAATATGTTTCTGTAAAGTTCCGGTGATATAATTAATTAAAACATTTTTTAAACAATTATTTTGCTTGAAAAACTTGAAGTTCTAAGGCTACACGGCAAGTGCTAATCGAATATCGACAGATCTATTTATTTGAACGTAATTTTCATATAGTTCGGGACGCGTACAATATGTTTCTGTAAAGTTCCGGTGATATAATTAATTAGAACATTTTTTAAACAATTATTTTGTTTGAAAACTTGAATTTTTATGGCTACACTACAAGTGCTAATCGAATATCGACAGACCTAATTATTTTAACGTAATTCTCATATAGTTCGGGACGCGTACAATATGTTTCTATAAAGTTCAGGTGATATAATTAATTAGAACATTTTTTAAACAATTATTTTGCCCGAAAAACTTGAATTTCTAAGGCTACACGTCAAGTGCTATTTGAATATCGACAGATCTATTTATTTTAACGTAATTCTCATATAGTTCGGGACGCGTACAATATGTTTCTGTAAAGTTCCGGTGATATAATTAATTAGAACATTTTTTAAACAATTATTTTGCTTGAAAAACTTGAAGTTCTAAGGCTACACGACAAGTGCTAATCGAATATCGACAGATCTAATTATTTTAACGTAATTCTCATATAGTTCGGGACGCGTAAAATATGTTTCTGTAAAGTTCCGGTGATATAATTAATTAAAACATTTTTTAAACAATTATTTTGCTTGAAAAACTTGAAGTTCTAAGGCTACACGGCAAGTGCTAATCGAATATCGACAGATCTATTTATTTGAACGTAATTTTCATATAGTTCGGGACGCGTACAATATGTTTCTGTAAAGTTCCGGTGATATAATTAATTAGAACATTTTTTAAACAATTATTTTGTTTGAAAACTTGAATTTTTATGGCTACACTACAAGTGCTAATCGAATATCGACAGACCTAATTATTTTAACGTAATTCTCATATAGTTCGGGACGCGTACAATATGTTTCTATAAAGTTCAGGTGATATAATTAATTAGAACATTTTTTAAACAATTATTTTGCCCGAAAAACTTGAATTTCTAAGGCTACACGTCAAGTGCTATTTGAATATCGACAGATCTATTTATTTTAACGTAATTCTCATATAGTTCGGGACGCGTACAATATGTTTCTATAAAGTTCCGGTGATATAATTAATTAGAACATTTTTTAAACAATTATTATGCTTGAAAAACTTGAATTTCTAAGGCTACACGACAAGTGCTAATCGAATATCGACAGATCTAATTATTTTAACGTAATTCTCATATAGTTCGGGACGCTTACAATATGTTTCTATAAAGTTCAGGTGATATAATTAATTAAAACATTTTTTAAACAATTATTTTGCCCAAAAAACTTGAATTTTTGAGGCTACACGACAAGTGCTAATCGAATATCGACAGATCTAATTATTTTAACGTAATTCTCATATAGTTCGGGACGCTTACAATATGTTTCTATAAAATTCAGGTGATATAATTAATTAAAACATTTTTTAAACAATTATTTTGCCCAAAAAACTTGAATTTTTGAGGCTACACGACAAGTGCTAATCGAATATCGACAGATCTATGTATTTTAACGTAATTCTCATATAGTTCGGGACGCGTACAATATGTTTCTATAGAGTTCAGGTGTTATAATTAATTAAAACATTTTTTAAACAATTATTTGGCCCGAAAAACTTGACTTTTGAGAGCTAGACGTGAAATGCTAATCGAATATCAACAGTTCTATTTATTTAAACGCATTTTTCATATAGTTTTGGACGCGTACAATAGTTTTTTAAAAAGATACGGTGTTTTAATTAATTAAATATTGTTTAAACAGTTATTTTTCCCGGAAAACTTGATTTTTGAGGACTAGACGTGAAATGCTAATCGAATATCGACAGTTTTATTTATTTTAACGCAGTTCTCATATAGTTTCAGACGCGTACAATAATTTTCTAAAGAGTTTTGGTAATATAATTAATTAAAACATTTTTTAAACAATTATTTTGCCCGAAAAACTTGAATTTTGAGGGCTAGACGTGAAATGCAAATCGAATATCAACAGTTCTATTTATTTTAACGCAGTTTTCATATAGTTCTGGACGCGTACAATAGTTTTTGGAAAGTTACGGTGTTATAATTAATAAAAACATTTTTTAAACAATTATTTTGCCCGGAAAACTTGAATTTTTAAAGCTAGACCTGAAATGCTAATCAAATATCGACTGATCTATTTATTTTAACGTAATTCTCACATAGTTCCGGACGCGTACAATAATTTGCTATAGAATTCAGGTGATATAATTAATTAAAACATTTTTTAAACAATTATATTTTCCGGAAAACTTGAATTTTGAGGGTTGACGGGAAATGCTAATCGAATATCGAGAATTTTATATATTTTAACACAGTTTTCCTATAGTTCCGGACGCGTACAATAATTTTCTAAAGAGTTTGCCAGAAAGTGAAAGTTTTGAAAATTGATTGAAAATTAACAGGTAACATTACATATAATATATTATAATTTTTAATTTATTTAAAGGGGATTAAGTATGGAGATAAAGTATGTAAGAGTGATATTAAGAAACATGAAAATATAATATAATCACTAATTTGTGTTTAGTGAGTGAGAGAGGGGTGGAAGGAGGAGAGTGGGAGAGCGTGAGAGATAAAGAAGAGGATTAAATAAGAAAGTAAAGTGTAAGAGTAATATTGAACAATATGAAAATAATATAATTAATATCATTAATATTATAATTAATAATTTAGAGAGTGGGAGAAAGAGCGTGAGATAGAGAAGGGCATTAAATATGATAAAGTGTGTGAGAGTAATATTACAGAAGAAAAAAAAGTGCAATGTTCAATATAAAAATGCTAAGTGGCGCGCGCGAAGCGCGCGCAATGTTGTGGTCTAGTTTTTAAAAATAATAGAAATACATATTTTTATACTATGTGTAAAAATATTAAAAAGGTTATTAAAAGATATTTTATATTTTATTTGTGACATAATATTGAACTTTTAAGAAAATATGAATGTTTGATGTTTAAGAAAAGATTATTGATATTTGAAAAACTTTTTACTAAAGCTCACGTCTTGCTAAATTCAAATTCTAATAAGCGTTAGAAAAATTTTTAAACACAACAACATTTTTTTACGAGTTACGCTATACATCAACTTTAACGTAGAATAAGGGAAAAGGGATTTGCCGGATATTAAAAATATCTTCCGTCGGCAACAGACACGCGGAGATTGACTTCCAGTCCCTCGTTTTATTTTTAGGGCATCTCGAGAAATCGATCTCTACATAACTGTCATAGTACAATCTCAAGTGATAAGATTAATAAACATTTATTGTAGTGTTCAACAAAAAGATTCAAATTATATCGAATACGTATAAATAATAAGGATCTATGCCTTACATGTTAATTCTAATTTAAACATGTTAAAAAAAATTCTAACATATACAGTTTTTGTTGTTATAGAATAGGGAAATAGAAATAAATTGTACTGTTGCAACATGCAGAGTTTTTAGGTTTTCTTGCATCTCGCATCAAAGCGTTCTTTCGCATCACCTGTATTGACCTCACGCGAGAATATTCCATTTCGTGGCCTTTACATCCACGCGTCATCTAATAACGCGAACGCACGAGTAATGCCAGTTGTTGACAGAACAGGATCGACAATCAAATTCGGGATATCGACGTACCTGGGATTCGTACGTCCGTCCGAGCGTAACGTGACGCCCAGACTGGCACGAAGGGTCTCTGCGGGAATAAGGGAATAAAGTCGATCGCTCGCCCGCACACGAGGGCGGTATCCCTCGGGCGTTTCAGTGGGATCGACAGGTGGTAGCGGTCCTTCCTATACCCGCCGCTCGCCGTGTGTGCAGAGAAAATACCCTTTTCACGCGAAGGTGCCATTTCGTGTACGTCGTGACAGGATCCTTTGACGTAAATCATATCGTTTTCGAAAGCGCTTTTCCGATCGCGAACAAGCATCGAAATAACGGGAATAAAATGCGCCAGGATGAAATATTGTATGAACCTTTTTCTATACTTTATGAATTTTTTAAGAAGGCCAGTGTAAGCTTTGTTTCGTCGAATTAAATTTTAAATGTAATTTAATACGTGAAAATATTTTCTTAAAACAAAGTTAGCTAATATAACGTTTTCATGAAACTCACTTTTTGTTCAAGCCGCTTGATATTTTGACCATAAAAAGAAATGTTATTACAAAATAATTTATGCTATTTTACATGAATGTATAACTTTGTTGTATAGTTTTTGTAATTATCTTGGAAGCATTATAACATATTATATTTTAGAGTTTAAGAATAGAATGATGTTATTCGTATTTATTTAATTGTATGTTATTATATTTTCCATCATTACTTTTTTTTCAAAAATACGTTTAAAAAATTTTGCGATAGAATGGAGAGAACTTAGAGAGGATATATTGCTTTTTTCCTATCTATTATAAATTCAATAACGAAATTGAAGGTGATGTCAAGTAAAATATATTTTTTCATTTGACTTGTCTAAAAAGTAACTTAATAATTATCACAATAGTATAATTATAATATAACGCATAATTTTGAAACTAGATAAAACAGTCATACTATCCGTCTTTCCGTTAAAAGCTTGGATCATTTGAGTTTTATTTGGTTGATTTTCATCTACGCACATTTTTCCCTCGTTTCCTTCGTATCGCTCGTTGAGTGAATTATTCGTCGGACCCGCCTTTATCAGATTAAACGTTCTCCCGGCAACGCTTCCGAAGGAGAACGGCTGATCCCATCAGATTTTTGCTTTCAGGCGAGTGGTTACGAGAAGCCGCCCAAGAAATCTGCTCTTTTCGCCGTTGCCACAGAATAATCGTATGATTCCCGTAAGAGAAAGCTTCATAAAATCCTTTAGATGCGAGAATGTATCAAAGCTTCCTTATCAAAGGTGATTTTTATATTCTATAATGCTTCTAAAGAATAAAATTGCTCTTTTCAATGAGTTATCAAATATTCATGGAATTGCACTTAATTTCGCGTGTTTTATAACATTTTATTTATTTTATTTATTAATAACGAATTACAAGCTTAGACAGGGCAAGCGTGCGTGTTTGTATGTTGTCATACATTTAATGTGTGTGACGTTGTAAAATTAGAGAACATTTTTAAATAAAAATTTGATAATAATAGGTGAATAATTAATACAAGTTAGTGGCTTAAAAATTCATAGATATTCATCACATTATGTTAGAACATGTGTCGAATAATTTATGGATTAAAATATATTCACTTTTTATTAAGAATGAATTTATCCGATACGCTTACTTTTGTATTCATCGAATCCTATAATTTCGATTTTATACAAAATATATACTGCTGCCAATCGTTCAGCCGATAGCTTGCACAACATTTTTTCTCAACCTTCATGTCGCGCGCATTTCCTGCAACCTCGTTATCGACAGGATATCATGTTCTCGAGATATGCGATTTATGGAAAAGTGACGGTGTTGAATTTAGGAGGGAGATCATACAGACTATCAATCGAAGCGATTTAAGAAATTGAGAAAATACATTGTAACGTTAAAATATATATGATATTTCTGTAATGATTGCAATTATTTATAGAAAATGTAATACAATTGAATGTTATTATAGTAAAAATTTATGGTGACCAGTAGATATTAGAAACTTTTTCCATTTTATCTTTAAAAGATTGAGATCTGAAAGATTAACTGGGGAAACTGGAGCTTTTGCTAAGGAAAGCTAAAAGACTCGTTTTTCGCAAACATTGCAGTGAAAGGGTGGGAAACAAATTACAAGGACTTTTCTTGCCTAATGTCTTTTTCTCGGATAGTTTGCGACGATTCTGCCAGGATTTATTGGGACTCAAAAATCTGTCGAGAAATTTACCCCACGTAGAGAACGTTTTGCTGTATGGGATTCCTTTGAGAGAAATTCCTGGAGGCTTTACGATCGTGGAGAAAGAAATGGGTTCTCGCCTCGTAAGGGTTCGCAAGATCCGAATCCTGTTGCCAATCGCAACGGGAGAATTCGAAACGAGTATCGGTCCCAGGACGAATAGCTAGACATGCTCTTCGTGGTATCATTCTCTCTTTCATCTGTGCAAGCCACAATATTCGCTTTAGAGGTATTCTGCTGACGAAACAAGTAAAGTAAAAGTGCACCCAATGTTAAATTGATAGTAAAATTAATGACGCGAATGACAATCGGTAAAATATAATATTATATACTGTGAAATATAAAAGAATAATATAATGATAATATTTTTTAAATGCGCGCGTGTGAATATACTTTGATGTATTACGTATATAAATTTTGTTTCTATATTTTTTTTTTATTTAAAATATTTTAACTTGAAAAGTTCACAATTGTAGATTAACGATGATCTTTTGTATACATAAACGTAGTGTAAACGTGGAAATTGTTTTACATTGTGCTCCTTCGATCATGCCGTAACGTATAAAGATCGAATTACGATCTTGGGATCGAGCCATGATCGATTTACCGAGTATAGGCGCGATAACCGTCTTCCGGTTTATTAGTTTCCTATCTGGTCATACAACAAGGATGACGCTATGGCATCCTTCCTGGATGCAGGGCCAGCTTTTGGGACGAGATGGGCTATTGATATGCGGTACGCGTGGTCGCCATCGAAACGCTTTTTCCAGACGCAGGAAACGGGAGAACGCGATTCAACGGGTGCGATTATGGTCGATTGATTCGCAACGCTGCACTGGCTATCCAGCGTTTTGGCTCGGTTCGACGGCGAATGCGAGCAGAATGTGCCGATTGGGCCACGCAGTAACAGGTCTTCTCGGATTAATAATTTTTTTTTTTTTTTTTTGTTTTTTTGTTAAAACTTGGATTTCTTATATAGCATAAAAATTACATGCTCAGCCAGCATAAATTAATATAATAATAAAAGATAATTTATATTACATGTATGTATATACATATACATATACGTACACATATATACATAGATACATATAATATAGCGAGATATTCTGCGACTGATGTACCCGGGAAAATAATGAGTCTGAATGAAAGCAATATAAAGACGTACAGTTTTATAAACACAACGGGAGGTCCACAATATTTAAATATGATACTCATTGAATCCCAAGATTAAAGAAGATTTACTAAATTAATTGTATTTACAGACTTATTCGTGAATACTTGGATAATATAATCATGAATATGAGCCATTTATCATTTTCAGAATCTGTGCTTTATTGTATTTTGCACCTCTATGTCGCATCTCGGTTTACTTAATTCATCACGTAGGTGAATTAACATTTTATTGAACATGTTTGGCATTTGATGCTCAGAAAATCATAAATGTCCAAGTGCATTCTACTGAATCTAAATGTGACTAGACGTGTCTGTAGCAGCTGCCACAATACCGTTAAACAAACCTACGTGAAAGCTCAATCAAAGCTTACCGATCTCCTCGTCACATCATTCCGCGACACTATGCTTGCCGGCTCGCAAGCGGCACAATGCCATTCAATCCCGTCGTGAATTCTGTTTTGTCAAAGGCCGCTCCGCGATTAACAGCTCGCTACCGAATGAAAATTAGCAGCCTTTGCTCAAATTAACGACGACAGGCAAGACTTGATTAATTCCGACGCCACTTCCTCGCGCGATGAATGCGTAGCGGATTAAGAGCCGCAAGCCTGGGAGGACACAATTTCGACGCGGCGGTTATAACGTGGGATTGGAAGCGGTCGAAGGCCGAAGAGGAGGAAAGGGAGCAGAAAGGGGGGAAGGGGGTGTCAGGGAGGGGGGGGTGGATATATCCGTAGAGTTATGGCTGGTATGAAACCCATAGCAAATGATGCAGGAATACGTGACTGGCAAGCGAAGCGTTGCGTTGCGTCGGGTCCGGCGTCCCGATGCCTGCCTGGCCGGCTCGATGTAGCTGCAATCAGCAACGTGCACCGTCCAGGGCACCGAAATAAATTCAATAGAAATACGTTGCGCGTCGGCATACGGCAGCTAGGTCGCAGAGAGTACGTGCGCGCATGAAAAGTTGGACGCGGGAGCTTGATCTTCGATCCGTGGACACGGTCCTATCCCTCTTCTCCTATCCCTCCCCCCCCCCTCCATCTCCGTCCGGTTAACTCTTTTAGCGCAAAATTAATTTAGCAGAATATATCTCTTTAAATTGGCTATATTAATTATACATATAGTCATTAAATTAATAAATCGGAAACAAATGAAATTTTCATCCAAAGTTATAATTTATTCTTAATGACTGATGTCAACCACGCATTATTAAATTATGTACAGCTACTTGTACAGAAATATATATGCGCCTCGCGCGCCAGCGCCAAGATTTTATGTGACAGTTCAATTTAGATAAATCCTCGCCATAATTTTCATAAAACTAAAGTCATACGAAAATAAAGGCGCTGACGTTGAACGCTTACGTTGATGAATGCTGATATATTCAATCAAGGGGATTGGCGTGATCTGCGGAAATGTCGTTTGAGATCGAAAAGGGAGTAAATACAGCTGGCTGTGCATACCGTCCACACGAAGCCTTATGGCAAACATATTGGATCATCGTGGATACGATACATCAGAATTCCACTCCCGTCTCGCCGCTGTCGCCACGTGACGTTCTCCATTAAATTTCGCGTAATAGGACCGACAAGATGTCGACTAAGCGGAGGAGCCCCCGCAATTTGAAAGGTCGATACTCCATTTCCGCGACACGACTTTCGTTTCAGAGTCGCGCGTCTTTCAAAAAGAAAGTTGGATTTTCGTAGCCGAATTCTCGCAGGTCCTTGAACGTGCCAACATTTTAGCTCATACGAGTAATGTAAAGTACGTCAAAAGTAAATTGCTTTTCTTCGTTTTAAAGTTTTTTTTTTTTTTTTTCCCGGAGAACTCGATCGCAAGCCTCTCTTTGATAATGGACTCATTTGTGAGGATGCATTGTATTTTTTAAGAAGATAAAATATGATTTGGAACGAAATAAAACAATATTTTATAATATAAAACTATAATTATAATTAACTATATATTATCTATATATGTATTAATATCAATACAAATTACATTAGGCATAAGAAACATTGAATGAAAAATATTTTTTTAAGTTGATTTTGACAATTTCTCGGAAGGCAAACTACCACTGAGAGTATTTATACTAATACAGTTATTATGGAGCACGCATAAGATAAGTACGCAAAAAATTGAGATTACAATCTTCAATTATGAAGGGAGAGAGAGAGAGAGAGAGAGAGAGAGAGAGAGAGAGAGAGAAAGAGAGAGGGAAATTGATGAAAGCAATTTATTGATACAGAAATATTAAATCCATGTCAATTGCTCTTGTTTGCATTTTCTCTCTACAATAAAACAAGCGTTTATAAGTGTACGCAGACATATAAAGCGGGAAAAAAAAATAATGAAAGTTTAATAAATGTAATTAAAGTAGACAGATCTGTTATATAGGATTATCATGAGAGTTTAGACAGAATTATGGAGTAAAACATAAACATTGTATTTTTACCTATGTATAGTTGGCGAGACACTCTGACGACGTGTTTTCTTGTTGCAGTCAAGTACCTGCGGGAAGTGACGCCGTACTTCAGGAAAGCTTCGATCATCCAGGAAGTGGGCTGGGAACTTCAGCGCGGTTTCCTGAGCGCGACGCCGCCGCCGCCAAAGTCACCACCGCGGGCGGATACTCGTTATCTGCCATTACAACTCTGCAGACTCACCAGAGCGCATCCCTCTTCCGATCCCGGTAAGTCTTAACACCGAAAAGTCGATGCGTGGTTTGAGCAGCTTGTCTGCCGTGTAAAGATTAACTCGTCGGTTGTGCGGTTGGATCTGTGAGATTCGAGGTATTTCCCAATTTGTTATAATGTCTGTTAACCAGAATGGAAGAGGATTATCGTACAACGTTGAACGTGGCGTATTTATCATTTTAAGGAAATCCGTCGTGCTTTAAATTTCTATTTTTGCAAGAAGCACAGAACAAGAAGCAAGACTGTCACGTGATAAATGCCTCACAAGATAACGTTTTTAACAGGAAAATCTCGCGCGTATTATGTGTTTGTGCGTTTGATAATCTTAGCATTAAATAAAACCAACTAACAGCAGTACTTTTAGCACTGTTTATTTTGTTTACATCTGTCATATTCGAAATATTAACTTTGTGAACTCTTTAATTGACTTTTAATTAAAAAGTATTATAGCCTCGATATTTCTTTTCGCGATCTTTGCGTTTTAAAGCGCTTTAAAAAATCTTGGTCGTCATATTGGCTAATATTCCGTGATTTTTAAGTAGTTGATTTGTATTAAAAATTGTGCATTTGTTAACGCGACCTTTAACTGTACCTCAATATTAGTGTTCAAATGGACAAATTTTCCTTTAACGGAAACAAGAAAATAAATTAGGACTCGTTAATTGAGTAAACTATAATTACTTTATTGGAGTCCTCTCCTCTAAAGTATTGAAGCGATTAAGGCAAGAGCTGCCGATTACTTCAAATTTAATCTAAAACTCGAGAACGCTCAGAGGAAAATAAACGTGGGGGAGGGATGGAAAACGCAAACGGATTGCGCGTTCTATCGTCTTGATTAACGAAGTAGTGCAATCTAGATCGCGGTTGAAGAGTTTAGGAGAATCGGGAAAGATCTCGTTTACCTATTTGCCAAGCGCAGCGACGGTGGTAAATGGCCTCGCGGCAGGATAAAAGTCCAGTCCTTCTATCGGAGACAGTCGCCTCCCTCCGTCTACGTAGTGATAAACTGGGGATGAGTTAGCACGAAGGGAATATCTCTCCCCCTTGGGCTCGTAGTGAGTTAATGAAAGGCGAATGGCTCCTTAATTCTGTAAAGCTTCTCCGTTCTTCTCTTCCCCGTTTACTCCAAGCGCGCCGTCTCCGTTCAGGGCCGCTCGTGCAAATTTTCACCTCTTGAGGATTGTTAGCGGTGTTCCACATGTGGCATGCAGTAGTTGTGTTTTGTTTAAGCAGTTTAGTTAAATGTCTCTATTATTTCAGCCGTATTGTCATGTACTTTATAATCTTAAAATAATACACTTCTCTATACTTGACTACTATTTTTTTTCTTTTATTTTAATTTTATTTTAACAAATTTAAAGCCACACAGTGTGAGGGATGTGCAAATCTGAAAGATGTTAATTGAGAATAAATATTATATAATTATGTATAATAATTGGTGAAATAGACATAGTCAACATAAAATATATATAGTAATAATATCAAATATTTATTTATAATAGCTTTTAACAAATTCTTTTGCACGTAAAAAAATGATAAAACCTAGAACGTCATAGGCTATCGTACAGAAGGCAGGACTGCGGATAAAAGAATTCTTGAGATTAAAGGGTTAAATCCGACCCTGGAAGTCTTCTGGACCGAAAGAAAAACCGCGAGAGAGAATAGCTGCGCTGTTAAGAGGAGAAGGCAGAAGGGAAGAGACAAGGACGGTTGGCGCCGAAAGGGGTGGTGACAGAAGGGATGGACAGTAAGGGGTGGCTGTGAGCTAAGAAACGCAATCAGAGACGTGCCGTATCTCTTGCCGGCATCTCGCTAAGCCATGTCATAGAGCAACGCTTACTGATATTTCGTGTGCTGATATTTCTTAAATCAATTTGGTAGCATCCGCATTGCGGTAAATAAGAACTTGAGCGTCAACCATAATGTTGTTAATTTTGCGCATATGGATGAGATTACAATGGAAAGTAGTTTTAACTAACGTTCAATTGCAAGACGAGACGTCGTTATTGTCGTTAGATCGAAAACGAAGATACCTTACGTTAGATCTGTCGTTAATTTTCGTTGGTTATTTGTAACGATCTCGCGGACAGCGAATGTGCAGCCAGTGAACGTTTTGGCCAACGATAAATTTTACAGCCGATGCAGTAAATTTTATGTCGTTGCCGCGACGATGATTACATTCATATTGCCTCGATCGATGAACGTGAATGATAACAGGACGATAAATTGGACATACGCTGCGCGCGCAGCCTACATGTACCATAATCCTTTTGCGTTAAAGTGCAGATAAAATTTTGATTGCCAAAAAATGAGATTTATGGTGTTAGCGAGGAACTAACAAATAGAAGAACTAGCGAGCAGGAAATTGGATAATACTTTTAGCACTTTATAATTAACCCTGTACGCAGTTAAATTTCTTAAATTTTTCCAGTATCAATCCGTACTTGAATTTGCATCTGCATCTAGATACCACGTCCGATTTGACTTTTACATTTACTACTTTTCTATTTTGTATCTACATTACATCTTATAAAAGTGTATTATATTGATGATTGATGTTTGAGTTAACGACAGTAAGAGATGACACTGCTAAATGCTATGGTGCTACGTTGTGTGCAAATGAGCATCTGTATAGTGTAGTGTAGGCATTGCCTGCGGCAAAAGGAGAACAAAAGCGTAGTATGTCAGAGAGGGGCGTAAAAAAATAGAGAAAGACGGTTTTGCCACGTTGAATGCACGTGTTTACACGATGCCTGCGACCGCGAGCATCATTTTGCGGTTGAAAACGTTCAGTTACACTCGTTGCGCGTTGAAAACAAACAGTTGGGTCTGTATTCGTCGCCGTTTCGAAAGCTTGCTGGAGCTTTTCTAGATCATGAATTGCAAAAGCCGGTGTTCTACTAGCGGCTGTCAGCACAGTTTCGTAAATCGCCGAGATGAAAATGCACACGGTATTTCACATTTAACTGGGCACACTTAACCAGAAATGGGACAATCTGACTATATTATACGATATGAATTCAGCGGTATTCATGCTATTGATTTTTTCTATTTTCTATAATACGTTATTGAAACTCTTCAAATAAACTACTAGATTTTTGTACTATTTAAATGAGAGAACTTGAACTTTTTAAAAAATAGAATTCTCCTAATTTTACACACACACACAAATGCGCCCGCGCGCGCACATGTACATATATTACATATATATAAAAATTTATAAGCGTAATAAAAGCGTAATAAAATTAGACAATATTATATATAGTGACGGCTATGTGTGTGTATAAAATCTATACTGTGTTAAATTAGCGTACAGTTTGCTAAAATCAGAGTCTGCTTCTCGATTACGTAATCTGATGTATTCCTTAATGTTAATTAATTAACAATCAACGCTCTTTGATCACTTACCCGTATATAGAGTGTCCTCCCAAGCATGTGCGGCATATCAGACGGAATTGACGTCGCGGCGCAAAGTCAGTAATCAAGCTTTCCAGCCGTTTCAGGCAACCTTTCGAGATCTTGCTGAGTTTCCCTCTTTAGGCATGAAGGATTCTGGCCGAGGAAGACGTCTGCTTTGCAAGCTCGCGCAAGCTAACCGCAAGCTGTGTGAAAAGCATCTCCTGTGGGAACCTGTATGTTCTCTCGAGAATTTCTCGAAGGAATCGTTTCCAGAACAACCTCTAGAGATAAGCGAAAGCAATACCATGATTGCGCGGATATTAATTCATCCAAGTTCTCCTAACTCCGCAAGCAATCACATTTTAGTAGATTTTAGATACAATTATCCGTAAATGTAAGGAAATTTGAAGTTTAGGATTTGGATCAGGTATTTATAATAAAATATGTAATTGATTGAAGTTAAAGTGAAATCTTTTTGCTGATATCTCTTGATAAATTATTATAAAGATCTATTAAGAAAAGCAGGTAACTTTTTCTGTAAAAACGTCGGCCAATAACATGTTAATAACTTGTCTGCATTTAATTGAGAGTTTGAAGTGAAAAAAATTGAAACACAGTTTATGTACCCGTATTAAATATTTATTTCAAAGCATATCTCTCTATCTCTCTAATTTTTTAAAACATTAATTTCTTTTAAATTAGTTATATAATCCGCGTAAAATTCATTTCAAAGACTTTGAATTTAATTTATTCATCGATATTTGTGCAAGCTATTACAAAAAAAATAGCCGTAGTCGAGCTTAAACTAATAACTCGTTATCTCGAGGAAATCACGAATATAGCCCCTTGACGAAAGAGAAAAGGAGAAAGATAAGTAAAGGTCCTGGTATCCCTGATGATCCTCGCCCAGCCGCGCCTCATTAATCAGACGGACGGCATATAGGGTGCAATTATCCGGCGGTAATTAACTTCGCAAACTGCAGCGCCCGCGAAGTCCGGGAAGGTGGTGGGCGCACACGTGTTAGGGGATGCTTCGCGTGGTGCTAGTGGAGGTGGTCGGATAGTCTGGATGGAAGGTTCTTCGTGGGTTCCAGCCTGATGGAGCTGTTCTGGAATTATACACGGGGTTAGTCCTGAAAACCGGCCGGCAGCCAGCTTTTGCCCCGGAAACTAATTTAACTCTTGCATCCTCCACTCTCCACTCTTCCCTCCTCCCTTCTCCATCTCACTGCTCTTTCACCTTCCGCTTCTGATTTTGACTTGCGCGATCGTCCGAGTCTGAATGTGATACACGGCGCGAGATGATCAATTTTTCCCCCGTTTCGCTGAGGAATCGTACTGATATTTGATACAACATTTTCAAAATATCTACCAAATAAAGGGTTCTTTAATGGCGAGAATTTCTTCTTGTCATACATATATTGTTGTGAATATTATTTATTATAAGACTCAATTTATTTCCGATTTGCATTGCGTAAATAAAAAATTGAAAGAGGAAGAGATACGAAGAAAGAAATGTAAATAATCACAACAGCGTACAGTATTTTAATTTTAATTTTATTTTTCGCGTATCCTCTTTTTAATTAAGCGTTTTGAAAAACGCACACGATGTTGCGTTTACACTTGCGGCGTTCTATTGAAAGTTTGCCATGTTGGTTCGTTATATCGATAATCGGATGAGCGCGTAGGTAAAACAAATTTCGCACAAGATCGAACAAGCTGTAAGTTTATCGAAGAACAAGGAAATTAAAAGATCATCCGTGGCAAACATTGTCTAACTTTTCTTTTTCTTTCTCAGTTTCTATAAGAATCTATAAAACGAGATATCTGTACAATACTGATAAAATATGCAGTAGAACAATATTTCGCGGTGAGTAACACACGTAACGCCAATTAGAAATAAACGGCGATTATGTAAACCAATTTTATATTTTCATTTTTGTTTCGGTTTCTTTCGATTTTTTTCGCGGTTTATTACCGCCTTGCGGCAGGCGTTTTAGTCGGATCGGCATACTTTCTTGGTGAGGACAACGCCATGCTATCTATCAAAGGCTTTCAATTCGATGTAACAAGAAACGAAGGTGCTACCGTGAAAATCACAGACATGGACACGGGAAAAAGTTGGGAGATACAAAAAAGGACGGGGCTATAGGTAACGAGCAATTGCAGGGGCCGTTATCAGTAACAAGCGGAATTGCATTGTGCGCCGAAAAGCCCTCCGGCAAAGGTCTCATTACCATCGTCATGTGAATCCCAAGCGATACAAACGAATACCTCTACATGTTTGCCACGTGTGCATATGTACGTACATATGCACGTGTGAGTGCACAAGCGTGCGGCGTGGACACACGTGCGTGTAGTGTATCGTGTAAGTACGAGTATTATCGCGTTGTGTACACGTCGTCGCTGCAAGGGCTCCATTATACTCTGATATCGTTACGCGAACCGTGCCGGGACGGTTTGTATAAGTGATGGCCCTACGATAATACCGTAACATTAACGACGAGGATTTTGTTACGGCGATCGTCTCTGCGGATCGAGTATACAATGAACGGGTTAATTATTAAGGATCGAGGGCGCAGAAACACAAAGGATGTAGATTTCTCCGTTGCAACGATGTAACAGTTTATCATTTAGCGAGCTAAACATCTCAGAATTTTGGAGTTTATGTGTTTGATGCATGTTTGATGCTATCAGATTTAAATGATTTTAATTGATGTAATAGAAATTATATTATATATTTTATTATTTCTGTAGTTCAAGATGCAGCATACGTAAATAAGGTGTCATATTCATTATGTGTTTCGATTGTGACAGGATTTTATAAGATTCTCTATTGATATTCTTCTGAAATTGAATATAGTTCTCAAAGATTTTTCGAGCTTGTACAATTTTTTTAAATTACGATTATTATTAAGAATAATACGAATATTATTAAGATAATATTTTTAATATTATTAAGAATATTACAATAATTATTAAGAATAACTCTTTTACATAATTACAAAAATATATCATTACGATGAAAATATTTCGATTGTACTTGTTTGAACAATAATTTATTACAGTTTCTGGTATTTCCATTTATTGAAACATTATCTGCTATTTATAATATGAATTTGATTGAGATTTAAAAAAAAAAGAGTACTTTGAATGATAATAAAATATATGTGAAATATAATATATAAAATGAACGAGAATTTATGCAAAATTGTAATACAGATTTAATCGTACCCACTTATGTTAGTAATAATTTTAAAAATATAATTCAGAAGAGCTTGATCCACACATAAAATTACTTCAACATCTCTTTCATTTTTAAATTTTTTAAAATCTTTCTATCCTTTTTTTGTTTTATTCGTTTTAATATCCGATTCTTTAAACTAAGTCGGATTTGTCGAATGCAATTTCTGATCCTCTTTTAATCTTTTAATAATTTGGTCGTATATATACTATTGGATAAAATTTTATTCGATAAATACCAGTTAAGTGTAGTTCATCATTACTTTTGTTTGTAGCAATTTCAAATCCGATTACAGCGATAGTGTTCGTTATT
Organism: Monomorium pharaonis; assembly: GCF_013373865.1. NCBI lineage: Eukaryota > Metazoa > Arthropoda > Insecta > Hymenoptera > Formicidae > Monomorium > Monomorium pharaonis. Next base: position 21,523,161 of record NC_050471.1, read on the forward strand.
AGAGAATTCCTCCGGAACTCGGTATTCTTGTGCCGAGTCCAATTTCTTTCGGTGTCTTCCGGTAGGTCGCGTTTACATAGTTCGACTCTCGCATAGTCAGCTAAACACTTTGCCGTCAAGCTGAAGGTTCGTTACACCAGCTACATAAATCAACACGACATAATAAACTCGAGATGAAGGCATAGTCATGTCTAATAATGTACTTGAGCCATAACAGAGAGGAGCGAGATGAAGGAGCATTATTTAAGACTGAAAATAAATATGTAATAATGTTTTTCAATTTTATATGAAAGTGACTGCTCGTTAAAAATCTGTCTTATATCCGCACGGGAAACGCTCAAACAATTTTTTTTTAATAGTTAAAATTGTTGCCAGAATGTTTCAAATTCGAAGATAGTAACGGTATAATAAAATAAAACCAACAAAAATATAAAACTTAATTAAAAAAAAAAAAAATGTAAAATTAGAAAGATTTGAGTGTATAAACGCTGACAACATTACAATTAATGCGTCGGCAAATTCACTTGGTGACAGAAGTAAAAGCCGTAGAACGATATAGGTGTCGACGGCAACCATTACACCGTAGACCGCGTATATATGTGCTCACACGAGCGCCTCTCAAAGCACGACAGACGCGAAGCGGTTACGACGTTGGCACTATTCGCGTCGCGAATTATTAATTTGCGCGCCAACGATACGGCCTCTCGCGCAATTCTCGTTTTGCGGCGAGATTCCATGTCAGCGTTAAAGCGTATTACGCTATACACGCACATTGGAGATCGAAGCTGCATCGCAATTGCGCATTGAGGATTGAACTCTACCGAGGAAGATAAAGTTGCCATGATTTCGGGGACCTTAGTTTATGTTTTCGATTTCTAACTGATTGTGCTATCTCAATTTCCTAGCTTCCAATAATATATATGTATTATATACGTATATACATATATATATACAATACAATTCCTGTTTTATAGTATATATAGTATAAACTTATGGCATAGAATTATGGATGCTTATAATGTAAAAAAGAAGAGTATATGTAACATGTTTTAACATTGTTAAAGATTAATGCATCTGAATAATAATAAAAATTTTTATTATTCTAAAAAGTAATTCAAAATATTTTGAAATTTTTTAACTTGTATATTCTACCTTGACTTTTTGTATTGGCATTATTTTTATTGTCCGTGTAAAAATATAAAGACACACATCCGAATGCATATATAGTGCGTATGAAATATATTTGTTTGCATTTCACATATCATGTATACGCGTATATTCTATGTATACGTATATATGTGTAATATAATGCATCTGCAGAATAGTATAGCGAGAAACATCGAGGTATAAATTAGCTGTTTTGAAGAAATAAAAGATCGCGACATAATTTTTTTCGTTTCTCCTATCTTTTACGTCCCGTAGCGGTTTCAGGTTTTACTCATAACTAAGGAATGTTTATTACTTTGTTAGCTTTGTTAGTTGTAAGTTGGCTGTAACCACGTGAACAATTAATCAGAGACCGTGAGACCGTGCTCTTTTTAAATCTGCATTATATCATTCATAAAAAATTGAGAATGGTATATGTAACTCCTCTTGTTATTGTCCACTTTTCGGAAACACTTCTTCTAGCTTATTCTGTTGTTTTCCGATCGACAGATAAGCAATTACTGAAAGAAGACGGAAAGGATAATAAAATTCGAGAATAGCTTTGTCATCTTCTTTCTGGAGACATTCTGTTTTGTCAATAGCGCAAATTTCGATATATCGTAAAATTCCTATATAAGACGAAGAGGACGATTGACCCGATATCTAAAAATAAAGAGCAAAAATAGATAGAAGAGACGAGATAAGCATGAGAAAAGAAAGCGAGAACTCAATAATTTCGACTCAATTGCTAGATCATCAATTTTCAGAAATGGCCATAGAAAATAATTAAAACGTCGCTGCGTGGAATTCACGTCAATCATCGTTTCACGATAGAAATTAATTTTATATTCATGGCGATGGTAATGTTGCGTAATTGAAATATTCATGTACTGCTGGACAAATAAAAAAGCAGCATGGACTCATCTCTATCTCATAAAAGTATTTCATGTATTCTTGTGAATATATTCTTTATAATAATTATTGTTCTTTTACTTTTATTGATTCTATAATATTTTATTAGCTTTGCGCACATTATTTAATTAATACGATAAGATATTGTTTGATGACATAGTGAAATATTGTTTTTGTAAAATACATTTACAATCTGTCAATTGTCTTATCAAACATGAAATGCATAAATTATTATTATTCTTGAGATTTGATATTTCGATATATCGGTTTACTCTATAATGCAGATAACAATTTTATTTTGTTTTGAAATAGATTGTTAAGCAATCTCAACGCGCAAACACTAATAAAATTTGCTTATAGTTATGTACAGCGTATTTAAATTGCTGCCCCATTAGATGCGCTCTGATTTCCTGTCTGAATACATTAGTTAAGATCCCATAGGTGCTACAAAACGTTGAGATTCCATTGGTCTGCGTCCAACAATTCCACAAATCGTGCATTTTATTTAGCATAACAAATTACACCGCATAAATTTTCTCACAAATACGCCACAGCGGCGAATCTGCTCGTGCTAGTGATGTGATTACCTAAAATTGCTGCAGTCTATTTAAATGTATTCTACTATAGAATAATTTTACTAATATTATATATTAAGAAATTTCAAGCACGCAACTATTTTTTAATTTTTTCTTTCCAATTCGAGTATTAATAAATTTGCTGAAAATTCCTTTTTTTAATGAAGTAGAATAATATTTCATGAAAAATTTTTTATTTTCTTTTTGTTTAAAAAAGTAAAAATAAGTATGTATATGTACATATATATACATATATTTTTTACGGAAAATTATCTAAGGCAAGAAAAAAATAATTTTTTTTTTAACAATACAAAATTAAATAGGAAGGGTTAACATAATACAGTTAAATAGTATATGTACTATATATTATTCTACCTTTCTCTATATTCTTGCTATTATTATTTTTATCTATCTATTTTTTTGAGATCTGATAGCTAAACACATTATCAATGTATTATAGATAAAACGTAAAATGGTTTGATTTTAACTTCTATTTCTAACTTAATTTCTAACTTAATTTAAATCTAACTGACTCAGAGAGAATTCTAATATAATCTAACTTGTCTTTAACCAATTTAACTTTTGTAAAGTCATTTACAAAGTAAATTCATAATAAGTTGTAAGATTGTTATTATATTCTTTATTTTTGATATAAAAATTTATATAGTTGAAGTGAGCATGGTAAATTTTTAATCGGAAATTATGTATATGTACAAATAAGATTTATTTCTAAGTAAAGTTTTATTACTTTATTTTATTTATTTTTCTCGCCTGGTATGCTGATAAATTATATCAGTCTAATTTTGTGTTCCCGAATATTATTAAATTCCTGGATACTCTGCGTATTCTAATCATCGCTACGGCCATAGTAGTGTTTTTAATCAGCAATTAGGGAACCAACACATTAATTTCCGGCTCGTCTGTTGTGGCATTCTCTCGGAGGCTGGCGGTAAATGCAAATAGGCCTGCTACTAGCCAATTGATTGAATTGACTCACCCGTTTACGAAATCGTGTGTACTTTGTAGTAGTATTAGATATGGTGTTATTTGATGCTTTACAACGCGTTGTACAATATTAATGATAAATATTATAGCTTGTATTATTTAACAAATTTAAATTACATTAATTTATTGCTGTAATTACTATTTTACTTATTATTTTTCAGAAATTTAAAATATATTTATATGTGTATTTTTAGCGAGCATTGCATATAGAATATCTTTAATTTATGCGTCATACACATATTTATTAAATCTGTATATTTTTCATAAAATTGATTTTTTGTGGAGATAAAAGGAAAATTAGAGAACGAGAAGAGAAAGTAGAAAAAGAGGAGGCTAAATGAGAGAGAAAGAGAGAGAGAGAGAGAGAGAGAGAGAGAGAGAGAGAGAGTCGAAATAGTCAGAAAGAAATGAGAATAGAAAAAATAAAAAGTGGAGATATATAATGCAGTTGCGAAGTAAGTTAAGCAAAAAAAAAGCAAACTTGAAATGCATGAAATAGAGGAGAGGAGGAAAAATAGAGAAAGAGCAATAAGAAGGGAATAGACATTTTATTCGGATATATGACTGTCATTTCTAGTTTTCTATGTGCTGGAGAGTTAGCAATAAAATAGATTTTGTGCAGAAATCGGAAAAAAATTTATAAAAACAAAATATATGCTTTATGATTTATTTATAATTACTTATATAATTTTAATAAATATTTTTTATATATTTGGAATTCAACGTACACGCACACGCGCACACACACACAGAGTGCGCGCGTGCGCACATATACGTTATATTTCGTGAATGCATAATGTTTGAAAAACAGACATAAGTATAAAATTAAGAATTAAAAGTTTTCCGTAAAATTAAGAAATATAAATGGAAAAAATCGAAAATCTTTGGATTTAGAAAATTTCGTATCAGTATTTTAAGATACATGACACGTGGTAATCGGTTTATCGATGAATTGATACGAGCGATGTCCGGCTCTATTAACGACCTTTACATTTCTCTGGTTTCGTTTTGCATAGAAAAAGTAATAATACGCGAATATCAGTTATATTTTTTTCTGACCGTTTGTTCTCCACGTCAGATAAAAGGATAAACTTATTATCCTTTACGTACGACTACGATCAGACGGATTCTTATTATTAAATTTATGACCAAGTATTAATTGTTATATTTAAACTAGATATATGACACACTTTCAATTTTTATTTTTACATTTTATGTCCTAATTTTTTTATTTTTATTTTCGTGATATTTAACAAATTTGAAAAATTTGTTACTTGGAGATTTTTCGTGAAAACATATGACACACAGATTTGGTTAATATTAAATTCACCATACCATTAATTACGTTATAGAAATATGAAAATGTAGAAATATGAAATTTTACACAGATTGTAGAAAGGAAGAGGGAATGAAGAAAGGATAGAATTTAGTTTTACTCTTGGAAAAAAAAGTTATTTCAACAATTTCTTCTTAATATATTTTTTTAATGGTGACAATGAAAGAAAGAAGCAAAAAATATAAGATTCTCCAATTTCATTTATGTATCATATTCTGTGTAGAATCTCTGATGCTTTGAATATGTAAAAATAACAGTCTATTCTATATTATCAACTATTGAACTTTTAATCAAATAAACATGTATATATTATGTGGCGCAATTTAATGATGTGTGACAATATTCACATCATATCAATTTATGCGAATTTTATGGTAGCATTTATTAATATGTTTGTTGAAATAAACGGTTGTTTTGATTGAAGAAGATTATTATATTAAAAAATGGATTTAAATATTTTCAGAATTTTAGTATTAATTACAAAAAAATTGAACTTTATAAGACAGAAACTGACTAATTGTGAATTATAAGAGTGAGAATATCAAAGAAAGTAATACTTTGTTCTTTAAATTATTTTCTTTCTGTAGTTTATCGAATAATTACGATGTTCACAAAAGATCAGAGTGAGCTTTCGATGAAGCTTAATCAGGCTTTTGAAAAAAACATTGTATTAAACTTCTCGGTTGGGATTGGTGAGGTACTGTGAAAATTGTGTAATCCTTTCGTTTGTTTCGGATTACGCGGCAGCCGTTTGCTAAAAAGAAAAAAATGCAGAATTGGATGCACGTGAAAATGTTATATATGGTTTTATATGAGGAATGACGAATCCGCCGTACTTTTTAAAATGTTTCCATTAATTTTTTCCATTATGCGTTGTCACGAGTTTAACGTCACATTATCGCGTTGTCACGTCGCGTTTTCGCGCTTTTATATAGAAGCTTTTGTATTAAATATGATAAAAATGCCTTTCAATTTGTTCGGAATTAATGCAACAGCTGGCTCCACTAAATAAATGAAGATTTGCGTAATTTTAAACAGCTGAATATGTTTATTATCTTTTAAATGAAAAATTATTGTTATTAGAAAAATAACATTATAAATATAGTTATACATGTATAGAGCGAAGTACTTTTTAATTTCTCAAAGTAATGAAAAACATGAATATTGGAAAACTCTGTGTACGTGTGTGTGTGTGTGTGTGTGTGTGTTTTCAGTTATAAAAATTATGCGTCTTCGAAATTAATAAACAGGAAACCAAGATTTTATACAAATTGAAATTTTATTTAATTATTTGTTATGTATTGTATATTTTAAAGTTATGTTTTTGTTATCAAGTTTTGCTCGGGCTCGTGCTTTATCAAGTAATGAAAAATTAAGATATTAAGTAAAAAATTTGCTTTTCGGTCGAATTTGGCGGAAAGCTGATATACGTTTCTGGACTTCCATTGAAACATAGCGACGTGCGCGGGCGAATCGACTTCTACCACTTCTTCCTCATCCTTTTAAAAGATTAGTAGGACGAGAAGGAGATTTACCGTGGTGAAGGCTTCTTCTTTGCGAGAAGGTGGGCTTTACGAAAGAAATCCATTGCTTTTATTATTTCAAACGGAGAATAATGGAGTTTTGCGCGACCAACGTCACAAAACGTTGCAATAAACCGCTTTATTATCTTCTTATTATCAAACTACTGATATCAATTGTAATTTACGCAAAAATGAGTACTTTTATTATTTATTGTATTGAGTTATTCATATTTTGTTTTAATATTTTATTGCTTTATTGCAAGAAAGACTATTTTTATCACTGTTTAATCTCCATGTGCGTATATATTATATCATTTTTGAGAATACATTCGTTAATAATTAAACGTTAATCTGGATTTACATGAAAGCGGAGAATATTTTTTGAACAGCGTCGCATCCATCACATATCTAACATGGTTTATTAAATTGACAGTCACTCTAAATGTATCTCGTGTCGAACATATTCGTCCATATATATCTACATATTTTATCATACACGCACATATTTATATATATGTCTCGTGATTGTTAGTTAAAAATTCAAAATTATACATATCTTTGTCGATTAATTTAATTTTAGAAAATAATTAATTTATTTTTTAACTTTATGTTTAATTTTTTTGTATTTGTGTGTGTATTTTAAACATTTACAACTAAGTATACCGTTTGTATAACTGTAAGTTACAATGTATAAAATGATGCGTCTAACTGGAGTATATATTTAGATATGCATTCGATGTGAAAATGCTTAGTGATTGTAAATTAAGCAAGATACATATATGAAACATAAAACCGTGTTGAAAACGTGGAACGAAAGACTGAACATCTGCTTTACGTGCTATTTTCGTAGCAGAGGAATCTTGTTTAATGCACTTAAAGTTGTTTGCACGCTGCAACGGCCAATCCGAGGTACGAAATTAATCAGAGAATCTCGAGTTTTAACCGATTTAACATCCGCTTCGCGGCGTTGCGCGCATTCATCGTTGAAATCAGGACGGTATATAAAAGCTTTTCGCTGTACGTGTTCTCCGTAAAAAGGATACGTGCTAGGAAATTATGTGGCTTTCTGACGGCGACAATTCATTTTTCAAGCTTTCAACGACGCGTACCTCTTCATGTGTAAGAACTTTTGGATTTACTGCCATTTTGTTCGATTTTGTATTGTTATTATATTGCATTGTTATATTTGTAAATATACTTTTAACAATTTTTTTACATTCTTGACAAAACTAGTTTCTTAGCGGTTGATTTAACTATGAAAAATATTTTTTAATAGTTTTAATTATAAATCGATTTAATTATAACGAATAAAATATGAATTTTAAGAATATAAAACTATTTGAATTTTAATATATATAATTAAAGGATGTTAAACATAACAACAAATAAGCAATATTGTGAAGATGATTTCAACAGAGTTGGAAGCTTGAAGATGCTAAAGGAAACTTGAGCAATGTTATAGTCAAGATATTGAAGTTGCAGCTTTGCTATTTATCTGTAAAACCGACATAAAAGTGTGTTTAATCAATGCAATGACAAACTGTAAATGCTGCGATTGTTAAATGTATCTTAGACTTTAAGGTATTATTTCTATTTATGTACTTAGAGTAGCAAAATGCTCTTTTACTTTGATCATCCAATTGATGTTCTTATAAAGAAGTTTTTTCTTTGAAAACTCAAAACAATGAATATTATATTAAAAAAAAAAACAAGTTAAAAGAAAAAACATATTTGTTATTAGAGGATAAGAAAGAGGATTATTTATTGCAGAAATACTAAGTTTTCAAGATAAATAATTTTAATAAAGTTATTAATAGAGGAAAGATTTAAGATAACATTTGACATTGTTTTTGACTTTAATATGAATAAATAATATAAATATACCAGTTACATTTTCAGTTGCTCTATTTAATTCTAAAAAGCTTGCCGACATAATTCAAATTTGGATTCTATTCCATCTATCAGATCCTATTAAAATTTTTTTCTAGATACTACAAAGGTAGTTTAGTAATCCATATGTAAATTTGTTGGTTTATCGTCACGGGTATGTCGATGAAGCAATTATCATGATATTCGAAAAACGAGCTTTTTGTTCTGTCGGGGACAACGATGGTATGGTATTGGCTTGATAAACCTATCATAGCATCAGCGAGGCAAATCGAGAGCGAGCGCATCTTGTGACCGATGAAAACCACGCAATTTCCAATGGCGGCCTCTGCTCCAAAAATTAATGGCCCGATCGGGCCTGTCCGCGACTACAAGAGAGGTTAACGTCGGGGTTGAGTTCCCAATTTCCTGCTATCCTTTTTTTTTATTTTCCTTCCTCCTTTCTGTCCCGTTGCGCCGCCGTCGCCGCCGATCGACGAAGCGTTTCGCGTCGATGCCATCAAATGCCATAAAATGAAATGTCCGACGATGAAAGCGAATGATGGCGATGGAGTGAGGCGAAAACGAACGAGCGGGAATGAACAGTCGGGCCAATCGCGATGCACCATCGTTAGACCTGCGTTTGACGCGAGCGTTAAGTGCGCAGCATCGTATTGTCATGTTTAGCAAAGACAACTGTTGTTCAATAGTTGGGTAATTCATTTCTAAAAACTTGTTACCTGTTCTCTAAAGTTGTTATATCCTCTCTCTCTCTCTCTCTCTCTCTTTCTCTCTCTCTCTCTCTCTCTCTCTCTCTCTCTCTCTCTTTCTCACTTAATTTAAGCTTTATATTGTTAAAAGGCAATGTACTATCAATTTCTTTTTAAAAGAAAAATAGTTTATACTTTGTTATGGAAAATATTTTTTTATAAAGTTTGATTGACGTAAAACATTGTTATGCACGTTTACTAAAAATTAGTTTAAAAAGGCTGCTTCTTCTTTTCTCAATATAACATGTATTTATGGGTGTAACATTTTTTACTTTTTTTTTTTGCATATTTCAGAATTAAGAAAGACTGACAAAAGTAATTACGAAAAAATGTGAAAATTCTATTTAAAATGCAACTTTTGAAGCATTAATTATGTTTTTTAATAAGAGGTAGTTGAAAATAAAGAAACTTTATTAAATAAAATTTAAAAATAATTAAATGCCAATTAAAATAAAGAATATCAAATTTAAGCGAGAAGTGACATACACATACACACGTATAAAAAACATACTCTAGATAAAAATGTTTATATCCTTGAGAAGATCAAGAGGAGGGGGAGGTCAAAGTATTAATATAAATTGTTTCTCATTTTCTGTTATTTTGTTTTACATAGATTAAATTTTTGCTCTTGTTCTCTTAGTTATGTTGTCAGCATGATCCACATCCGAGAATCTTTGTTGTCATGAGGGAAATTTCTTCGCGAATGGTGTCAGGTCGTCACGATATTAAACGACACCGCGGAATCACGTTAGAGAATCATGTAATACTTCGTAGACGCATCGTCATTGTTCTAAGGTAGCTCCAGAGAAAATAATATTGGCTGAAAGCTTCCTTCGAAATGTTTGCTAGAGAGAGCACGATACGTACGCAAATGTTAAGAAATATTATTGCTACGCAGTTGGAAAGACTATTGAGAGTTGGAAATGCCTCTATGAATTAGAGTACAAAATAGCGACACACACACACACAATATATTAAAAAATATATTTATTAGATATATTAATATATTATTAACTATACTTTTATACTTTTTTTTAAATTCTATTGCGTTATCTCTCTCTCTCTCTCTCTCTCTCTCTCTCTGTCTAAGAATATTACACATAGCTTTGTAATCTTTAATGTCAAACGATTACACAAATAGATTTTTATAATTTTATTTATGAATATTATATACATAGGTAAGAGGAAAACTGTAATAATCTTTTGGCTCATTAAAAAAGTACGATGTTATGAAATGGAGCGCGAGCCAATAGACGAGCGAGTTCTCTCAAAGACAATTTAGTGCCGCATAGATAAACCAACATAACTCAACATGCTTACAATAACGCTATTAATTTTAGTTGTTAAAGTTATACGAGCCGTGAAACTCAAGGAAAGTAAATATTTGGCTGGTAGCACTTGATGTTGGCGCCCGCACCACGTCCGCGTATCAAGTGGCACGCACTAATTGGCGCCACGCGTACTACTAATATACATAAAGTTAATATTTATCAAGCAAGAGTCCATATCGCGTTCGTTGAAGATACTACTTGCGTAATATTGCATTTTGTTTGTAGTTTTTATCAATTGAAGTCACAACGTTTTTTCTTAAAAAAGTGCATGTTACAACTTTCTTTTTTACTTGAATATATTATAATATATCATTTGTTTTTCGACGAAATAGATTAATAAAATTTAGAGAATTTAGAAATTTAAATGTAAAACATAATATTGGATATAATATATAATGCCAAAGATTTTTATTCAAGGAATAATTTTGATTGCTCTGGACTAGTATTGAAACCGATTTGTAAAAATCCACGGATTATAGTTTATAAATAAATGTAGAAGATTTGCAAGAGATATGGTTTTTCTTTATAAATTATCAGTTGTATTGAAATTTATTCAATTGTGAAATCAAAGATTTTGCACCGGTATAATCTGCGATAAGACATTTTCTCAGTAATAATTCCCAAAGCCAAGGATCTTTATAATATCTATGAGTAATCTTGCCTCAAAGACATTATGGATACTTTTTTATCTATTGGAATAATTTCTACAATGCCTTTAACGAAAATCCATTCCATCAGTATCTATTTTCAAACGTAATATCGTTGACTGCGTCTCCTGGCTGGTATTTGAATCACTGTGATAGATCCCGTAGGACTGATAGGTAACGGCAGAACCTGCCGATATAATCCTCTTATAAGTGTGAACTCAGTACTTAGTCGATTACAAAGATGGTAGACGGCACGGAGAGAGATGTTATCAAAGAATACAAGTCTGCGAAGCGATCGATTACATCGTTCGGCAGGCTAGATTATGTGGTGTTCTTGCACACCATTGGTCACCTGGGCCCTTCACGAAGACATCAGCTACTGGCTGCAAATCTTATTTGAATTGGAGATGGCAAGTTTACCCCTCGGGTCGACTGATGTCGGAGAGTATAGGCAGCTTAAGAGGGAGTCGGTAAGTAGCTTAAGGAAGCTTGCGGGAGGTGAGGACGAGCATGCGGTGGTTTCGTCCATTGCTCTTGGCTCTCTATTTTGATATCAGCCTTCAAAGGCTCACGGCCACGTGTTTGTGAATATTTTATAAAGCCTTCTTTCGCTGCCAAAAGAGTGCATCTCTTTTTCTCTCTGCCATAGATTTTTCTTGTTTTAAGGTATTCTTTCATCTTTTTTTAATTCTGCATGCTCACGGTAATCTTCTTTTTTATTTTATATAATTCTAAAAGGAAAACGGGGAAAGAAATAAAGTAGACTTTTAGTAATAGATTTGTGATTTTTAGGTTTTTAGTAATATTCCAATTCTTTATTTTAAATTTATCCCAAGACTTTTCTAAAGACAAAGTTTTCTTAATTTATCAATTTAGCGATTAATACGGATTTTTTTATAGCACAGAGGCAAAATTTCAATTAATTTTTCGGGATTCTTATTTAAGATTACTGAACTATACAAAAATGAAAGTTCTTTATCAACTCAGTGAAACAAGTCGCAACTTTCTCCGGACCGTTATCTCGATTGCCGGCCGTGTTAAAAACAAGGGCGGAACAACGTATAGGAATCTCGGGTGTATAAAATTGAAATATGGATCCGCACGGACGTGGATATTCGTGTAATCGTATCCGTTGTTCGCCCTTGCCAACCCTGCGATCTTTGGACCCTCAGATAGTAGTGATGGGGGAATGGAAGTACTTATTGAAAAGTTGGCGATTTACGAGCGAACTTCTTGGCTGCATTAGAACGCGTATAGCGATAAATCGAACCTACACCGAATCGCGCCAGCGGATGTACACGAGTACAAGAATAAGGTGCATTCTGTTGTTCTGGAGAAAAAGAGAGGCGATAAACACACGTGCGATAGTAGAGTGGAATTATTTCCAATCTATAGACGATCGATTCTCGCAACCTTTAGTTTTACATTCAGATTAAAAATTCTTGAGTAAATCATCTCTTTAAACTTTTAATTTTTAAGTCTCTTTAACTTTTAATTCTTAAATGTCAATATTACGATTACTATAATATATTAATATTAAAGTTCTTCTGTTTGACTTGATTACAATATAATTTTCTAGTTATTCTAACCGATTTGTTCGTAAATATGTACTATATATTTATTATTTACAAAATATTTTGCACATATAAATCTTACTCATGGCATGCTTTTATTTTAACGTGTACTTTTGACACTGTACATCGCACCTTTAGCTGGTACACACTAGCACCATAGGTGTATTTACAAGTTTGTGATGAGAATTGAAGCGAAATAAGAGGGGTCGTGTTTGCTTTGCCGAGTTGGCTCATTGTACCCGAAAGGACTTCAGAAGGAACTTTACCCGATTCGCAAACATTTCTTCTCCTCTCAATAGAGAATCTTTGAAAGCGGAAAATATAAAGTGGAAGTAGAAGTGAGAGTATTTATCAAATTTTAAGAAAAGAATACTATGTCTACAAGATTTGAAGTGAGAATTTAACAATTTTAAAACTTAATGACAAAAATTTTGTATATTTATGAGTATACACGCATATATGAGAAATACAATGTGAAATATGAAATATTTAAAATTTTATTGTGATTTAAATTTTATTTTAACTTTATATATATTTTTCGATTGTGCAATTATGCATTTACAGTAGCATGAATAAAGGTTTCAGGGTGAATAAAAATTTAAATTAGAATGATTGGTTTTTTTTTGTTTTTTTTCCATTTCTTCTGCTTTAATTTCAATTTTCGCAATTTTATATCTTTATACAATATCTATTATCTGTACGATTAAATACCGTATTCTCTTTGTTTGTTAATAACTATTAATCTACTAACTTGTGATATAAAGTTTGTTTCCTTGCCTCTATCTCACCGTTCTTTTTTTTCCCTCTACCTACTTGATTCGAGACATTCAAGATGATGGAAAATACCAACGGTGGTGCTTGTCGTGGGATCGATATCGAATTCCGCGCACAAGGACGCGTAAGCACCTTCGCTCAGACTATTCCGGCATTTTCGCTGGCGTTTTCAAATTTCCCGCCGGACCAACGGGGTGATGGCAGTAGCTGGATAATAGCCACCACATCGTCTTCCGAGGTCACAAAGGTTTGCGCGACGAACAGAGATAGTGCCGATACTAGACGTTTCTCGTCACCAATTTTACTGGCCATCATTTCGTCCGACTTTAAGCTGCGAGAGACGATGGTGAATCGATGGGCTGCTGCGGAATTTAAATTCGTCGAGGGAATTAAACGTCTTCGCGCGAATTAAACGTTAACTTTATTATTGTCTCATCAGCTCCGCTATTATCTTAAATTCCAAACATTGAGTTTGTAAGAATTTAAAATCTTAACTTTATCTTTATGATCAATTTGATGATAAAAATTTGGTGAACAAAGATTTGAATTATATTATAATTGAATATTTTATTTGTTAACATAGTATGTCTGAATTGATTTGTTCGAAAATAATTGTAATACTATACGTAATAATACGTATAAATTAATCAGTAATCTTAAACTGATATAATTATAATATTAAATTTGTTTTTTAGTTAAAAAATTGCATGGCTTGATGAATGATTTATATGGTATTTTACAAATCAAGATGGTAATTTTTGTAATTTTCCAAATCAAAGTTTGACAAATTATTTTGAACGTGTTACACATGTATTTGCAAATTCCTTGCATATATTTGTAAAATTTTTGTAATAATAATGGCGATTTTGAATCCTACATTATTAGCTCACTAGTTCATTTGCGGTTAACTATTTTACCGTCTCTTTTCACGTATAGTTCACGTGGGATTTTTAAATAAACGAAGTGCCAACGAGGCAAAAGCAGCATCAAAGGATGAACCTGCGGCGCGGAAACCCGATGGCATCGTTGAACATGGCTTATTAACTTGCGACAGGATTCGAATTCAAACATCATCGAGCCAATTCTGGGTGAGGTAATTGAATGAAATCCGATGGACTGGAAAATGGAGTTTTATGAAACGAATATATCGGCTCTTTTACGGACGTGTTGTAATTAAAATATTGCTCCGTTCTGGTACCTTTATGTGCAGATGTTACTGCGATTTAACGGATTTCAGACGCAACATTTAATCTTCGCGTAAATATCCTTGTCCTCTAATGATCAAGATATATTCAATAGTGTAGGCTTTATCGAAAAGTTTAAATATACGCAAAAAGTGTTGCGTGATATTAGATGATACACGGAAGAATATTTCCAAGTATTTCTAAAGTTCAGTAAGTCTTATATATGTATGTATGTATGTATACATATTGTACATACATGTACATATATTTAAAGTTTTAAAAATTATAAATGGCAAGTGTTCTTAAATATAACGCAAGTTTTAATCTTTACTTATTGAAATACGTACTTAATGTTCGAATAATTCTTTTCTAATTTGTTGGAGCGTCACATTTATGAATCGCTTTTCTCTCAATATATTTTCGTGTTTTTTTTTTTTTTGGTGCAGTTTTTGCGGTTCGTTTTATGAATCTTAGCTTCGATTTCTTTCACACATTTGGTTGGGCATTTCCTACGACAAAACGAAGAGTCTAGCTCATCATTCGTCGAGCCGTTATGTGTCCACATTCGCCTCCGAATATACTTGTGCGGCCTGTCCGGTGTTGAGATGGTACGCCGTTACGGCTGGAGTTTGAAGTGCACGCGAGCAACGTCGGTGTACAACTTGAAATTGAGTTGTCATCCACTCGCGAAGTTGTACGGTGCCTTTATAATGTTCCCAGCGACTGTAACGCGGAAACTATTAGGTCCGAGGCCGGGTAGTCCTGTCAAGACGGGGGAAATTAACCCTTCCGCCGAAGCCGCGGCTTGAGCGAAATCGCTCTTTCCGCTCAGTCCGTTAGTAAGCCAAATTGTTCTCTCTTTCTTTTTGTGTATTTTGTAGTATAATAAAATAACGTTTCTCTAAAAATACATCTGGTGACAATAGAGAAAGCTCATTCCTCTCATTATTATTCAAAGATAAACAGATTAGTTTACGGTAATTATATAAAAACTCATCTTTCTTGAAAAACAATCTAGTAGCTTCTTTCAAAACAATCCAACATTACTGGCATTTGTTAACGACAAGTATTTTTCGTGTTTAACGTGGAGCTATCTTGCCGACGGTACCTTACAGACTCTTTTTCACTGTTCTCCCACCGCCCACTGCCGATCCGATCCCTCAGGGCTGGTAACGTTCGTTATCGCTTAAAAGTGTGGAAGAAAAACGAGCGTGGAAGTGGATACTTTATATAAGAGACGGCGAACGTTTGTTACCGCTGGTTTCTTCACCATTCCGCAGGGATTGGGACGACGATTGGAATGCGCGGTGTTGTGTTTAGACAAATTTTTTGTATGTATCCGCGTGTTCATTTGGTGACGGTGCAAATAAACAAAAAATTTAATTATTGTTTCGAATTGTTGGAATCAAATTTCAACCCTCGTAAATGTTCTACAATGTATTTTAAAAAATGAAAGGCTTCTTTTCCATTATCTGTTATTTCGTTGTTTGTATTAAATCTCAAGTTTCTATTTCAAACTGAATTTATACAAGATATTATTTACTTATTCAGAGGGAAAATTATGTGAGGAAAATTATTTGAGTTTTTCCGAGAGAAGCAATAAACTTATAAAAAACAAGATTTAGAAATTTTTCATTGTACTTTTACTGCTTGAAAATCGCTGATGCTATATTTTGTCATCACCGCGTGATGTCTGCCCTGGCATCCTTCTTCCTCATCATAATTTTCTCCCTCTATGTACAAGATGGAAAAGATGATGGAGAAACAAGAGTAATAGGATAAAAAAGGTGTCACGCCGTCGACTTCGTGTCTCGTTAAAATTTTTTCAACGTTTAAATTGTTCTCCTAGTTAGGATTTTTAATATCGATAGACAGATATGTCCGAAAACAATGATGACGAAACCCAAGCATCGTTTTCCTTTTCCCTTCTACATTTCTGTTCTTCGCTCATTCGTTATTGAGAATAAAAAATGTGCTTTCATTTAGCGCAATTTCCTTATTCAGTTGACTTTCGAGTCTGAAAACTTTGCAGCTGTGATGTCGCCAGCAAGGATAAAGAAAGGAATATATATATCGGGTCATTGCGATATAGCGTGGAAGCAAGTGAAACTTTTATTCCTTTCTGCTTATTGCCCTCCGTCTCACTCTCTTTTCTTTCTTCTCTCTCTTTCTCTCTCTCTCTCTCTCTCTCTCTCTCTCTCTCTTCTCGCTCTCCCTCCTAGAAAAGAGCGAAGAGCGTATGCCATTAAAGTCGGTCGGGAATATTATAGCTAGTATACGAGTGCCCGTTATGGAAGGATTTGCATTCAACTTCGATAACGATCGGCGCAAGTTGTATTAACGTAGAGTGACGTGTATGTACATTCAATGGCGCCTCGTATTTTGTATTTATTAGGATTCTAAAATCAGACTTTTTTAATTTACTACTATAATATGTGTAAATTTCTCCTATTCCAAGGAACCGTGAAGTATTTAGCGTTTGTTAGGCAGAGCTGAAAAGTTTGAAATGCCTGATTTTAGCTTAAATCTAATATTTATGTAGGATTCCCATGTTGATTAAAATGTTTGAACAATGGAGAAATTATTATACGTTGTAATCTCCTTTTCACAATTTTTACTCGGCATTGTTGTTAGCATTGGTTTTATCGAATATGTTTTATTAATGATAAAAATATTTTTTTTTTGTATTTTTATGAAAATCTCTTATGATCCAATTTTTTATTATTCCTTCTTTATTATTCTTGTTTAAAAATACGTCGTTATATCTTCCTAGAAATCGTATCAGCGGTGCAATTCGACGTCGTCCGAAACCTGCGGTTGAACTCGATGCATTATTCCTCCTGAATTCTGCAGGAGCGGATAATGTTGGGGAGTGAACAGAATCTCCGACGGGAACCCATTTCGCAATGCTCGTTCTCAGGAGATCGGAGTTTATCCGTCCATAGAAAACTTGCCTCGGTGAGTGCTTTGCCGTTGAAGTCGAGTGTTGTCCGAACTTCAGCATCGACATAGGGATCACGATTCTACTTGTTTTCGTAGGTTAAGCCCTGTTTACATGAGGCTACGGCCAACGGAGAAAGCCAAATGCGAAAGATCTTTGGTAAAGTCTTTTCACAAAGAAGCATCAGACAGTTTATATGTAATATTAACTAACATTTTGATTATATATAGATGCTTGCGGTTAATAACTAAAATAATCGACACTTTACATACAAGTTGTTACGGGCTGTATATAAAAATATCTCGTTTCTCTTTCAACATTTATCGAATGTTGGAAATTTTACGGACACTTAGCGACGACGTTTTAACTTTATTCATAGTTACCTAAAAATGTAAAGGTATTGTATTGAATACTGGGTTGGACTTATCTCTATTTACAGATTTTTTTGTAAATCGGTCTTCATGTTGCGCTTGCTTTTCTGCGGGACATACTCGTGCCAGCGAAATATTTTTCTATGAATACCGAATGTAGCGGTGAATTCGATCTTCCCGCGTTGACGTACATGTCAAATGTCGCCGCGATCCGAGCTTCGCCTATCATCTGTTCTCCTATCAGCGTCGTGAATCTCTAATTCCAAGCTGAATTTAAAGCGATGAATGCGTGCGACGAATTAATAAAGTCGCATGCTCGATATTATTTGGCCACTTCGTTCGTTACTCATTTCTTGGTGTTCGGTGGATTTCTCCGTTCGATACGGACGATACCGCGGGGTGCGAATTAACATAGAAATGGCTGATTCGCAATTCGGGCCGATAACGAGCGTAAACGGGACAGTGCTTTTTCTATTTTTACCTTTGTTCTCTGTCCGTTTCTCAACCTTTTCTAATTTTAATTTAATTTTCTTTCATACCAATCACTATTTTTATTTCAGAAAGAAAATTATATGCTCTCTATATTAATGTAAAACGCACATGGTGCGTATCGATATGAGCGTAACTTAGAAATCTGGCTGAAGGATATAATGCAAAGATAAAATACATCTAAAAAGTCACTTGTTCTGTAGTATCGACAATCTATGTCTTTTTAATTTTCGTTTGTTTTATTTGAGCTGTAATAAGCTCTACATCTATGTAGATAGGTGCAAGCTTGTCACAATGTCGTTCATAGCTTCGAAATGCATTTTCGGCATTTTGTAGTGCCCTTTGCAATTGTATCCCTTACACAATGTAAAATTCGAATGTTCCATATAGATCGAGTTGGAATTGGAAGATGCAGAGAGTGGGATATTTAAGAGGTAGACGCGTGCGGAGAAGGGAAGCAATTTGGAAGAAGGAGGGAAGATTCTGCGAAAATAAAGGGAGACAAGGCACGAGACTATAAACGTTTTATCTCGCTCGATGGGACGCTACGGCACGCCAATGGGGTGGCTGGTTCGTGCCTTCGTGTTTCAGTGTGGAAAACACAATTACCGAGTTACTCCTTTTCTCACTGGTGCTTGCCTTCCTGCTCCCGCTCATCTGCCCGCCCGCCCGTCGCGTAAAAGCTGTCGATGAGGGTGAGTCTTTAAGGTGCTGACCTCCAGCATTCGCTACGGCGTATCCGCTTCTGTGAGTGAGAGTACAAGGATGAGGGTGAGAACAAATGGACCGCCCGGAAACTTATCCCTCTTTTGTGATGTGGCACGGAGCAAGATGTAATCCTAGTTTCTGTGAATCTCTCTCTTTCTCTCCCTCCCCCCCCTCCCCTCCCCACGAGATTCGTTGAGCGAGATTCTAAATAAAATCCATGCTTATTCATGTCTGTTTTACAGATAATTTGGTTGCTTTAATATTCACTAGTTGTAATTGCGTTTTTTTAATTTTTAAAACATTACTAACTACGTACATGTAATATGTATGATACGTTATTTAATTATATCAGACATTTATTAGCCATTTGGCTTTTATTAAGACATTCACTTCTTATCATGTTTCAAGTGTTGCAAAAAATGTTTCATGGAACATGATTGGAACCATTTTCTGTCACGAGTATGGTAGAGCGTAAATGGAGCTATTGGATAACATAAACTTTAATATGTGTCAAAGAGAATTGCAGCTTTATGGGAAATAACTTCCCATCAGTGCTGTCCCCTAATATGACATATAAAGCAATGTAACAGTTTCTGTAAAAGATTGAGTAAAATATTGCAATCCTATACGGTCAATAGTGATGCAGTGCTATTTTAAAAATTACTTTCTCAATTTATTTAAAAATAGGAAAAATTGTTAATACTTTTTTCTTTATTAATAATTTTTGATTGGTGTTATATGTTAATCGCATATCGTGCAATTTGTACATCCATTTTGAGGAACATGTCAAAAATTGTTGTGTTAATCATCAATTTTTCTCTTTCAATGAATTTTAATGCATGTTGATTGCAAGCACCACTTGCAAGTAGGGAAAATGTGCTATTTTACATTTTGGCAAGACCTTATGGTACAAGCATGGTCTGTTCAGAGTAACGAATAGTTAAAGCGCCGTACACTGAAAGGTCTGGCGGTACGCTTAATAATCGTTGAAGTTTGCGGCGCGCTGTAAGACACGCCCCATTGTTACGCGAGTTCCATGCCTATACATGAGCAACGTGGCTGAGCACGCAGCACAAGCGGTATTTGCATACGTTCGTTTCGTTAAATTTAGAAATAATGATCCAGCCATAAAAGGAATTCAAATAATGAAGCATATAAAGTTCGATAATATGATTATCACGATAATTTATTATCTCACATTTTTTAAAGATGTAAATGAGTTTCTTTCATAAACGCTTTTAGTTGACAATTGCGAAGATAAAGAAGATTTGTAATAAATAACGCTTTTATCGATATATGTAATTGTATTCTACAACATTCCAACATTTATATATAAGTTGTTTTTTTTTATTCTTCGTAAAAATTTCTGTTTATCAAAAATACCGTATTTGTATGAAATTGAATCGAGAATCTATGTAACATGCATCATCTTTATATGTCAAGGTGTTCTTATTCTCTGTTGAAGAATGCTTTTTCTTCCGACGCGATTCTTTGAGAAATATTGCACGCGTTTGCACGGCGCGAAGTGCGTTTTCATCGAATTTTGCCGTGAGGACTTGCACCGATAGTTTTTCCGACGTATTTCCGCGGCGTCTCATGTATTTAGTGAACGTGTATCGGAAGGGAATTCCAGGTGTTGAAAATGAAGTTGAATCTCTGGCAGTCGAATCACGTAAATTTACCGATAATTAGGAACCGGAAAGAAAGATGATGGCAGTTCGGGGACAGAGTACACTTTAAAATAAATGAAGGATATTTTTTTTTGTTAAATTTTAATAATTTTTTAAGACTTACTTTTTTATTAATTTGTTAATTGTTTAAATTTGTGGTCAATTTAATTCTTTAAAAATTAAAAAGAATATAAATGAAGAACAAGTATTTACATCCGATTAATTTGCTAAAAAATTACAAACGTTTTGATTGTTTTTTTATTTTTATGTTTTCAATTAACGACAAGTGCACAAATAATAACCATTTAATATATTGATATAATTATGTATAGTTCTATCAGTTTTTATTTTATTTTATTATTTATGTTTATAATTCCTTATTTTTTATCTTCTACTAGAAACTACAGACGCGCGCCTCGCGCGCGCTATTTAACTTTCTATTTTTTACTTTTTAGAAACAAATTGCAACTATAATTGTATAGATAATCATCTATACACATTTGACAACTGTCAATCGTAATGACAGCTACTCTCGCAACACGAAGTAAGCGCAGCGAGAGAACCAATCAACATCGCGAAAAAAAGGCAACAATCATTTTGAGATTTGCAATTATCGATATACATGCACTTTTTAGAAAAGGAGAGGAAACTAGTGCGCAGCGCGCGTTTTGCGCGCGCCTGTAATAACTAAACTGTCAAATTACAACTCTTGCAAAACGAGAAAACCAATCAGCATCGTGGAAAAGCAGCAACAATACGGTGCGATCAAACGCGCACTTCTCGCATCTATACGGCCTTCTTTATTGTGGATGGATAAAAATTGAAAGTTTTAAATTTGTGTAAGAAGATGTATATAATTTATTTAAACTGTTTTTTTATCGAGTCATAGTTTGAAACTCAAATCTTTTCACTTTGCGATGTCGCGAGTTTGTTGTAGGGATTCTTTTATTTGAGAAGTATATATTTTTATATTTTATATTTAGATATCTAAGTTAACCTTGTTTAGTTTATTATCAAAGGAATATGAATTTAATTTGCACTATATAAAATAAATGATAAATGTTGAATGTTAATAAATAAAAAAGTAAATATATTCCTTATGTGAATGTGCGTTACTTATAGCAGACTTAAGTATAAAACAATCGGTAATCAACATTAGAATGAAGCACATCTATATAAAATACAAATAAAAGGAAAACTGCAAAGGGAAGAAGAAAAGGAGGAAAATTCTCTTTCTCTCTCTCTCACTCGCTCACTCACTCTGGAAAGATAATAGGAACTTGGTGTCGAATAGGGACAGGTTTAGATATCCAGAGAAGGCTGGTCGTAATGTCGCCCTATTGTCCTGTGCGGCATCGCGAATCCGAAACCTTGTTAACTCTCCGGAAACTGTTAACAGCGGCACGTTCGACAGCCGTAGTCTACTCTACCATTCGCCTTCCGACCAATCCGACCCAAATCACGGATGCCATGAACCAACGTTACTTCGTACAAATGGCCCAGTCGCGGCTCGTACATACAAACGAAGGTCCGCCCGACCGAATAAATCGCACGCCACAGCATCACGAATAGAACTCGGCACTTCAAACTGGACTATCAGCGCAAAAAACGAATTGTGAGATCCGATGGAAAATATTGAATCGATCACAATGAGTGTGGTTTCATTCTAAAAATTGTATATATAATTTTGCATCCGATGCACACTTATCCACACAATGGATAGGCACATAACTTTTCTTGTTTAAATTCTTGTATTGTATTTTATATTAGACTAGAAAATGTTTAATTTTATTAACTTTTTCGCAAGACTCCATTAGACTCTATTGATTTTGTCAATTTTTCGTTTAGTTTAATGAAGAATATTTCGTGTAAATGAATCCCATTCAAACATATTGCGTGCGAAGCACGTATAGTGTACATACATATATATAGTGTGAATCAAGGGTAATAGTGCTTGGTGCGGAGAAATTCATGTTTCGGAATGCTGCATATCAGCTTCTGGTGGACAATTGAATCCCAGCAGTAGGCCAATCGGCGATCTGATCGAATCGTAATATCGTATGAAGTGTATACACAGTGTACATCCTGTATACTATCGGCAGAGACGGAATCAAAGGGGTGGCGTGAAGGGTGCGCGACAGATAGAATAGGATGGACGCCGGGTGTGACCAGATTTCAATCTGTGCTCACTGTACATATAGTCGTACAATCATACAATTTGGCCTAACCTTTTAGTACACAATATATATCTTTAGCTTCAATTCACGTCTTGCGACAAATACCTTTTTGCGCAATCTTTTATCTTTTCTTTTTTGAGGATAATAATATCACTCTTCCTTTTCTAACTTTTAATCCTTTACATAATCTATCTTAGTTTTTATGAAGACTATTGTAAATTATCATAGCCAAGATGGAATTTTACATTAAAGTCTAAATTATTGCTTCCTTTAGTGACCGTTATTGACCACGGATGGTTCCTGGTTCAGCGTCATCTAGAAGCCAATTTCATTCAATAAATTTTACCAATAGATGTCGCATACATCAGTAATATTTGCCTTTGACTCTCGTTGAAGGAAGATTAATTGATATATACTTTTGAAGAATCAATATTTAATTTATGTGCACAATATTATTATAGCTTTGATTACTGACAATAATATTTAAAGCGTCACTTGTCATTTTATGTTTAATTTAATAAGCAATGTATTATTGATTTTAATTTTTTAATTAGATTAATTCTCTACATAAATGTGGTATTTTTGTATGTCGTTCTTTTACTTTAAAATCTGCGAACTAACGGCTGTACCAATTCGCTGTAGGATTTTCGACTTTTGAGAGGAGAGTTAGGGCGAGAAAGGGTGGACTCAGCAGGGATAATGTTTTAAGCCCCGACGGACGTTGTTGAAAATGCTCGTTACTGAATTCACTCTCTACGCATATAAAGACTAAATGCTTATATATGAGGTGTTATGGCTCGTCTCTTTCGCTCGCAGCAACATTTATTTTCTCCATCGTTAATTCTCATCTTGTCCTGGTTTTTACACATTATTGCAGTTCAATCGGTGTACGATGTATGTGCAATTTATTCTCTTTCTTTGATATAGAAATTTAATAAAATTTACATGTATTAACAATTTTTAAATTTTATGCCATGTGACTCCTTAAGGGTCGTTTCAACCTTTTGGCAAATTTACTTATCAGATAAAAATGTGTCTGTCTTTATTTTTCTTTTTAAATAAATAGAGGTGGGTAATAGATACTTGCTCGGGGGTTCTCACTAAATTGAAACGACCGAATCTTTTTATTTTAGGTTAACTTTTGTGGTCGATATCTAATTCTGAATAACTTATATTCGTGTTTTTTTATGTGAAAAAATTTTGTGAAAATTTTTTTATATGTATAAAAAAATATTAAAAAATTTTGAGGTATCAGCGCAATTACAAGAGTAAAACATGTAACGATGGTAGTGGCCAAAGCGGTTTACGCCGCAAAATCGATAAATAAAAAAGAAACTTATAACTCTGTGGGATTAAAATGACCATTTATTGTACGAGGTACGAGGAGTCGTTTTATGCCTCTCCACCTTCCGTTGCTATTTCGTTTTTTCTACTTGCCCCGTGTTTATTACTTTCTACGCGTATTAAAGTCGCCTATATCAGTCACTTAGGATCGCGCGAGCAATCTCTTTTGCGTACACGCGCAGTCGTTAATGTTGGAATTATTACAACATTTCGTATCCGGCGCACTTGTACACGCCATTTCACGCTATATCTGCTCAGTTTAATCATCATTACAAAAGAACTGTCAAGTCGGAATGTGGCGGCAAATGTACAAGTAAGCGTCTTAGGAGTACACAAGAAACACTCTTTTTTTTTTCGATTTTTTGATAACCAAGATACCTTTTGATAACTCCATGCTAATAGATGATCTTAAATACTATAGCTTATATATTTTTAATTACTTTCGAAACATTTTATAAGTATTTATATACATTCATATTTTGCTATGTAAAAAAGTCGGAATTTTTATTTAAGCAAACATTTTGTTGAAAGAAAATTAAATTTTAATTTTTACAACAGATATGCAACGGTGTATACTTTCTATGATTTTGCCTTATTCTATTTTACTATTATTCCGTATTACAAAAAAAAAAAAACTGAAAATTAATATCTTTCTAAAAGATATTACAATGTGGTTTCACTCGCGAGCAATAAAAGTAATTACGAAACCGGGTTGTACCAGAGAGTAACGAAAACAGTAAACGAGAAAAAAGAAGAGTGACAAGCGATGACGGCGGATGAGAGAGTGAAGAAAGACAGAGTTGGATGCTAGTCAGTGGCAAACAGCTCGCGCGAAAATTTCACTGCACCGAGTTTTCCCATTTCGCGTCCGCCCCATTAATGTCGACCGTCCTCTCGCACTCGCTTGCACTGCACCGGTGTGCGAAAAGCCCAATCGTGTTTTATTCGACTACGTTCTTCTCTATATTTGAAGGAGAACAAGAAACAGCGATACGTAGCAATGGAATCGATATTTCTAGTTTCGTAATTTGTGCTTGTGTATAAGATTTAATAAAAATAATTTTAACAAATTTCTTTAAAAAATTTGCGCGCACACACGGTTAGCGCCGACTCCAAGAGTTATTTAGTTTATTTTTTTTAATATTTTTCAGGAATACTATTTGTAAGACAAATTTTGTCAAATAATGTGCTACAGTAATTAAATTCAATTGTTCAGCATATGCTTTATGTAACTTTACATTAATCTGCTAAGATCTGTTATCACTATCGGATAAATAGGAATGTTTACGATCTAAATTATTATATTTGGAGCATTAAAATATACATATATGTAAGCAAGCAGAAAAATTAGCATGTAAATAACTTGGTGATAATAGAAATTGTTTGATAAAAACTTTGAATTCAATTCTTGGCTATTTTATATCCGTCTGATATTTTCTCGCTTATACAATGTCTATATATAAAAAATTAATTACTTTTCATTTTATTTCAGGTCAGTAGATTTAGGAGCATTAAGAATGTTATCTTATTACAAAAAAGTTATTTTGAATTCTTTACATTATTATAAATTTACTTAATTAGCATCCTGTAAATATTCTAGGATCGTAGTAAAAAATGTGTATAAATATTCTCTTGAAACTATAGAAAGAAAAAGACTAAACTATCTCTCGAAATGTAAAAATCGAATTTGCAACAGTGTGTCGGTGAGATTGAAATTGGCCTTATTTGCATAGCAATAAAAAAGTCGTTTCGCTATTCCCTCAAGTAACCTGTTTTAGCAAAGCCCTGCAATTCTTTCCCCATCCTCCCACCTTCTTCTAACTCGCTGAATTGTTATTTACATGATAATCCAAGCATGCGGCTTAATAGATGAAAATAATTATGCAAGCAACGGTTTGACGGTTTCCTTTCTCGTATGCATATCACGCAAGCAAAATTATGATTTGATATATCGTCAAGTCAATAACAGACAAAGCATTTGTGTATTGCTCATAATATCTGAAATTTATCACGCAAAATGTTATTTAATTAAATCAGCAAATATAGATAGTAAATGTATTTAGAGCTAGTGAAATATTAATCAACCGCATACACCAATCAAATGCGATGGAGAGAATGTTGTCATATCAATGCTCTTAACAAGATAAAATTTATTTTAGAACGATACTCGCAAATTCAACGAAATGTTAAGCACCATTACATTACTCTTGTATATATGGTTATACTGCACATAACTTGATATTGTTGCTACCAGCTCTCGCTATTGTGAATTAACTGTGTCAATCGACTGTGTGCGAGTCGGTGTATTGGACATGTGGATCGATTCACATGTCCCTTTAGCACATGTGAGGCACGAAGGGGAAAGAAGATTAATGATGTGCACGGAACTCGAAAAGCAACAGGAAACTACGTTCGACTTCTTGCTAACGATGAATCGTCGAAGGATAAAAGTTGACGCGTTTGTTACGTAGTTTAGGGATGCGCAGCGAGCTTCTAGCAGCAAAAAGCGATTTCCATTTCTTCAGGTTTATTTGACAAGAGGAAATAAAGTGGGTCCGGGATAAGAAGATGGAAATAATATTTATTTGATTGTACGTAATATTATAAAAATAATAGTACTTATAATTTATTATTGTAAAACTTTGGAAATATTTAAGTTTCAAGAACAATTAATATACTCTTTTATAAAGTAACATTAAAACAGATATGTATTTATATTATTAATTTATTAATTAATAAACTTTATTGAAACTAGCTGCTCTTTACGGTATTTATTAATACAACTAAGGTATTCAATATTGCGTATAAAAGTATCGACATTTCCATTGAGTCAGACATAACTGTATGGTTATATCACTGGATATATCTGCAGACTGTGCGACAACTGAGCATGGCAGAAACGAAACGAGTGCTTCAAGGCTTCCGAGATGGATTCCTGAGGATCCTTGAGAAACTCTTCCGCTTCCTGGACACGTGTGGCCTGCTTCTACAGAATTCCACTGTACCCTGTACACCTGTGTTCACGTCCTGTAAAGCTGAGAAATGATGGATCGTCTTTACGGTATACTTCAAGCTGAGAAACTACAACGAGCGAATAAGGATCTGACGCGTTAATTCGTTTGGAGTTGTTAGAAAAATGACGAGGATAGTTTTTCAACCGAAGGGAACTCTGTAATCTCACAAGTGCTATTTTAATTATTCTTTTCGTGCAGCAATATCAAAATAAGATATTATTTTTCGTTTATCCGTGACGATAATAAATCTGGAATTGTAGCTTACATTGATTTGATTCAATTGAAGCTTGCTGGTTTTTTTATTTCCACATACGTACTACACACACACACACACACATACACACACACACACACACATATAAAAGGAAATATATTGAATTTTTATATATATTTCTTTTTTCTCTGAAGTTTATTTCTATAGTCAGAATACATCTGGAAATAATCGCGTTTAATGAAACCAGCAAAGATATTTTTATGTCATTAAGAGAACCTGTAATTTCACAGTGATATACTTCTTCGTCGACATTAAAGACGGAGGTATTATATCAACCGCGCTGTTAACTGCTTTAAGGATTTTTATTTTTACAAGACATTAAAGAAAAAAAATCGTGAATGTTATAATTAACATCATTTATCCTTAAAGCATTACGTTATAAAAATGTAAGTGTTTATATTTTTGTAAAATGTAATATTGAATAATATATTTAATTCAGAAAGTTTTAATGAATAAAAAACTGTTGAAAATTTTTCATTTTAAAATTTTGTTTTAGCCATAGCACAAAATCTCTAATTGCGTGCTTGTTACGCGATTCTAAAATTTTCTACGGTATACCCGTTTTTCCCATATTATTATCTAATATGGATTAAGTTTAAAGTATTCAAAAATATAATATTTAACGATTTTTTAAAACAATTTAGAATCTTTAAATGCATTGTAAAGCTAACTAAGGGCGAGTCAATAAGTTTTTATTTAAACCTCCTGATAAAGTTTTTGACATCACTTCCGGATTCGAGTCTATTGAAAGAGTATAAAACCTCACAATTCTGACATTATATTCGCAAACAAAGCGAGATGACAATGTATTTCTCTACCAATTCATTTTCCGTTCATAGAAACAATGGAATCATCCGTAGCGAAGCGAGAATAGGATTTATCGGAATCTACGATGTAACATTTTGGCGATTCTTCGTACACGACGCGCGAGCAGTAGTATGAATGTACCGTGCGGCATTGCAGAACGAATAACGAGTTAATAATCGCCAGCTGACGGACGAAGGGAAGAGGGAGATGCAGTTCGACGATTGAAAAAGGAAAAACGGATGTTTGCCGGTGACAAATGGAAACGTGAAATTCACGCGTAATGATTAACGATTCGTCGTCGTGCTCGTACAGTCGCGTGATTTGTTAAACGAGGGCAAACAGGCTGTGTCCTCTTGTTAGAACTGCTGATATATTATTTATTGCTTTAAATTTTCTAAGAGACATCATTAAATTTTCCGAGTGTCATATTTAATTTAAACTTTTGTATTCTTTGACGGGAGATCTATATATTGCTTTGTACATATATCTTTAGATCTAATTAATATTTTTATTACTTTTTAATTTTTAACAAACGTTTAATTTTTATTTATATTATTATAAAATATATTAGATTGACATACATCTTTTAACTGCAATAGGGACAATCAGAGAAGGGTTCATATAAAGGGAAGAGGATGGGATTATGTAGAGAGAGAGAAAGAGAGAGAGAGAGAGAGAGAGAGAGCGAGAGAGAGAGAAGAGAGAGATGTTGGAAAGTAGAAAGAAAGATGGAGGAGCAGGATAAAAAAAGATTAGTGAAGAAGAGAAAACGTAGGATGGTAGAGGAGGATAAAGGGTGAGACACAGTCTGGAGCGAAACGAACAAGCGCAATTTTCTCGCCGACCCACCATGATACGACTCGCATATTCCTCGCTTTGTGCGTGCATGTATGCACACGCAAATGGGTGGAGGAGTGTATACGCTTGCGTACGTACCTCACGCCTCGGTGACTTCAATCTATTTCACGATAGGTTGCATATAAGCGGTACGCGCGAGATAAAGCGAAAGAATGTTTAAAAATTCTCATTCGCCAAGCAAAAATATCTTTATTGTGTATTATGAATAAATAAATTTTTAAAAAACGTACGTACATTTTAGATGGGATTTGCTACTTTGGAGATTTCTTACCAGATAGTAGAACGAATGGAATAAGCATTGCTAATTTTATCGCAACGTTTACCTCTACAAGGAAAATTATTTTGATTAAAGTATAAATCGATCGACATATTGTATGACTTATGATGAATTAATTTGATACAACTGTGCCATCTAAATAAGCTATCTAAATAGTGTTTTCATAATTGATACAATTAATAACGATTACAATTAAATACGATTAATGTAATGTAATTATTAATTATACAAACTTGATATAAAAAAAATAAATAAAGAATTTCTATTAAACGCTAATGCAAATTCTGCGAACTCGAGAGGCAAGAGAGAATCCAATGCTAACTGTATGAAACAAGTACTCAGGTTTCACTGCGATTTCTCGAAGACTAGTGGTTTAATTTAACGCGAGTGTCGCGGTTTTTTCCTCGTCTTCGCAGCGAAGACTGTTTCAATACCATACTATAAGAACAAGGAAACTCCTGGCTTATCCGAGAAGATTGCGGGCAGTGGGCAGGCCCGCCCCCCTCGAGGTTACGCCGACTCTTCCCGCAGCGCGCAGGTGTCGCGGTGCAATTAATTCTGAATGGAAAACTTTATAATCCAATCCCGACAATATTGCGGGCCGCGCGGCTAAGCAATTAACTGACGATTGGATCCACCTAACTCTCACCACCCGGATCCAGCACACAAACGCACGCGCCACCAGCGACGCCCAATCACCCCTCGAACCTCGACCCCCGATCGACGTACCTAAATGTGCCCTCAAACCGCACTGGCGAGAGAGAAAGAGAGAAAGAGAGAGAAAGGGGGGGGGGAGAGGGAGAGGGAGAGAGCGCACCGTAAACTATTTATACCACGCATAAATTTTGGCCGACCGACGTTGTGCTCGTTCGGCCGAATTTGCCCGAATTTCGTTGGAAAATTCGAAAATTCGTCGAAACGTCGGTACACGTCGATGGGAGGAGGGAATGGACACCCGGTAGTAACCACCCTCGTGCCGAAATTTCGTAGGCGAGGAGAGGCGGTCGCTTTGGCGAACCACTGCCGCAAATCGTTGCTGCTTTTCACGTCAATTCGGCCATCCCTGATAAAGGCTTTCGAACGATAAATTATTCCGATATAAACCATCCTGTGTCCTCTACCTTAACTTCCTCTTTCTCACGCTTTCTCCCGATCGATTTGTTCACCGGGGCTGATATTACGTATGTCAAGGAAAGAACTGCGATACTTTAAATGAATATTATCTGCAGAGAGTTGCTAAAAAAAGGAAAGACGAAGCAAAATGCACCTGAAGTTTTAAAAAAGTTACGCTATTAATTAACGTCTTTTAATTAACAAAAAATTTATATCTGTATAGCAATCATAGCTTTATTAAAACTTATGTTCTATTACGGCACTTATACGCATTTGTATTGTGCGTAGTAAATGGGTAATACATAAACTTTATGTACATTTTAGCGGCGGTGATCGATCGTAGACAATTATACAGTTGCGCGTTTGCTCTCTGTGCCAAAGATTCAAATCCATTTAGAACGATATCAGATTTTTTCACTGATTTGCTACCACCTACGAGGCAAAGGCAAAGTATCTTTACCAAGAGTCTTATAAATTTTTTTTAAAACCTGCGCCAAGAAAATCTGGAACTGTATCAGGCACAAGGGACTAGGGTTGCATAAACTTAGAAACCTGGAGCTATATCTGAGAGAAACCTTGAGGGTGTGTTAAGCCTAGGGACCAAGCTCTCTGTATTAAGTCTAAGGAAAAAGAAGTCTTATTAGCGAAAGTCTCACAGAGGAACTCTTTAGGTGATATTCTAGGTAATGTCTAGGGACTGATATAATTCTACCCGCCTTTATTATTACTTTATGTTAAAAATTTCAATTATTTAAATTCTTTGTTTTACTTTATCACGCTGACAAGATACATCTGAAATGTATCGACCATCATCGATATCAGAGGCAAATTTTACATATTGTATTAAGTTTATCTATTTTTATTAGCTATAATGAATATTTTTTGTTAATTGTTGATATTATAACGGAGCATTCGTGTTATAAGTTTATTTAGAATTATTTAGGTAGAATATTTCTGTTTATCATTTCTAATGTGTTTGTCAAACAAGTTATATATTTTGCATTCTTTGTTCTTGCGGATTGATGTAAAATAAGCGCTCGTTTGCGCTACTGAACAGGCTTCTTGAAAATAAGAAAGGAATTCAGTGAGAGGATCGCGTTTATACGCGACCACTAATGACGTACCGTGTCAGCGTCGGCTCCCTGTTTACATAGTAAACCTTCCTCGGCGCGATCGTGGTTAGTCGTCAACTCCATAGAACCACGTTGAGATTGTCCGTCTATATAGAGCTGTCATGCTAGTCGTCACCTATGATTATTATTCAAGGAGGGATCTCGTGGGAGGAGGGGAGAAAGATCATTGGACTTTGCATGAGTGTATTTCGTGCTGGTTTTGCGTTTAGAAAGTAAGCAATCTGTCCTTTGAGATTGTTTGCACATTGTTTGTACTGTCGCTTTTCGTTGCTTATTTAATTTTGTATGAATATAGTATTATAGAAGTATTAATGCAGCGACATGAAGTAAAATTACTTTGCTATTCTACCTTAGAGAATAAGCAGAAAACAATTTATAAAGGAAAACAGAGAAAAAATAAAAATAAAACGACGCAAAAAGATCTACCTATATTTTTTATTCTTGAGAAGAATTTTATTTTTCTTTAGAATAATTTTATTATTAAAAAATGAATATAGATATATTAAATTTACATTTTTATTTTTATTTGGATAAGCTTTACAGTAATTCCTAATTCTTGTATTATTATTTATACTTGTTGAACGTGAAGATGAATTCATAGAGTTATGGTCGAATTATCCGAGCTGTCCTATATATGCTTTTATATTAATCTACCTGAATTGATCTACATTAATTGGTCAATTGGTCGTCTGTATCAATTTGTATATAAATCAGTAAATTAGCCATGAGACTTTATCAGTTATTAAATCTTTTTCATACAGATAGTACCAATTGATTGTTAAATTTATAAATAAAGTGCATATTCTTGCTATATTTATAGAAATAGATTATAGAATGTTTAATATTATAAATTATTTTTCAATTATAGCTTGCGTTCTTTAGTGGGTGGTTGCTAATCCGATATTTAATCAAATCTTTTATCTACATATTAATTTATTTCGTCAGCGTATCGGGAATCTGTACGCACATTGCCGATGACATATTGTAGGTTAGTTACAACACTCTGACGCTCGTGAGGTTACACCTAACAGATACTGTGTATATACATATACGAGCGTGCAAGGGGTGACTGGTGTAGGGCTCGATGTAATGCGATTTGCAAGCGTTATCTCGACCCTAACGCGCCATCCGACCTAACATGAATTTCCATAAACACGACAACATCTGGTATTGTTTTCCACGCTCACTCGCGTCCCGTTATTAGCTGGCGTGCCTAATTATCTTCGAAATGCTAACCCGATGCCACGTGCACCCCCGGGACCGATTCCAATTGACTTCCCCTGAGATTGGGAGAGAGGGAAAAGCGGGGGACAGAATGGCACGTTACCTTCCTTTGACATCTGGCGCGGAAACTCGATCGGAAATGCTAACGCGAGTTTTCGAAAGACGACGTTATTGCGGCGAGAACTGTTTGCGAGGAAATGTAATCGATGTCGCGACGACCATGTGGCTTGTGCGGCCCATGGGATGAGTTTCAACGGAGATTGTTCATCGGTTTTTTATCGAACGTTGTCCATATTGCTACTAGAGTTGAAAAAAGAAATATAGTGAATTGGTTATGAAAGAAGAGAAATATCAATTGTAAAACGGAACAGTTTTAAGTTTTAACGAAAGAGGAAGATAAAGAATTCATTTGATTTAATTGTTATATTTAAATTATAATGATAGAGAGAAATGCTCTATTGAGTTATTTATATTTACATAATGTTTCGACACATTAGTATATTTTTGATGCCGGTTTTGAATAGTTTTAGTGAGTTAGCATAAATTGTAAACTTTAGTTACTGGAATAACTGGAATTTGAATAGCCGGAATTCCTTGAAAATTTTGTACAAAATTTAAATATTATCATCAAATGTGTTTGAAAATATACGATATTGTTTAGGGGAAAAAAAAACCGTTATAAAAATAATTGGAAATTAATCAAATATTTTTCACTTATATAATATTTGGAATTACATAATGTATGGGAATTGTAGGATATATAAGTATTAGAGGATATTAAAAAGTATAGTTGTAATTAGTATTTATTTAAGGCAAAGTTTGTATTTTTGAAGTCTTGTGATGTTAGCTATTTTCATACTAAATGATTATGCATCAATCTCTCCGTTTTTCAAGTTATTTTTCCGTAACGATTCATCGACATTGATGCAGCTTCCGTGTTATCGACCGCGATTTCAATCTCTCTCTTCCTCTCCACTCCTCTCTCTCTCTCTCTCTCTCTCTCTATCTTTCTTGCGATCGTAAAAAGGGCGGTAGAACGAAATGATTCCTCAACGGAAATGTTTAGCGTAAGCCGGTTTTATCGGCGGAAGCTTGCGCGAGGAAAAGAGGAGTAACGTATTCCCGTAAAGTTTCCGACGTTTACCCCCGTTCGCCCTCAAAGGAGTTCGATAGGACGCCGATCGATACGCCGAGCATTTGAAAGTACGCGAATTTGCGTATCAAACGTGCTGGCGGTTTACGTTGAAATACGAGCGGAGCATCGAAATGCTTTTTTTTTTTCGCGCACTTCTCTTCGTTTCGTCGTCGCCGGGGCAAGGGTAAATATTTTGTCAATGCGCTCGTTACTTGCTTCTGTCCGCTCGTATCAAATCGCTAGCGTCTACTCGTAAAGAGAGAAGTTCAAAGGTTTCGCTGCCCTCTTTGACAAGTTACTTGTAATCTAAAGAGAGTGTCTTTAATGTCGTGACTGAAAATATTCGTGAATGAACTTGGCAAACTGAAGAGAAAGAAATATAAAATCTTCTTTCGTAATGTTCATAAAATTAGAGCACGTTGAAAAAAACCTATTTTAAATATGAAAGGAATGTATATTTTGAAAAGTTTTTGACATAATTTCTCAACATGAGAATTTAGAAGAGGTAATCTTGAAATTAATTTGATTTGAAAGTTGTGCTCGAACCGTTCACGAATGACAACATCCTTAAAATTTCGACTAAACTGTATTTTTATATCATTTACTTAATTTTATGTAATTTTACACACTGACAACGGTAATATTTATTATTTATTAATTTATCTGGTTACTTTCTGCGTTCTTTGTTCTCATCCGTTTTTATACAATTCTTTTACAAAAAATTTTTTATCGACAGTGTAATTACGAACATCAACTGTATTCTATTTAAAAAGGGTTCAAAACGAGGGCCGAAACGTAGTAGTTTTGTAATAAAACTTGCCAGTTTGGTCGACTAAAGCAAATTATCTTTATTTCTTAGTTTGATTCAAATCAATTATTTGCGCGATCTTATAAATTATTACAATTACAAATTTTATAAATTTGAATTTTTGTTGAAACTTTTTGAATGAAGAATTTCTATCTTAGTTTGATTAATGGCAAACATCTCGGTGCGAAAGAGTTAAATGACGAAAACACATTGTATGATTTTCTCCATTTTTAAATTGCATTTAATATTCGACAAATGTGGCATTTTTAGATGCGTTCGCCTGCTTGTTTTGGAAGTGAAATGGTTTATATTCTATCAATAATCATCAGGAGCGCTTGCCCATCATTATTCCCTAGGGTCACTCTAAGCTCCGTAGTCTCCATTAGCGCGACGAGTCGCGCATGACTGCGTAATGCCGTACCGTCCCACTTACTGTAATTCGATTAAAACACCTATGGTTATCCACACTCGCCATTTTCTGGTGACGCTGGAAGTGCCGGCGAGTTCACGCACGCTTTCTACATAGATTTTAATAAGATTTCTCCATGCAGTTAATTCCGCGCGATGTCCTCGAATAAAGCGCCGCTCTAAGTGCCTGCAAAGTGCATCCTTTCTATATCACAATTATAAAAGTGACCTGCTAGTTTATTAAAAAACAAAAAAAAAGAAACATCTTCCATCATTAAGGGATAACATTAATGTAAAATTTTGAATTGTTTTTGGGGGAACAGTAACTTAAAGAAGAAATTATGTAGGTTTATTTTATGTGTCTTAAGGTATACATCTATAAATTTTTTTTAATGTTTTTATAACAAAATGGCGGTCGTAACATGATTCAAGGACAGGTACTTTTTTTTGAAGCGCTCCAAAGCGTCTGAAGAACGCTTACGGGTTTTTTCAACTTTTGAATTAAACTTTGAATAAAAGCTTTGATTTTTTTTATTCTAGGTTACGACTGACGGCTTTTATTTGTCAGACCTTGGAGCGCTCTAAAAAAAAGTACATGTTCTTGAATTATGCTACGACCGTCATTTTGTTATAAAAACATTTGAAAAAATTCATGGTGAACCTTAAGACGTATAAAACAAACTTATATAATTTGTTCTTTTAAGTTAATATTCCCCGTTCTTCAAAAAAATTCTCAAAAATGACCCGTGAAAACAGGCTTCTACACTGATGTTACTCCCTTAATGCATTAATTTATTAAGACATATCGTCAAAATAGATCTAGATAAATCTCAATGTTTTTCTAATCTGACTACACAACAGATTTTCGTGTACGCGTCGTTTATTTAGCGAGTATGCAACGATTTTAAAATATAGAAAGCAATTGCGGTCCAGAGTTTCTTGTAAGTCGAACGTTTTGGGGAGGAAGCAAGGGGAACAACGGCAGTTTTCATTGTGCGACCCCGCCATTGTTGTATTCCACGCTCGTGCGCTTTATTTGCCGGCCGGAGATGGCTTTTTTGTAGTCCAACGGTGCAAAACTAAATTATCGCAGCCGCGGAAAAACCGTGTCGTGAATATTATGAAATAGATATATCACGCCAAATTGCTATTCTGTCAACCGAGCAAATTGGATTGCGCAGAGGATCTCCGTAAAAACAGTATTGGAAAAAGTGTTTCAAACTGTCCCGATGTCAAATAAAAGTGAATTACACCCCGCATTAATTTCTCAGACATGACGGTCCTATTTGATGCATATTGATGCACATTTGATGCATATTTCGTCACATTATGTATCTACACCTCTATCGAACTTTCTTAGTTGTCCAAGCTCGATCAGAGTCATTAAAGCAAAAATATGTAAAATTTGTGAGAAAAAAATTAAATGTTTTTTAAATGATTGGTAAATTTATTTTTATTTAAGATACAAAATGTTTTAAATAGCAATTGACTATAGTAATAGACAATATCTTTTATAATTTTAAGATAATGTATTTATTTTTTAATATTATTTATACATATAAATAAAATGTCATTTATATGTTTTCAAAAAATGGAATTATAGATTTACATTTGTTGTATGTCTATTATATGTATAAAATATAGACTTTAAGCTCTCGAACTTTTTCATTTTAAATTGCTTTTTTTAGAATTCAAGAACGATTCAATAATTTAGTTTCTGTGAGAATTAATGTATTACTATTGGGAATTGATAATTTATCTACGCATTAAAAATTTAGTGATTTATTTAGATTGCTTTATTGAAAATTATTTTATAAATGTTAATATTGTAAGATATTAGCTCGACGCTAAAAAAAAATTTCTATAATGGAGAAGTCATCATGTTACATATATGTTGTTTTATCGACATGTTCACAATATGCAGTCATACGCATTTCGATAATTTTACCCACGCGAAACAAATCAAACAAACTTCACCGCGTTGCGGCGATGATAATATCGGCCAGGTCAGAGCGAACGATCCGCCACAAAGCGATATCGGCTTTCGCGCGTTATCGTTGCCATACTGTTGGCGGGTGGTTTGAATTTTCGCACGGCGGATATTGGGATGAGCGTATAGAATGTTGAATGTTCGGAAGAAACTACCAAGCCTTTGAGCGTGCTAGGTATTTTACATCAACAAACTTGAAAAGTTTGTGAAAAAGAAAAAAATGTGAATTGTAAATGAAAAATCAGAACTTTTGTAAATTGTTTATTTGTGTAAAAAATAAAATTAGTAAATCAAAATGAAATTAAATGTCCAATACAAGGGCAAAAGTAAAATTGACAATTTTTCTGAATTTTACATATGTAGCATGAATTGAAACAATTTTTTATTTTTGTTTATAATTTTAATTTAGTTTATTTAAATATTTGTCATATTTGTTACCTGCCATATATTTTTTCTAATTTATATTGATTTATAGAAAAATTACTAGACTTAATTTTATATTTCATTCTATAATCATATTATAGACGTATTTCTGTGACAATATGAATATTTGTTTGGCTTAAATTGCTCCATTTTGTTGCCATTATCTCGCCGCACGTTTTTGCCGCAGATCTCGGGGATAATAATTTTTGAGTAAAAACATATATATTTGAGATTTAACATAAATGTATATCTTGTGTTTTGAGATATTATTAATAAAATAGATATATTTAGAACTGTGATATGTACAATTAATATAAGATAAACATTAGTAATAAATTGAACATTAACATGGAATAAATAATAGAAAATGAAAAAGTTATAAGGTTACTTATTTGAATGATGAATTTTCTTATTTCCCAATTTTCGCTATTTCGGTTTTATCGCGGAGACACGGATCGAAGTGCGCGAGTTCGGAATAGGTATCCTATCGGAAATCTACGATTTTGCATCTTTTTGTCCTTTATCCATCAAGTGGATATCGCGTGAAAACGAGCATTGGTAGCGAATCGAATTAAATAACAGGCGATCGTTTCGCGTGTTTTCTGGTCCACACGATCGTCTCATAAAATTCGTAAACAGGTCGCGATAATCTAATCTGATTGTCCAGTCGTTTGCATATGGCGGATATACACCGTGTGAGTGTTAGTCAGTGATAGTGTCGATATAATCAAGGTATATGCTGCAAAAGGAAGGAAAGGAACACCAAAAGCAGGCGGAGGAACGAGGCATTGACCGCTAAATGAGTTGCTTGTTGCATTGCACTTATTATCAGGTTTCAATGATTGTAATTCGATCAAGTATAGATAACAGAATGTTTATTACCGGAAAAACTTGGAATTTTTAGGAAATTATTTTTATCCCCTTGAAAATGGCTAATTTTCATAAGATTTTTGTATTTTGGAAAATTTGGGGGGAAACTATTTTTAAATTTAAACTCTATTCTTTTCTAATTATTTTTTTTAAGTATTTTGTATTAATAATGCAAAATTGATTAGCAATCTTTACCTGGTGACAATAGAAGACAATATGTCGTTCTAAATTGACGATTCGCGGTTAATTAATCTTTCGAATTTTATACTTTCTGCGAGTTAGATTCGTGTATTGCCGACAAATTGTTATGTGTGTATGTGACAATGATAAATTAATTTGGAAGCATGTAGGAATAAAGCCCTAGAATGTTTAGGTTTGTATTTTATTTTTTCTAAGAAAGTATGACTATTATGTATATCGGGAAAATATCTAGTTTTTAAGAAGCAGCTTATGTTTGAAGACTTTTTCAAAGGCGCACAAGCAATGCTGTTAAACTGTTCTCTCACTTGATTTTACATAACATTTTCAATCTTGGAATTCACGTTAAATTTTGCAGACAAAGTAGTTATAAAGATGCATGCATTTCTCTATTTTTTGTAACAATTGATCGTATATCTATACTCAGCAAATGTTGTTTTTATATGTGCAACTGATATGCGATGTCTTTTTAAGAAAAATTACACGTAAACGAAGGGATTAATGTATTAGATTACTTTTCACGTTTTCTGGTGTAGCCTGGAGTAACTTGTATTTTAACTTATTTCTATTCAGTAGTTTTCATTCTTTTGTTGAATCTATCGGTTTCGGATTACTGTTGTAGTGTCGGAATGTCTATTTTCCGTGTGCAATGTGCCGAACTTGCTCTCTCTCTCTCTCTCTCTCTCTCTCTCTCTCTCTCTCTCTCTCTCTCTCTCTCTCTCTCTCTCTATCTCTCTCATCCTCTTTTATTTTTTTCTATTCTATAAACGGGGAGATTCAGCTTCTCCCCTTTTGAATCTTTGTTGCTTTTTTTTTCTTTTTTCAGTGTATCTCGTATCTGAATTTCTAGTCGTGTTTCCGGCTAGTCGTTTCTGTATCTCTCCCCCGCACACCTTTCCCCTTCTTGCATCCGCATTCGCATCTGCGCCACCCCTTCCATTTGCGCGCGCGCGTTTCTCGCGTAATTATTTCTATCCACGATTGTGATGCAAATTTTTACTGTTTCCCGTCGCGCCGGCCAACTCTCCTCCCTCTCAACTCTCTTTCCTTCTTTTCCTGTTTTCTCACGCGTTTTGTCCCCTGCAGTTCTTATTCTTCGTGTCCTGTAACGCATCGTATTTTATTTCGCATGTTTGTGTCATTGTACTGAAATGTTTTTGTGTCTAGTTCTTTGTAACATTACCGAAGCAAGGATTTAGCGGTACAGAAGTAAATTAATTAACAGTACTTGACGTGTACATTATAATTAACATGAAATACATTTTTTGTCGAATAACAAACAAAATTTTTTATTATATGTACAAGAAATCTGTAAAGTCCGTCTCTGCTTTTATATATTTCAAGGAAGTGGTTCAAAATGAATGACAACAAAACACATGTTCGAAGAGCTACTTTTTTAAGGGAGTTGAAAAAGGGCAGTAAAGCCTCTTGAAATAATCACGTATTTCGAAGTTTTTCATAATTTTGAACGTTTTTTCCAAAATACGAAGGATGAGATCAGACTTTTTAAACACTCTGTACATACATAAATTGTAGGATATTTAAAAAATTATTTTATTTTTTAAAATACGTCTCTGTTTAATTCCTTAATATATTTTTCTCTCCCAATGTTTTTATAATAGATTTTACAATTGATTCAATATCTCTTATTATAATCTTTGTTGAAGCAAGTAATATTTGGGGGAATTTTTTTTTTGTGATTACGTTGTCTTTGGACAGCTTGCGATTAATCGCGGTAAACCGTAAAAGCTGTCTTCATTAATGAGAAATAGCGTAAAATTAATTAACTCTGTGATCCGCCTCACCATCAAAGATTTTTGCAGACATCTCCGATGATTAACGTAGCGTGTTAAATAACTCCATTATTTTATCAACTAGAACTAGTTACTAGTTTTCTTCGCGCTAGAAGTAAACGCTTGTCGAATTAAATAAGGAAATCATGGAGGAAAGCTCAACTATACTTCTACTTGGTCTACTTTCATTAGATTGCGAATGCACTTTACAGTGCAGCGGAGATTCGCGGAGTTATGTTGATACGCATTTTCGTCTAGCGAGCTACAAATGCTAGCATTGCCTAAAATTAATCCAGCGGAAAAAGACATGTTTTATTAAATTTGGAATTGTGTATCACAGTGAAATATGTTTTGTACTATTTTGATTTATTTCTGATGTGTGAATACATATTCTTAGGAAAATCAAAATTTTAAGAAATTTTTACTCGAATTACGAATTATTTTTCTTTTTAGCCAATTATTAAATAAATATTTATCTTTATTTCTTTCAAAATTACATGAAACGGCTTGTCAGTTCTTTTACCATATAGTTTTAAATACTCTAGAAAGAAAATACAATAATGTATAATTTTTTCACGTGTTTATATATATATAATATATAATTTTTATTATTTTCTAATATTTTATGCAAATAATAAATACAAGGAATCTAAAATAGTTTCTTGAAAAGAATGAAAAATCAAACACTTGTGTGTGGAAAGTTTAAAATGTTTTAGAAAAAAAGTATGAAACCGAGAAGTGGAGAATTCACCTCTTGCGGCGTACCCTGAATCTTTTTTGTCGGATGCTGGTAATCCCTTTAATTATCCCAGACTATTCTAATTAAACGACCTCGTCATTGCCAGGAAGGCGAGAAGATTTACCGGAAACGACCGCCGAGGATTCAGTAAACCTTACTTTAGTTTATTGAGAAAGGGCTGTTTTAATCCTTTCGAAACTGTTTAATAGTATCAATGAGAAGTTTCAGTACAAATGAATTGACAAAAAACCTTAATGATTTGTATTAGAGAATTAAAACCGTAGTATCGAATGTGAATAATTTTGGTATTATTGAATTGCGTCGAATAACTGTTTGAATATGTGTTCTTGAGACAAAATACATGAACACATTCTTGCGTTTCCTTCATGGTTTATAGAAGTTTGTCGATTGAATTTAATAATATGGTGCACATGACAAACTTTATAATTAATTCCCTGTTTGTTGTGAAATATTATTAGTTCCTTTCTAATTAAAGCAAAATTTGCACGACATCGATTACATGGTCGCAGCTCCCTGAAGATACGCATCCTTCTTCAGGAGTTCAATTTCCGTAACATCAGCTTACTCTTGCAATCTAAGTTCCGCCGTTCAGCCGATTGTTCCCGCAGCAGGAACTTTGGGAAGCGGATCATCGTCGTCGTCGTCGTCGTCGTCGTCGCCGCTTCGGGACCGTTTGCGTCGTCCTAAATGCAAACGGCATGAAGAATCGTGTGTAGCTTGTCTGAAGCAGTTTCCCCCTGAAGAAGCCGCCATTGCATCAGCATGGCTCTTCAACCGTGAGGGAAGGAAACGCCAGCCGGTGCCGACATCGTGGCTGGATTCGCGCTGTAACTCGCTCTCGTCGTGTCGTC
This sequence comes from Monomorium pharaonis, assembly GCF_013373865.1. Classification (NCBI taxonomy): domain Eukaryota; kingdom Metazoa; phylum Arthropoda; class Insecta; order Hymenoptera; family Formicidae; genus Monomorium; species Monomorium pharaonis. The sequence goes on from NC_050471.1 coordinate 21,565,440, forward strand.
CCGGTATTACACGGTGGTGTAATACGCCGCCGTTGTCTCTCTTAATGAATAATCGCACCAGGGAAATAGTTCGCGACGCGAGGGCGCGTTAAGATGTAAAGATCTTAGGCTTGATTCACGTTATAGGATCTTCTATTCCGTTTACACGACAGACACGATAGTCTACTGAAATATTTTGAAAGCGTTTTATTGGAGATGGGAGGGCGAATTACCTTTAAAACAACTGGTACTTAAGAAACGTTAAAACTCACTATATGGACAATTGATTATTTGTGCAAATTTTTGTACATGACATTATATATTAATATTTCTTTGTCGGTAATATAAAGCAAACTTTATGTATGTAAATACAGTTTATATAATTCCAATCATGCTAAATTTATTCCAAGATAAATGTAAATTTTTTCTATTAATCTCTTTTTAGAAGGCTAACGAGCACTATGGAATATTTTTGATTGCTTATTCCTCAATGTTGTGGAGGATCAACGAGAGGTCTCGCAGGGGAATGAGTACCTCTGATTAGAAAACGCGGATGTGGTCTGACGACAATGCTGTCTGGCTGTTAACATCTCGCTCACTCTCTTGAAAACCCCCTTCTGGGGTACTTTCCTTTATAATGCAGCTAACAGCCATTCTCCGTAGTCACCCTTCACCTTCCATAGTCACCCCCTTGTCTTCGGAACACTCCCCGCACGTAGACATTGAGGCATGCGATGCGAGAAAGCTAAGAAAGGGGGGCGGGGGCGCCGGACGAAGCTGCAGGGTGGTTATTGGAGGTGAGTTTGCGCCACCGTCGCCAAGTTTATTACAGGCTCGTCTTTATGATATTCCAACCTTCAAAAATGCATTAAGCGCACATAAAGAGACACGGAACAGCGTCCTGGAGTGTGCCATCTTCCTCGTTGTTGTTAGACGTTGGCGTCCTGCTGCCGGATGGGCCATCAAACTTTAAAGCGATGGATAGGATCCTTTTCCTTCTAAGGAAAATCGAAGTTCCCAGTGCTCTGGTTGAAGCAAGCAAAAAGTCGTGTCTTTCTGTAGACTTGGACGAGTGAATTTTTGATGACATAAATAAAACAATGTCGGATGTTAAGAATAAGACAAACGTAGGACTTTCTTCTTTTCTGATTCAAATCATATATTATATTTTTGCGAAATTGTTTCTATTATTTCTGCGTCTTTCAACCTAATGTCATTTACGATAATGACCGTCGGGAATAAACGTGTAAATTTTATTTAGCTTTAACAGTTTTCGGGACAATTAAGCGATAGTAATATTATGTGCATAGATAGATAAATAGAATGATTGGTAATATGTTAAGTTTGTAACATTATGGGTGTTACGACGCGGGCTTGGCGATTATACATTGATAATTATTTGCTCCGGTAATATAATTAATAGGTACGTGCCATTTCGCGATAATACTGTTAATAAGTACGTAGGATTCCGTTGATTGAACGTTATAGAATGTAACTAGGCACGGTTGCGCATATTACTTCGTATCACGTGACATTATGATGTTATAAGCGGCACGGTTATTAACGCCGCGTGAAATCAAATGAACGGTAATAAACCATGCGTCAACGTGCATTATCGCTTACGTCAGCTTTTCATGCGATCCTGTGTTCTATAAACTTTGTAAAAAAAAAAAAAAAACAGTTAATTGAAAAATGTGACAGTTGGCATAAGCAATGGCACGTGAAGATTTGATTTACTTTAAGATTTGATCGAAAAATCAAAATGCTTCAATTTTCAAAATTTAAAAATTATACAAAATGTTATCTAAAATTGAAATTGTGTAAAAGTTTTTTAGATGGACTCGTTTAAGATGGATTCGTTACATTACTTTTCAAAATTCTTTGATATATTGTATGAATTCTTAGAGCAAAACTTTTGGTATGTTGTAAAAATTTAACTTCATCTATCATTTTTTCGGATAAAGATAAAAAGGTGCTGGAAGTATATTTATGAACTAGAAAATATTTTTGATAAACTAAAGAACTACATATAATGGAACGTTGGCAATATGTATATATTAGAATTAATACATTTTAAAAATACGAGTAAAGTTAACAAATTGCAACATAGATGACAAAATAAACTTTTTTTTTTTTGCGAAATTTATGTTTCCGTCATTTTTTTATTTTACTGATATCTTTAGAACTTTACAAGCAATTTGACAAACTTGCGGAAGCATACGGAGCGCAAACCAAGAAACGAAAGCGAAATCTGATCGATCGAATGTCCGGAAAATTACGTTCAAGGGAAATCGCACTCTTATGGGGGAAAAACGCGAGGGCGAAGGTGGAAGGTAAAGGAGAGGAATAGAAAGCGAGGTAACGAAATGACGCGAGCACATTTCGATTTCCTTTGAGCCACCGTCGTGCGGAACTGTGGGCATCTCGTCTTTCTCAGCCTTTCCTCTTCGTCCTTTCGCTGCCTTTGTCGCTTCGACATTTTATTACCCAAACGCCACCCTCGTCCTTCCGCTCTTTAGAGCAAATCAGGCCTTCACAGATTTTTCGCGGATCTTGACAATCTTGTTCGCCAACGAGAAGCAGTTCGTCTTGCGGAAAGGACTCTTCCGGAGCGAAGCTCTGTGCGGGCAAAAATGCGTTTGTGTAACGTCATTTTGCGACGGCTTTTACAAAGGAGATTAAAAAATTTTTAATTTGTAAAAAAATAAGGAAACACTGATAATTATTAAAGTGCGAAATAAAAGTGAAATACAAAGAGTTGTGTGTGTGTTTGTACACAGAAAAAAGGAACATTCTTGTTTTGACAATATCTCCAGTTTCAAAACGGAAATCTTGAAATGAGATTATATCGCGTTAAATCAAAAAGATTTACTTGAATGAAGATTTATTTCAAAATTTTATATAGTTTAACCAAGAAAATAATATTCTTGTTATTTAAGAATAATTTTCTTGAATGGAAAAGAAAAAATATTGGATAGAAAATACTACATGTTTAAATCGAAGATTTTCTTAGAATAAGATTATTAAAACAATTATATCACATTTTTAAAATAATACTTATAGTATTGAAATAAGGCTATCTTGAAATTCAAGATTTTCAAATTCTTCTAAGAAGATTATATATTGTTGCTTATACACAAGTTTCAATTTGAGAGTAATTTTTTTCCGTGTACATGCATTGATAATTATCAACTGCTATCTTCTTGTTTCATTATTGTTATTACTGTTTTATTTTGTTATTTTAATGAAATAGTAAGTCAGTATAGTTACATTACTTTTAGTTGTAATTTTAAACGTAAAAATTTTTATATTTTACTACAATTATGGATGCATCTTTCTTCTCGTATATTCTGCTTCTTCTCTTTTCCACAACGAGCATAAAGATTCTACGCTGTTTGGCGCAGATCAAGCGATTTTCCATAGATTTTACGAAAGTGTGCATTCTGGCGAGAAAGCACGCACCGTATGTAGAAAACCGCAAAGGAATTTCTTTTCGTAATAACGTGCGAAAACGGTGCAAAGGCACGTTTCACGATTGACAAATAGCTGCGTTAATTTTACTAGTATTGAATTATACACAAAAAAATATGTGTCACTTTCTCAACATGAGTATTTGCATATCGATGATTCCAAGAAATATAAAAATTGAATACTATAAAAAAGTCTATTTTTAACTGTATTCTACACAGAAAAAAAGCAAGTGTCAAATTAACTCATATATATTCATATGAATGTGTTTATTGTTTCATATATGCGCAACAATATATGTATAATCTTGAAAGAATTTGGAAATCTTGAATTTCAACAATATTATACTTTTATTTAAATACTATAAATGTTATTTCAATAATATAATATAATTTTATTCTAAGAAAATTATAATCTTCGATTTGAACATACAGTATTTTTTATCCAACATTTTTTCCCTTTCTATTCAAGAAAATTATTTTTAAATAATTACTAACAAGAATATCATTTTCTTGATTAAACTATATATAATCTTAAAATAAATCTTTATTCAAGTAATTTTTTTTTATTTAATGCAATATAATCTTATTTCAAGATTTTTATTTTGAAACTAAAGATATTGTCAAAATAATATTCCCCTTTTCTATGTATTTGAGAGAAAGAGAGAGAGAGAGAGAGTACTTCGTTCTAGCTATAATTAGAATATAAAGTTGTGGAATGCTGAGTTGCAGATATAGGTCCGTCATGTATTACATGATTCAATATCTTTTGGAAAGTTGTAACTTGTAATACGCCAATTTCCTGTCTTCCGCTGCAAGATTAAACGGAGTATACTTGATCGATTAAATTCCGCTTTACAATAAAATATATGAGAGAAAGCATTAATCACGTGATCCTATCATTTCGACATCACGCTACGTTTCCCGATGTTTCTGTCCCCTTTCGCAAGAGCAGTGTTCCTCTCGTTTGCTTCTTTTTAGGCAGAAAAGGCCGGGTAGACGGGAGTGACATAAAGGGGCTTTTAACTCGAGCGTAATTTCCTTTTGATCGGAAATTCAATATTTTCTTACGGCCGCCGCGCCTTTCCGCACACGTAGCGCGAGTTTGCTGCTTCCTCCGGAACTTTCCGCGCCGTTTCTCGATAGAGGCCGATTAGAATGCGTACACGGAATCGGAAAAAAAGAGCACGTCAATTTATGCTTTCATACGAAATGTCGATGAGTTTGATGTGAATCTAAGCTTAAAGAATGGTTGCAATTTTGGCTCGCGAAAGCGTTTATTGAACTTGTACATACATACAGAAGAGGATGTTCACAATTGTAATAACATTCTACTACTTATAATAGTCGTATATTATCTGTACCAAAAAAATTGATAATTATTAATAGTTATTTAAAGTTATAAATAACTGAATAAGTATTATTTCTAAAATAAGAACTTTTGTTAATCGTTAAAATCTGCTAAATACTAAAAGTCTTACTTGTAATGTGTTTTACGGATCGATAACAGACATGTAATTGCACTGTTGGTGCAGTTATTGGCGCTGAAAAACAAGCCTAGTATTAGCATAATAAATCTAGAAACTATGCAAACAGGAAATTGCAAAGTTCTCCAGGCTTGTAGTGCATGTGGACGAATTATGTGGGACGTCGAGAAGCGAGACAATCTCGAGACCCGGCGATATTCCGATTATAAACTTATTCCAGGCCTTCGTGACCGATCTCGCGCGATTTATGTCAGACGTATTAAAGTTTTCGTGTTAACGAAAAGAGAGGAAGGTTTATAAGCTACCAGGAGCGACGCCAAGTAACTTCAATTCTAGTGCCGTCGCTTGTCTCGCTTTTGCCATGTATAACTCATAGAACTTTCACGAAAAAGGTGGTTATTTTGATAGCTTCCAATGTAATGAAATTGTTAAATAGATTTTCCTCTGAATGGATAAGTAGAATTGAATTACTTTTGTACTTTTCTGTGTTTTTCACAGGATTAAATTTAATTAATATTCAAGTTTGTGGTATAATTATTGTGATATAAAAATTAACTGCATTATATGTAGGAAAATATAATCGTTTATCTATAAAAGACTCATTAAAATATTACATATGCGTAATAATTTTATAATTTTCGTAGAATATTACGTTATTTTTTTAACTTTTTGTTGTACAGAAGGACGTATCTTAGAACTACATTCGCCCGATGGTGTTCACGAATGTTGGTTAAGAGCCGCTGACAACACGGAGGCGAATGTCTGGTTCAATGCTTTGCACTCGGCGTTAGCGGCCCTCACCTTGAAAGCATTACGACTGGCCTCAGCACTTCCGGATCCACAGCAACTTCAGCACATAGGCTGGTTAGCGAGAAGACACTGCCTTCAGGTAAGAGAAGTTTTCGAACATTTACTCTGTGAAAAAGTGCTTAAAATAGAACAACTTTCTAACATATTGTCTTACAACAATTTGTCTAACAAGTAAGAGTTTAGTATTGTTTCGTATTGCTTTAAACAAAAAAATATATATTGACGCGTTGAGTAAAAGCACACGGTTCTAACAGATGATGTACACGGACACGCCGCGTGTTTATCTCAGTTTAGTTTAAAACGAATCCGACTTAACTTGAATTCGGGAGATTTCGGGAAATCCCGTCACCTACACTTGTACATCTGATCAGGTGCGACCCTGCTCGAGGATTCGCGCCACAAGCACTCCTGTAAAAGACGTCGACTCGTTACGAACTTCCGCCCGACTTATCTTGAACTCAGATTTTAATAAAATTTCAAGATAGTTGCGCGATAATACAGTTTTTATTTAATTGTCCGCACCACCATCCGCGCTCGTCTTCGTGATAATCAAACAGAGGCCAGTGCCTCGAATCGCGTCGCCCGTGAATCTCCAACACCCGGGATTTACACGCGAAGGAACAAACAAGTATTCTACACATAATGCTATTGATGCTCAACAGACAACCTTATTTTATTTTGTTTTTTTGTTAAAAAATATCCCGGTTAAAATTTTTATGTTAAAATTTAACATATTTGTTTGTTATTTTAATATATTGCCGTTGTGTTAATTCAAGTAAAATGTTAAATTACTAGAATAACTGAAAAAAAGTGTAAAAGTAACACAATGTGCACGTACTTTTAATTTTACACAATAAATATGTTCCTTATTATCAGCGATAGGATTTATCTGTTAAAATTGACAGAAAAAAATTGAGTTTACTCTATAATCGGGTTTTAACAAGGATCACTTCATTTCTGGTGACTTCACTAACTATCCCGAAATAGCGCATTTCTCGTGAAAAAGATTCACCTACTGGGTGAATAAAAAGGGCTCGCCAAGAACAGAGAATCAAGTACAATTGCATTCACATGTATTATAATATTGGACTGATTAGTTCAATAATGTACACACATAAAATTTTTATCAATGATTCTGGAACAATCTATATATTCACTTAAAAAATTTTTTTTCAGCATTTCTAAAATAATTATTATTTAACATATATGATATGTTAAATTAATATATATAATATGTTAAAATAATATTATGATCATGTTAAATAACATATATAATATGTCATTGTAACACGTTATATATGTTACATTGACATTATTATAATGTTAAAGTAACATGTTACATGTGTTACTTTGACATAATTTTCCCATTAAATTGTTACATAAAAATTATATCAAATTATAAAATTTACATTTATATAATATTTATGTTGCTATTTAACATATGCTTAATATGTTAAATTAACAAAAATTTTTGTGGACCGCGTTTGAGACATGCGATATCTGTTAAATTTAACACAAATTTTTTTACTGTGTATATGTATATATATATATATGTATATGATATTCAAAAAATATTTATTATACACTGCCTGATGAAAAGTACCAGAATGAGTGTGACCGAAAATACTGATTATTTTTGACAGAAACAATTGTGCCAATTTTCATTTCTAATTTTCTAATATTCTCAGGAAATCGATAATTTAACATTATAGTCGTTAAGTTTTATTTATTATTAGCTTCATTTGTATGTACGATAAACGTTGGGCTACTTTGTTTATTCACTAAAGTATACTAGCTCGCGTATACATGGAATTATTCAACGTCAACGTTATAGGACAAGTTCGAATCCAACCTTCATCAATTGACCTTCCTTCGTCGCGCGCACTATATTGCCTGATTACTGTCGCAACCGCTCAAATACGCACCGTTCGGTTCAGAGAGACGTTGGCTAGTATTTAAGCAGCCCGTGGGACGATTTCAGAGGAGGGCGACTGGCAATCAGGCGCGCTAATGCCAATCAATTATGTGCCGGTAGCCGCGTGCCCTACGGCCCTCCTGCGGCGTCCTTGATGCCGCCGGTGCTCGCAGGGCGGTCCTTTATCAACAAGGCAACATCCGGTGGTGGGCTTCGCATATTAGTTATCGATTCCTGCCGGTTACACGATCAGTAGATCGATAGCACCTCCGTCCCACGTCGATGCTTCGGCCGGTTTCACCACTGCACCGTTTACCTGCTGCGATCTCTGCAAGTGACACGTCTGCGGAGTTGGATGGCTAGGTTAGGCGGAGATGGAAAGATCAACTGTCGCACCTCGGTTATCCCTAGTGGCGATATTTAATTGGAAACTGGATTGAACGGATTTCTGCTCTCGGTGGGGTTCATAACATTTTGACAATAAATATAACATGTAGTCGGTGGTAATAAAAATAAAGGTTTCATTGCGATTCATCATTTAGTCTAGTCGATCAGATCGATATTTGACATTAAACGTAATTAGCTTATTTTAAATTTAAATGGTGCATTGCAGATGTTCCTTGTAGCGTTGTTGATCCTTTTTTATTCATAATGGGATTAAATTGTTGGTAACATGCAAAGAGGAAGAGGAGATAAAGCTTTTTAAGTAGATTCATTATTTAATTAACTCTATTATCATCGTAATTAGTCACACATTTAATCTTTTAATCTATTGAAAATAAAAGTTATTTTTTCTCGATGGAACCAAACGGTATTCAATGAATTATTAAAAAAAGAGGTATTGAGATAATTGGTCTTTGATCATTTTTAAGATAATTTGGAAGATCAAAAGTTGATATTTGAAATGCTTCTAAAACATATATTATGCATCAATTGGTTTTGTCAAATAAACGTTAAAAAACTTGAAGGCAAATATATTGCAAAACAATGGAGCAATAATTGATCATTCTTGAGAAATATTGTTAAAGATATATCTTTGTTGCTTCTGATCGGTGTTTTATTAGCATGTATACAAAAACCCTTATATATCAACAATTTACCAAGTACATTTCGTATCGCGCGAAATAAATATTGCCTCGGCTGCGCCTCCGATATTTACGTTAAATCACATACTATCGTTCGAATCTGATGTGAAACAAAACACTCGTTTGTCCGCTTGCTCGGCGTATTCATTAGCGCGCTGGCGCCCAAGCGGAATTTATAGATCGATGATATAATCCGGTGATCGACGTATGTCATTTAATTAACGATTCGATGGGATATTTAAGTGCTGCTGTTAGTAATCCAGCAAAGCGAAGCAACGTTTATGGATTTTTCCAAGCACGTGGCGCCATGATCAACTAGTCGAACGAGTTGTATCATTATTTCGAAGCGTGGCCGTTCGCGCTGAGCACCTCGTAAAGCTGGATATTGCGTTTTATGAACAGCATCGAACCAGCTAAAACGAACGCGGTAAATGCGCCGATCACGCACGGTGTTTTCATAACTGAAACAAGAACGCTGTGAAAAATACTCAAAACCGCCGTGAAAAACACCACTCGACGCGCAGTTCTACTATGTGTCCGTACTGTGTATTCTGTACCTGTACTACTACTCTGTCCTGTACCTGTGATTCTGTCATCCTATTTAATGTCGTCCGCAGTGTGCCGTTACGTCCGTTTAAATCGCCGATTTATTTTATTTGCTGTTGGATGTAATCGATTTCCGGCCGGTGTTCCACTGTCGGCGTTTCGATCCTCGTGCCGGTCGGCCATGTTAGCCGATTATAGTAGTTATCCCTACCTGTTGGCTACTATATAGTATCCCTAAAACGTACACGTATTACGGCCGAAATATTTTCATCTTTTTCCGGAAATAATATTTTAGTGTCAAGTTAATAATTTATACCTGCATGAATATATGTGTAGAAACAACGTCAAAAATTTCCGCAAATTGACAAATGAAACGACTAATTATTGCTCCATTGTTTTATGATATATTTGCTTTTAAACTTCAGACACTTGTTTATTCGACAAAATCAATTGATGTATCATTGTGTTTTAGAGTTAATTCAAATATTAGACTTTTTAAGGTCTCAAATATTGTTTTGACTAAAAAAACAACTTCTATCAGATTTATTTTTCCCTCTGTTATATTTATATTACGCATAATTTAATAAGATTGTGCTCTTTAGATATTGGTCCCTTAGGCGGTACAGCTTGATAGCGAAACGAAGTACGTGTATCCTATTGTATACGTTTTGCGATTTGAGAAACATTGGAATCGATCGTTGGCGATCGGTGCGCGTGTAAGTGTAGTGTGTTACAAGCGCGCGGGTTCTTTGTCGGAAGGAAACAAAATGTGACATTTTGTCCAGGTCGGCGATTTGTAGAAGAAGCGTGACGCAAATACGAGTCACTGCAGCTCAGGCTTCGAGGTAAGGGCAATCCGATAAATCCAACAAGTTCACATATTGAATCGGCGACGCCGCCCGAGAAAGTCCGAGCATAGGTGAATGGTGGAATGCCGTCTCCTCTAATCTCGTATATACGACCGCAATAAAGTGTCAATCTAACAGGAGATACATTCGGAACCCGATCTCGATTGGCATGGCGGTGACATGGACCAAGCGTTTCTCCGAATCGTGATTCACGGCATGGAAAACTGATGCCTGAAGATCGACAGACAGAGATAAGACAAAATTGAAATTGCAGACACGAAGATACGTGGCTTACGAACTATTTTTTACAACGTGGACCGAGCTAATTAAATTAAATTACTTTGAGTTATCTTTAGCTGTCCCGAATCTTCTACATGTACAAGTTATTTCTTAATCTTTTTATTAATTATTAACTCGAAAGAGCTATTTTGTTTGAAATGATATTTTAAGCTTTGCATACGTAATATAAGATTAATAATGTAATATAAGATTATTAATGTCATATCCGAAATCGCGAATAAATTTTCAAAAGACAATCCAATTTAAGCAACGAATCCTCCGCAAACAGTGTAATTAATTTGTCATTTGTAACGACTTTCTTTTTACGATTTAACAATCGTCCCTGCAAAAAAATGTAGGGGACTAGAAGGGAACAAATAACGGAAATACATCGAGCGCAAAAAGCGTTAAAATTCCACATCAAAGTGCGTCGATGGCGTCGATTAATTTTGTCGTGTCGTGTCTGCCCGCTCGCGATAAACGAATTTTCATGGAATTTCGGTGTACGGCACTTTCGGAGGAACAGGGACGAGCTATTATAATTTCCATGAAAATCGAACAGACGCCGGGAACGATCGCTTTATTTCACACAGCCCCACCCGAATATAAATTCGTTCCCAATCATACTGCAATTTCTGTTTACTCAGTTCTTACGCCGTCCTGTGTTCGGCACATTGACAGAAGCATATTTAACTGTCGCATTTTTATCGAAATTAAACGGCTTTCAATGACTCGAGTACAAACAATGATAACAACGACATTAATTCAGTATAAATATTGGTAACATAGCTGTAGAAAATTTTATACGATAATTTTGTTACTTCGTTGAACGATAATTATTTATAACATTGTTCACAAACGGGAGATAATTATGGCAAAAGAGTTTACAATTCTTTTCTTAATCATTTTAATTTTATCAGTATAAAATGTATTATTATTATTTCTTGTCATTACTGTTATGTATTCTCGTTATATTTTTGTTATTATTGGATGGATCCCTTTCAAATATAGAACGTGAACATGGCGGTGAGCTTGAAAGCAATTTGTTCGCGCATTCCTGGCGAGTGCGTTGGCGTTGGATTAAATCTGAGGCCGAGCGAGCATTAAATTAGCCGTTGAAAATTAACGGTACGCCATTTAAGTATATTTTAATTAATCCGAGCATATAGAGACTACAGCCGCACGCGCGCTCGCGCGCGCGCAGCTTCGCATATTTTTTCACTAACCCAGAGTTAATGTAATTGGATAAAACTTAATGCGCCTCTCAATTAACCCCTGGATAATAAAACGTCGCTTTGTAATGCTTTTCCATTCGTAATCAAATGTAAAATTAAGTGCCTGCGGATAAATGAAAGCTTTGCTGGCATATGTAGAACAACGAGAGATATCGAAACTGCCATTTGTTATTCTGGAAATCGCGGCGGTCCTTGAAATTTACGAGAAAATTCTTGTTAAATCCCTAGAGAGGCGCGATTTGTTGTTATGTTTACAATTTCGCATAGTAACCATTTTTTATGATGACAGACACGTATGCGTAATGATTTGCAATGATTATCTTGGACAACAAATCACAATGATAGTATCGCCATACAACACGTTATAATTTATCGTCGAAGACATAATACGTGTTTAAGATTTTTCGATTTCTCGTTTCTAAGTGCGAGATAATAGCATTATAAAGAGGGACAATAAACTTACTCCTGTCGACGCCCTTCTTTGCCATCCTTCTTCAATCCTCCTCCCTCTCCTTCGGTCTCTTTCCTTTACCGACAAAAGTCCTCCGTCCCGTCTAACCGGAAATAGTTTCAGAGGTCAAGAAGAATAGGACTTAGTGAGGGGAATGCAGAATCAGCATCGTCGAGGTGGAGTAGAGTAAGGGTGCTCTGTGCGGGCCAAGCTTTTCCGATCGTTCAAGTCCCACCAATCGGCAGTGTTCCGTCCGGCCGCCGGTATTTATTCGGCGTGCCTTTCTCGGGAAAACTCGCCGGTAACCGCTATTTTAACCCTCTCAACCCTCTACCTCAGTCCCTCCTTTCCTTCAATCCTCATGTCTCTCACGATCGAAAAAGGCACGGGAGAGTGCTCAAATATCCACAAATCTTACGTGTGTATCCGCACATATAGAACGTGTTTGCTACGGGATCAGTTTTAATAATTGATGATGTAGTTAAGATAATTTTGCATCAAATTACATCGAATTATATAATTTCAAATAAAATATTGAAATTTAAATTATTAAAAAGATATCAACACAACATTTTTATTCCTTTTAATTAGAAAGCATAATTGATATCTTTTAATATGTATAGTAGGTAAATTAATTATATAAATGAAATATGGAACAGATAAGTCTATAACATTTAATATTTTATGTAAATTTAATGTATTTAATGTGTATTTAATATTTTATATCGATTACAATTCAGAATTTTGAATTCTAATGAATACTATAAAATAGTTATTAAAAATTAATAAATTCTACAATTATTTAAAGTGACACCAGATCATCATGCTTCAAGTAACTTGAAGAAGATCTTTTGACTTTCGTCGAATTTCCACATGTAACTTGAATCCAAGAAAAATTCTGTAAGTAACGAGGCAGTGGAATTTTTAGTTCGCAATCCTTTTTGTTTAAAAAAAAATGCTCTTTCTAGTGAAGTAACGTTTTGCTCTTCGATTACTTGATTTCCGGAAGCTCTTTCACATACGGTGCACCCTGCAAAACCGCGGCGATTGCATCGTCGAGGGGCTCGTTATTAATTAGAACGTGAGCCACTATCGGTCCTCAAACACAGACACCGACATTCTCCATCCATAATCTTCTCTCGGACCTTCCTCTGACCCTTCCCCTCTCTCTCTCTCTCTCTCTCTCTCCTCTTTCTCTCTCTTCCCTTCTCCGTGTTCCACTCTTCACGGTGATGTCCATCTCACTCTCCGCGCGGAAGTGGATAGTGCATCAGCAATGCTAAGCAAACTGCGGCTGGAACGACGGATCAAGAGACGATCGTGTACGTGTTCGTTTGCTAGTGGCAGTGTGCATGTGCGTACGTGTGTCAATATCCGTGCAAGTGTATCTACACGATGGCATGGGTAGGGGATGTGGTATTGGCACTTTTGCGTTTGTGTGTACAATAGATACGTGCTAGCGTGAAATCTATCAAGTTTCTAGACGAAACGTTGGTACATTGGAATAAAAATTATTTTGATTAAATTAAATTTTTTTTTTATTAGTATTAAAATGTGTGTGTTGCGCCCGCGCGCGCGCGCGCGGCGCGTTTGTGTGTATGTGTGTATCAAGCGATTGCAAGTTTGTCTTAAACTATTTATAGTAGAAAAACGCAAGTAGGAAAACAAAATAAATTATCTCAAAGCATTTAAGTTTACTGGAAAACACGTCGACGATGCATTCGAAAATCAAATTCGTCGGTCATTCGAGTTGGAAAAGCGAATGAGGAAAATCTCCGGCTCCGTCTGGATGCTTGCAATTTTAATGCGGTCTCATTTACGTCGTACCCAATTAAGGCGTAATTGAATTGCCAAGGAAAATTAATTTGTCGGTTATGTCCTAGCCATGGAATCTTCGAAGTCCACCGGTCCTAATACTTTCAACAATTATGCGTAAATTTGCGTAAACAACTGCGGTTGCATTATTAAATGATTTTCTTTTCAGTGGTGTATAAGCTACTGTATTTTAATGAAATTGGTTCAATTTTTGATCGGTCTTCGTTTATTATTCTGGGGCATTAAGAAATAACCTCTATTTTGCATTTATTTTTTTCGAAAAAATAATGATTTTAAATCATGACGACAGATTTTGGGGAATTTGAGAAAATTAACATTCGTTGATTTTAACTAAACTTTACATATTTCCAACATTTGACGATTGTCTAGTGATAGGCGTTGACAGGCGATAGCGCGCTTACTTTTATCAAAGAATGTTAGTTTTCTTAGAAAATTCCACTTTTCTGGTTCTATGTATGGAAATTATTAGTTTTTATAAATATCTATTAATTTCTCCAAGTTTGAAAGTGATTTGTTGTCGTGAATAAAATCGCGATTTTTTGATAAAAAAAAAAATAAATAAAGGTAAAAGTGGAACCTACCTTCATTTTTTAATTTCAGAATAACTATGCGAAGGTTGATTGAAAAACCGTGAAATACATTTCTGCGTCTCTTTTTTAAAATTATATTTATATATAATAGTAATTATACTTTGATTTAATTTTTCTCAATTAAATTTAAGCATTTAAATTAAATCTTAATTTGTTGTACATTTTTTTAGTTGTATTTCGTGAACACGGATGTGGAAAAGATTTTTTCTAGAATAAGTTTTAATTTAGATTCTCCATTATACAGAGTTTTTAGTTGAAGGCGAGGTAAATTGGAGGACAATAAGCGAATATTGCGAGTGATAATTTTTGTGCAGGAAAACGAAACTCTATTCTCTTTTCTATTTTCTCAATCGTAAGCTCCCCTTTAAAAGTATCTTCGGTCTATTCCGGTGGAACCGTAAATACGCGGACAGGCGACTTTAAGAACGATATCGTAACGTTTCCACTCGCTTGCGCGGAAGCTTTGCCGTGCTGGCTAACACTAGCTTCTCCCGCCCTTGCATTCACCCTCCTCGTACGAGGTGAGAGATATACCTCCTAATGTGCTTTCCATTAGGGTCGGCGTCACAAGGATGTAACGGCGGATATACAGGATGATCGCATCATAGCAGGATAATGGTTATAACTACGAGCAATACGTATAGTAAAAGCTGATGTTCTCCGCAGTCATATCATGGTGAAACTGCGAGCTCATTTGTTTTATTCCTCGTTACGTTTTGATTTTGTTCGTTATATTATTTTTGTAAAGTATATTACTTACGTACGCTTTTTTTAAGAGCGAATAGTTATCGATGTTAATATCGTGAAAAAAGAATGGAACAAGAAATAGTAATAATAAAGTATCTTATGTTGGCGATCAATTTTTCTTATATGTTTCAAATATTATTAAAACAATCTCCTTTCTTTACTTTTATTATAAATATACTTAAAAAGATCTCAAAGTATGATTTTTGTAATTAATAAAATAAAATAAGATTGGAATAAAATAAAAGATCTCTATTTAACTTAAAACGGAAATTGAAAAATATTAATGTGAAGTTATCTCTATGTAAATGCAATTCATAACAGCAACATTTCAGGAGAAAATCGTAACCATCCCAGTAACACATTTTAAGCCGATTTCAGAGGATCGCAACATTTACGAATGCGCCACTCCGACAACCGTACACTTTGCCATTCCTCGCGCTTCCCAGCCTTCCTCCACTCGCAGTTCGCGCACAATTTGAGTTTGAACACGCTTGAGTTTTGTTGTCTGTCTCATTTAAGCATGTTTACGACTCCATTATTTTTCATGCTTTGGAGTAGGCTACATTTCTTTTTCACGTCTCTCGTTTCTCGTCGCATCGGATGAAAATGGTGAGAAATGTGTCATTGCGAGTATTTTCTGTTGCGATACTGTACATTGTTAAGCTATGTACACGTTTTTATATTTGTTTTTATACTGACGCCATAATAGAATTGAAATATACACGTACATTTTAAATACGCGAAACACATATTTCACGCATTTTTGAACTGGCTAATTAAACGAAAGAAACAATATATCTTTTTTTCTACGTTATATCTCTCTCTCTTTTTTCTCTCACAATTACAGTATCCTAAGGTCTATAAAATCTTTCTTTATAAAACTTTTTCTCCATAAAATCTTTACGATTTAATGTAATAGTAAGAAAATTGAAGGAAAAGTTAATTTTATAAAATATCATGCATTAAAATCATAAAATCCTAAAATCAATTTAAGCTTAACCAGAAAATTATAAATTATAAGTAAAGAAATTAGATAAATCTAATAAGATTAACTTGTTTGCAGAATTATTGGCAATTAGAATCTCTACATACGGAAGGGCAATCGTGCTCGTCCTGTAGTTAAAACCACAATGTTATGCTTCTGAAATTCTAACAACGATATATTACTAGGAACTCAAACCCGCATTGCATTGCAAGAGCGTCTCATTGCAGGTATACTAATTTACGTGTTAATATGTTACACATGTTCAAATAATGCTCGCAGTAATAGCACATTCAGGGCTTTCGATTTAATCCAATTTTAGTATTATTGCGCATTTATGAATTTGTGTTGATTTCTTGAGATAATAATTAATGATAATAATTATTTAAAAAATTTGCTTATAAATTTTTGCTAAAACAATACTCGTGAAGATTTTTAAGTAAAAAACAGCAGAGCTAAGTAAGATTTTCTTGTTATCTTTTATTTGTTATATTAATTGGAACGTAATATGTATGTATGTATATATATGCGTTCGCCGAACACTTTTTACGTAAAACGTTATCTTTCGTCCCGAAATTGTTTACCCTTTATTATTAATTTGTCGCCTACGCCTGCGCTTACAGAGAATTATTATTTTACTACCGGCATAAAGATTAGGCGAAATTAGCTGAGATGATTTAGGACGCGATCGTGAGATCTCTTCCATCTCGTGCTGAGCTCTCTCGTACAGCTGCGAGTGGATAGAGATATTCTGTGTTTAATCTTGTTTTAATCCTTGGCTTCCCGATGAATGTACAGTTGGGATTAATGCTTGTGAAAATATCGCCGCGATTACACTTATATTACGGTGGCTCGTAAACAGAAGTACAGCGCTCAATAGCCCTATTTCTGAGAACATTGAAAATATAGAGGTAGAAATTGTATACATATAAAAAACAAGATAATAAAGAACGGCGAGTAAGAAATTATATAGCTAAACCGTTGGCAAGAGAAAAATATCACGGTAAAAAGAAACTGACAAGAGAGAAATGAAACAGCGAAAGAGAGCAAATTTCAGATCAAAATATACGATACAGGTCAGATGTGGCGCGTAGATTTGCTGATATGTGGATGGAAAGAATGTGGGAAGATATACGCGAACGGGGGAATCTTTCTCTTTCTCTTATTCCCTCGCTCTCTTTTCTTTTTTTATCCGAGCGAAAGATATCCGCACGTGAAAACATAGGGAGGATGCAAAAACTCGTAAATCACGTGTTATCGTTTCTTTTAGGAGCCCAACCGGACCGGCAAATCAAAATCGTTCGATTTATACTCCATTAAGTGAGTATCCAGCTCGATTACAATGGGTTTGTCCCCTTTAAATATGCTTTTTCGTCTGCCTTCCAAGTTTGATTATATACAATGGTTTTATTTTACATAGACAAAGTTGTAACTAAAGATTACACAGCCGGTAATGTAATAGATTATACTACTCTTTTAAAAACTTAAATTCTGATTTGAATACATTCTCCTTTACTGCTTACTCGCTTATGCAAATGCGCGCGCGCGCGTGCGTGCGTGTGTGTGTGTAAAATGAACTCTACATATATCACGTTGCAAGTCCAGAGAGTTGAAACTTAAAAAATGAAAAATTTCCTCTAGAATATCTAAGAAAAGATATCTTCATACTTAATTCAATGTCTGTCTTTATTCTGAACAAAAGGCATCCATTTTTGCTTATCAATAATTTCTCATGGGCGTTTCCTTATTATCTCGAAAGGGAATCGTCGACGATGCAAATCGGGAGCGTTTCTGCAGAGACGGAACGAGAAGGGACAAAGTGACGTCGTTCCTTCCCGCTTGATAACTCTTCTCTTGACTTGTTCGCGCCTTCCGAACTTTTCCGACCTATTCGATCGACCTTTCCCTTCTCCCATGGCGTTTGGTATTCGCTCTCGGCCGTTTAATATTTCTCTCTTTTCGCTTGATTCCACATTGGTACCTTCGTCGTAGATTGCGCGACGTCTCCCTTCTCCGCTCTTTTCGCTCGATTTCACGGTTGCCGCGACACGGAAGAAAATCGGCGTCGCGGCGCACACCGATAAGACGCCAACGACGATTGTGATGTCTGCGGAGCATTGAAACGGATCGAAGGAAAAAGGAACAAGCAATGATTCTTCGATTTCAAGATTCTGGGACATTGAATTCTTTACTCTAAACTTCAGTGTTTTGCATTTCTAGACTCCTTAAAATTTGCCAAATTATTGATTCTTTAGATTTTACAGTCTCGAAATTTCCAAGTGTTGAGAGCTGTTTATTACCATTTATACAACAATTATCTCTACGTAGCGAAATTAACTTTAATATTTATTCACTATATAATAATTAATCCACTAATAAGTACAATCTGTGGTATTTGATTACCAGGAGTTACATCATTTGTTTTATTAAAATGCTGATAAAAATAATTGTGCTTCGTGCACAACATTTTCGTTTCTACATAGAAGACACTGTACTAGCTCAACTAGTTGCCACGTAGAGTTTTTTAATCTACCGGATAAACTTTCCGATCGGATGTCGTTCGTCGGCTGAGAGCGACTTCGTCAGAACTTCCGGTCCCTCCTTGTACGTGGGATGTATCTCCTTATGCCGCTACTTACGCGAACTTTTCCGGAGCTTTAAGAAGGCCGAGAACGAAGTTTGATCCTTCCTTCACCAAGAGAAAGAGGCAGGAAGTCGTTTAAGATTAATGTGCTCTTCTTAGGTTTCTCCTCTACTTCAACGCAATTGCGATCCTAACAAGAGACAAACTGAAAAGTTTTGATTTCAATGAAACTTGAAAAATATGTAGAATGGCTTGTTGCTAGAAACAAATAATGCCGAGATTTTGTGATATACTGCAAGATATTTTAATACATTGTTTGTAATGTTATTATTTGTTATAATGTACGTAAAACTAATACAAGTTTCGATTTTTTTATTTACTTTTCTTTTATTATTAGTAATATGACAAAATTTTAGTTTTCTTATTTAGGTTTCCCTTTTTTTTTTATTTACGAGTTCCATCATCTGAAACTAAAGAACATCATATCTTTCATACTTTACGAACAAGATATATCATATCTACGTATTACAATAACGTAATAGTAGTCGAATGCTTCATTCCACTTGATATGCTGCAGATATAGATAACGAAGAATTTGATTATATCGTCATCTTTTTCGTAATATTGATTATTTTAGTTTTCTATGTTTTTTAAAATCTTTATTAATTTAATTTATGATTCTTTACGCATATGAATTTATTACAGTTTTTTATATAATAGTTTTACACATACTACTTTTTGATTATTTTTTAATTGTATCTTTTTATAAATTGCGCCTAACTCAAAGTCTTTTTTTTTAATTTTAGCGAGTTTTAATTATTAAGGTTTTAAATCTTAAATTTTAGACAGTATATTTGAATATATATTTTTTAATGTGTCTATAAAAAGTAAAATTTTTAATAACTGTTATATACTATATATATATATATATATATAATAAATAAATAACTGTAATTTTGCAGTGTGTTTATTTCTTTGAAATTTACAGTTTTTCTCGTCAGTTATTGAAAATTGAATGTTTATATCATAAATAATATAAATATATTGCATGTACTTTTAGAACGGACGAGCCAGTAGTGAAAGCAGCGAAGACGGAGCCGGAAGTAGTGCAAGCACTTCTCGAGGAGCCGGGAGTGGATTCGGTCTTGCCGCTGGATGCACCGGCGGATGGCGCAGTGTCTTTGGTGCAGTTTCAGGCCGGGAACTTAGATTGTATGAGTGTGCGCCTTGGAGCCCAGAAGCTTGGGCTTCGCCGAGCATTACCTGCCCCCTTATCGCAACACGGTAAGTCTTCTACAGTGTTTACGATTTTTGAACAAATAGTCACATTTATTTCTCTTCTTACAATAAACGAAAAAGAGCCATTTCCGATACTTTTGACATTTTCTATATTTGAAATAAAACGAACTAAGTTATATCATTGTATACGTCACTTTATCAAGATTATTACAATAATTAAATTAATTGAAAGCATAATATTGGGTCAGAACGAAAATCTCGGTCTTTTTTGACGTTGCTCTTATTACAGTATAACATTCGTATAGATATTACGAAAAATTATATATTAAAAGAGCGACGTCAAGATCGGTCTATAACAAAAAGTTGGTTTTATTTGAGTTATATTTATAGTGCTATCTCGTGTCAGCAAAAATAACTTTAAAAAGGAATATTTGCGTAATTATATATACAATGTAAATATATATTTCGAAAAAAAGGCAGTGCTGTAAAAGAAACATTTGTGATAAATTTGAAAACGTTTTTTAACGAGTATATGTTGTAAGCTTATCTTTGTTTATGCAAAGTAGAAATAACTCTAACTTTTTTTATAGCTCTTAAAGTAATTTTTTAAATAAGATATGCTTCAGTGCAATATCTGTAAATGTTGACGAGATAATATTACTATTTTTTTTTAAATGGCTAAAACGTTTACGCTCACCTAATATATCGAGACATTAGCTTGTGAAATTATTTGACAATAATAATTTATCGTAGTATTTACAACAATTTTGATTTTATTTAGAATATCTTAATTTATTTTAAATATCTTATATTTATTTTGGTACTTATGCATTTTTCCTAACAGTATTCGTTATTATACTTATGGGGCAAAATCGCGTAACAATCCGCCAGTGGCGTCATTAACATGACGATTCACGTATCGCACGGATAGCGTATCGACTACGGTCGAGAAAGCGGGAACGTGCTTACGAGCGAAACGAGCCAAACGTATCGCGTCGTCAACGAGCACCACGACCGCGTCACGTTGTAGCACGTACGTCTCGTCGATTTCACGTCGGCGTGGCGCGAGACTGCCGTCGTATAGGTTGCTGGGAAATTAAGCGTAAAAAATTCACCAGCATCGCGTGCGAGAAAGTGGCTCTGCATGACGAGCATCTCCTGATGGAGTACAATGTAGCGACTGTAAATATAGAGCTTCCAACATCTTGTCATACGTGGACCAAGAATTCTGTCTGAAATGTGAAGCAAGAAATTGCCAGAAGAGAAATAGTCGTGTTGTCCCACGGTTTTTTTACCTTATAGCAAAAGATACTGTTCTTTGTTAATTGGATGGTTAATGCATAGAAACAGTTAGTTATTTATCCGTAATTTTTTATTTAATTGCGTTCTCGTCCTTTTTTTGCACCTTTAGTACACTGAGAGAAAAATGTCGGTGTACCGAAAAACAAATTTTACTTACCATTTTTCTGCGAAATTTATTCGACACAAAAAAATTTTACTTGCAACGATGAAATATATATTTCTGTGAAACATACTTTACTTGTCTTATAAATGGTTTATTTGTTATGAATAAAAATTTATTTCGTCCTATCCAAATAAGAGATTTATTTCGTTCAAATAAACTTTATGACTTCCAAATAAATTTTCAAGCATTTTTCTCTCAGTGTAGACAATAAAATTTAAAAGATTTAAGATTAGCGTGAGTACAAATAAGACTAATAAGGCTAATAATAAGTAGCTAATGCGCAATTTGTCACATTAATTTTATATTAATTTTATATTAATAGGTAAGGACAGATTGTATGGCTGAAGATGACCATAACACAGGAACACAAAAAATTAAAAGTTATCTCAACAGAATACTCCACTAAGCTATCTTTATGTATTTTGGTGTGCTGAACACGAATTCAGTGTCAGAATTGCTCCATCACCCACCTTTTTTTTAAATCGAAAAAAATGGCCTTAAAAACCTTGAAAATCGTAATAATTTCGCTGCACGCGGAGAATGGTGGACGATGAGGCGATTTTGACGGATTTATGTTTAGCGGCTTAAAATACATAAAGATATCATGGTCTGGTTCGTGATACAGACAATTTTTTTTTGGTGCGACAGTACAGCACAGCCACCCACAAAAAAAGGTCTGTATCATGGACCACCAGACCATGATATCTTTTAATCCGCTGAACACAAATTCGGTGTCAAAATTATCCCATCACTCGCTATTTTCCACGTACAGCAATTATTGCAATTTTTTAAGGCTTTTTGATTTAAAAAAAAAAAAAATGATGGGTGATGGGGCAATTCTGACACTGGATTTGTATTCAGCACGTCAAAATCCATAAAGGTAGCCTAATGGAGTATTCTGTTCAGACAACTTTTTATTTTTTGTGTGCCTGTGTAATTAATGGACAAAACGTCCCGGAAATTTATTTTAATAGAACGATTGTTTGCGCACCAACACTAGTGTGTTGATTCGCATTCGCTGTTAAATTCATGTTTTAATATTCTACAGATGTAGGATCTATTTTTGGATTTTTTTAATTAAAGCTTTATTCGGAGATTTTTTCTGTTTACAAGTATGAATATTGGAATATGACTTTTTGAATTACATAAACTTAAAATTAAAATCTTGGAAGAGATGTGTGTATATTTTTTTAGTATAAGTTTTTATTGCTAAAATTTTAATATAAAAATTTTTTCATAACATTTAATATTAAATCTCTGAAATTCTGAAAAATGCAACATTCAATCGTATTTTTATTGAAAGAAATTTGATTACAAATAAACGTTGAGTTTTAATTATATAAAGTTATAATGATAGAACAATTGATTATTTTGCTTGTTTATTATTTAATTTAATTTTGATGTGTCCTATATAATCTGAACGTTCACGAAAAAGAGGGATTGAAACACATAGAACACACTCTAACATGGTATACAGGCTCTATCCCCACATTCATATTCGGTGGTACAGTCGGAGGATTATCAATGAGGCACGTCGGATTACAGCAGTTAGCGATGTTCGTTAGACCGCCATTTTAATTAAGACTATTATACATCCGGCCGACTGTTCGTGTGATGTCATTGTGACGCTCGTTACGTGCACAGCTCACGAAATCATTTTCGTCTCTGTGGCGATTCGTTTTGTAATGTGCCGATGCGACATTGTACCGATACTAATCACTGAATATGTCGTTTAACCATGTGCATAAATGTGATACGAGCTTTCAACGGGCACATCTAATTATTCGCTGCATTGGGCTGAGTCGTTGAATGATCGTTGGAAAGGATCTAGTAGTGAATGGATTATCAAAACTATTACCCATCAGCTTATATACGTTGATATACATACTAGGTAATGTATGTACGATCGGAAGTATCCTCGAATATGTCACTAAAGATATCGCGCATATATCTTTGTGAAATTGCATGTAAAAAGGTAGCGAGTCGGAAATATATTGCTAAATGTATTCAAATTTGAGAGAAATTGGATGGTACTTCTGGATGAAATGGCAGCACCCTCGATATAATACTTCTACTACTGTGGTTTATTTTGTATTATAAGTCTGCGTTAAATTTAAAGGAAATAAAAATAAAAATAATCAAACAAACCGACATTCATTTCTCTAATTCTAATTTGTGAAATAATTTATATATTTATATATATTTTTTTTAATTAAAGAAAAATCCCTATCTTTCTGAGAAAGATTTTCTACGGTTTCTGAAGAATAATTACATTCGAGTTAGTTTATATTTTACAAACATTGCGTACATTTCATAACAATTGTCACAGATTTTTCTAAAAGAGTGATGATTATATTTATATATATCGATAACGTTAACATATACAAGGATTCTATCGGAATGTGGATAATGAGATTTTGCACGGATGAATAAATCGGTGCTTAAACAAATACATCGATCGAAACGTTTATTAATTCCACGTAACGTCCTTTCGCAATCATTGCGGCCATGCTACACGCACTAATCACGATTGGTTTCGGTTTTCATGGCGAATTGCCGGGTTGGTAAATAACCGAGTGAGCAAATATCTCGGCAGAGCATTTGTCAATAACGGACTGAAATTAATAGGATAGTAATACAGATTAGATCCTATTAGAGATATTATATATTTTGTTGGTTTGTGACATGAAATATTATATATTCTTTTTTTTTCAAATTGTTGGAATTCAGAAATATTTTTAAGTACTTTAGAAGAATTGTTTAATCCTAAAATGTCCTAACACTTGTCTAGAATAATGTTAATAAGATTCAAAAATATTAATATTTTAATTTCATTAAAACAATTAATTAAAGAGAATTGCAGAAAAATACAGGACAGAATAAAATAAAAATCTCAATACTCATCATCAATCTAAAAGCGACACGCGTGAATTTAATTAAAAATTTGTTTATTTATCTAGACGAGCGATTTTTGAATCCATCAGCGACGTTGCTCGAGGTACAATAGCACATTATTCTCGTATAGAATGGCATTTCTGCCATTTTTTTCAGTGTATTTATTGCGACGACATTCCGCGACTCATTTCCGTTCTTTTCCCATCTCGATATCAGCGTACCTACAATCGATTCCAACGTCTCGTTCTCTGGACGTTTACCTACTATCTGTCCGCTTTATTTATTTATTTGCACACTCGAACGGATTGCGATCACTGCTACATCGTCGTATTAATGTAGGTTCAAGCGATCGATTTATTTAGACGTTGTTTATTTACTGCATGCGGATGTTTATTCAGCCAACTTTGTGTTGCCAACCAACGGGAGTGGTTGAGATCAGTGTCGAGTTACACTAGGATTGATTTTAGTTGCAATTGTTTCGAAATGTCCGCAAACATTATCTACATGAATATTTACCAAAAATCTTGAGATTTGGTAGACTTGGTATCGTAAAACTTTATACGTTTTATTTAGAGAGATTTCATAATTTAACAAAAGGACAAAGGAAATAAAAAAAAGGCTTTAGTTTTTGTGTTGTTTGGAAAAAAAGTTAAAAATGAACAGTTTTTACTGTACTCGTTTCTAAACGTTATCTGATTTACTCCAACCAACCTATGACGCACGTATGAACAATATAATAAAAAATTTATTTTTTGGAAATAGTATCATCAAGTATTTGCCACTTTTCTCGAATGTTTTGCGAGCCGGGTATTGCTCTGGAAATGTTGCTGCTTTTCTGCAGAAACGCTGCTTCAATTTACTGCCTCAATCGTGAATCTCATTTACAGGACTCAGCATCGCGGAAAGCGGCTTACAAAAAATTTAAAGGAGCTTTAGTTTTAAAGCTGACTTCGAGATAATTTGTGTCGCGAACTACACGTTAAAGTCCACTTTAAATCTCGACTAACTTGAAATTCCTTGAGCAAAATCGTTCCCGCGTCGCTATCCGAGAATAATCTCTTGCTTCTTTAAACCGTCGCCGTGTTGCGATAGAATAATTAATCGTATGGAATAATTAATGAATTGGCTAATGGATCCCATTCCACGGAATTTATATATATGTTTGAAAATAATATACTCGAAAATAAAAATCAATTTTGTCAACAACAATCTTTGTAAGGTACATTTATATACTCGCTAAGTACATTTTGCTTTAAGGGATGAAGGTAACAGCGTAATAAAGATTAAAGATATAAAAGGAAAACATTACTTTGAGTGAACGTTTGAAACAGTTTAATTAGCATGACTAATAATAACAATAATGTTATAAGAATTGAATAAAGAAAACTACTGTTCAAAGTTCAAACGGACATGCCTTGAAAAAATTAAGAGAAGAATTATCAATTAATACTATTTATCCTTGCTAACTAATAAATATGCAATTAAACACTTCATTTTTATCTTGTTATTTAAAAAAAAAAAATACGAATACGGTGTTTTAATGTTGATAAAAATATTGAAAAAACGTTTGTTTTTCTGCTTCGTGAAACATTAATGGGTCTTGTTTAATCCAGTGGGACAAAAAATAGACGGTGTTACGAATAATAGTGAGGCAACATGAAAATTTTCATAGCGACATTTTCTCAAGAGCGCTCAAAAGCCGCGTCCATTAATCCGCGAGGAAACGCGGCGCTTCATTATTTACATCCACAGAACTTCGCTTCGCGGTCTTGCTTACACGGTGCGCGCCGTCGCTCGCCATTTAAACTGTCGCCGCGTCCGACGCGGTGATTAACCGAGCGGGTGATCGTAATTAACGGCCCGGCACGACGCCTACGAAACTTAAGGACCGTGACCGTGCAATCTTCTCGGATCACGAAGCACACCGCAAGCCGCCGCCGCCGCCACCGCCGCGGCTTATTTCGAGATCAGAGAGAAAGAGAGAGAGAGAGAGCTTATTCACTTTTGGGACATTTCAATGCGTTTCACGAGATTGATTGATTGGTTTTTAAGTCATTTCAATTGTAGAATATTTGTTTAAATTCCTATTAATTTGTGTTGCCTAGTGCACAGAAATTGTGAATCTTAGATTTCAAAATTTTGATTCATGTCGCAATTATACATTGGCGTTAATACTTAAAAAAAATACCCTAACAATTATTACGTACAAATAGAAAATTTTATTTTTCTTTTAAAACATTTTTCTCAGGCTCACATACTCTCCGCGTGTGTGACAAGAAGATAATGAAACCATTTTCTCTCTCACAGCCCGAGTACCCTCCTCTTTCTTTTCGCCTCATTCATGTGACAACCTCTTCGTTTCTGCACTCATATCCTGTATTTTTCTTTCTGCACTCGTATTTGCAGATCACATATGTGCTGTGCTCGACGGTTTGTTTGACAAGGGTTGCATGTCTGGTGATTAATCACTTGCAATTAATTAACTGAGAATCAGGAATCGTCTCTCGTGTTGCTGTTGCATCCTATCCTCTTTTAATTTTTCAAGCTATACCATACACTTATTGGGGCTCTCTTAGCAGTTTAATGGATGTTTTTCTTTTAAAATGATCACGTTCTAGATTACAAAGGCTAATGAACGATGTTAAACATATAACACACAATATGAGATAATTAATAGATTAGAGAGTCATTTATCATACTGTAGATATTAGAAGTTAAAGCAAAAATCGATGAGTATACTTGAGGTATATTCTTTACACTTAAATTTAAAGACACTCATCAAGAGATATTCTTCTATGATATTTTAATTAAGTAAAAGTAAAATATGCAATATTTTAGATCTGCTAAATCAATCATAATCTACGGATTTTTATGGAAAAGTTTTTGTGTCTGATATTTTCATTATTTGTCTACATCGTGTTGCGTAACCGTTATATTATTTACTGAGGACCGAGTGATTCTGAACGTTTTTTACTTCATATTCCCTGTCTGTTGCTCTTTAGACAACTTGCTTCAATACTTGATTGATAAGTTATAAGTGACGAGAAATAAGTTGCGTTTAGGACTTGCTGAGGGTGCTTTTTCGCGTTATTCTTACCCGAACTACTCGTCCGGGAAGAAGTGCGTTAAGCCAGTGTTAGTTCAGTGTAAAAGAAACTTTATCGTGCCTGTCAGCCGCGAGGTAGACGAATGGCGCCCTTAGCACCCTTATCTATCTGCAATTTTTACGCTTAGCCCCTCTTCTCTACTCTCCGTCTCATCCTTGCTGCTTTTTTTCTTCCTTTCCTCCCCAGTCTGCATTAATATCTTCTAGAAGAAGCTCAGCTCTAATCCGTCAAATCCGAAAAGCTCCACGAAATAAATGTCTACACAGTAATACACATAGACGATCGATATATGGCAAGATTTGATTTAAAATTTTTGTTAAAGGTGATCCTATATAATTAATATACATATATGTGTATTGTATAAAAGGACGAAATTCCAATTTCTGATTTTTTGTTTAATATTTTAGATTTTAGATGAATATATTAATTTTTCTCATTAACTAAACTTGCATATACACAACATATGGATATATTATACAAGGTTCCTTTTATGTAACTGTATTTTTTAAACTCTTTACACCTTGTGTTATGACGCAACTTATAGTTATTTTTTAAGAAATAAAGATTAATCGCAAATTGGATTGTAGATTTAATTATAGATTGTTTTAATTTTATGTTGAATAATCTAAAAAGTAAACAATGATAAAGTTTACCATATTGAAATACATTTTTGAATCTTTCTAGCTTATAACAAAATGTAATATACATTAAGTGTCACCCAATATACATATAAATTATGCTCACTCGTTGCGTTCTGCATACGTGGACATTTACTAGTTCCCACATTCGTTGCAGATTAGATATACGCATATGTGAAAAGACTTTTTTTTATCTTTACGGCATATGCGTTTATTTATTATCGGCACAATGTGTTGCGTGCCATCAATTCGGATTAGCTTGCAGCTCAATAGGAATTTTCAAACCACTGTCATTTTTTTCTGCGCGCCACTGCAGATTTATGGTATCTATCGTCATCAGATAATATGTGGTTGCGTCACCAAAATTGAATATTATACACATGACGTGAGACGATTATCACGATACTTTTTAAATTCAGTTTAAATAAATTAAAAAAGTAAAAAGGTTTAAAACGGCGAAAACTTTATAAACTTTGACTTGTTAATATAGACACAGAAATAAATTGAATACGAAATTTTGTTTATAAATTCATTATACAAAACTATTTTCAAAGTTACAAAATATCATATGCAGCTACTGCAATCTCACGCATCGCGCAATGTAAATCGTGGTTTTGCAGAGATTTCGAGTGATTTAATTAATATATTGAATTGAATCAAACAGCATGTTATGTTTCAGAAGCTCTCCACTAGAATAAACTAGTATTTAAAAAATTCGGTAAGCATTAATAAAATGGTGACAAAAAATAAAAGAATCAAAGAAGTAAAGTGTTTCTCATTGGAATAAAATGTAAATAAATAACAGTATAAAATTAATTGTAGATAATTCTGTCGAAAATTTAATGTTGTTTATAAAAAAAATCTTGTCTCGATATCTTCATTCATTTTCCTTGTTATCCTTGCAAAACCACGCGATGAGTCAAACTGCAGCAACTTTGTATTTGTTAATATCTTATAATTTTGTAAATAGTTGTTCCTATTATTAATGGAGTAGTATAAAAAGTCTACAAAAGAATTTTATATTTTATTTATTTCTATGTTTATATTAACAAGTTAAAGTTTACCAATTTTCAGTGATTAGATATATTGGCAGGAAAATGTTCTAAGCAAGCCAGTTTTTCATAGTTATGAACTAAGCAATTTTATTGCGAATCCAATATCCTTATTCTAACCTTCTTCGTGAATAGTTAAGAAGAACCAGCGAAGCGGATCGGCGGCACCATTTGCTGCTAAGTGCTCGATTGTTGCGAGGTGATTCAACATGCAAGCGCTTCGGCGGGAAATCAATTAGCTCTAAAAGTTTTCCGTCGGCGAGCTTGATGAGCGACGACTAAAGGAATATCTGACGATGCAAGGAGTGCTGTGCATTCAACTCTTAAACTACCTAGATAATTTTTAATTTCCTTCTGCCCATCCACCTTTTCCCATCGCTGAGTAATTCAGATCTAATTAGCTGCTACAAAGAATGACACCCGCTATTCTCATTTTTAATTCTTCAATTAACTGCTGCAGAAGGACGTTGCGGTGTTTTTCGTTTCAGTCTAGCGTAATTATGGAGATTACAGGTAAACAGAATTTCTGATCGAGCCTGGAGATGAGATGTTGCATTTCTTATTAAATTGCAGACATTTTTACAGTAATTTAATAGTGACTGTAGTGTCTTTCATAAAAATTTAAAATATTACCTAAAATATCACAAGTATATTAGAAAAAGACATAAATTTAAAATGACTTTTCCAGCGAAAATTTAAATTATAATTGATTAACAATAGAAATTGAGTAAAATTTCTTTGTAATAATAATTTTTAAAGAAAATGGGAAATTTCCAGAACAAAGTACCTTGCATATATTAATAAATATAAGATTTCTGAAGGAGATGAATACTGAGCTTTGCACAAAAGACTTCAGTATACATCGTCCAAGATAGGCAAGCTTTATTTCTTGTTCTTCCTTTTCAATAGAAGTAAGAATTTTGCCATGAAGTAAAAGCGAAAAGCGCTTTGTTCCATTTGCGGATTTGCATTGTACTTTGTATTGTACCATCTTCGTCCTTTTCTCATTTCCAAATTCTCATTTTCAAATCTTTTAAATTCTTGATCTATATAGGTTGTTGAATCTTTTATATTTTTGTGTTCAGCAATCCTTTAATTTTTATGCTACTTTTATTAATTTTAATATTTGTATTTATATTAATAATATATTTCAGTTACTTAATTTTTATTTTATTTCATTGTATACTCTATTATCGCACATTATATCTTTATACATTTATCGTTTATAATGTATTTTTTTAATTGTACTGTTTTTAAACTTTTTGTGTCTTTGAAAGATAAAATATAAATCTGTTTTAATATAATCTAACCTAATTTTTTTGCCACTTTTCTTTTCAACGTTTATTTTTCATCTTTCTTTTCTCTCTCTCTCTCTCTCTCTTTCTCTTCCTTTCTCTCCCTTTCTCTTGACGGCACACAAATTCTGTTTTTCCCCAACATTCCCCCCAGTTTCTCCTCTTCACGATGTCCGGTGACAAACGGTCGCCTTTCCACGGCAGCCGGAAGAAAAGCCGGTTCAAAGAGCAGGGAAAACGAACGTTGAAAAAAAAAGCGACGGACATTCCACAGGGAGAAATATTTTCTAGCGTTTGTAACTCATCGAATCTTCCGCGTCACAGAACTCTCGCTGCAAAGAAAATCCACTAGCAGCGAATTGACTTTTAATTTATTTAAGCATTTATTATTTGCTCTTGTTTCGTTTATTTTGCAATATTAAGTTTAAAAAAATTTTTTAGTAATATTTTATGTAAAATTTACAGAAAGTAGAAACACAAGTAAACTATTCAAAAGTAATCTATAAAAATTATTGAATTATAAAATTTATTTTTAGTATTACTTTCAAATTTATGTTTTGTTTTGTAGTCTACATTTAATTATTGGAATTTAATCGTTAAATAAATTTTTATGTTGGATTGTAAATATGTGCTTATTTTTATGTGTGCGTATACAACTTTGTATAATTATTTCTTGAACTGTAACATACCAACATTCTTTTTACCCTGCATTTTTACAACGTCTACACTCTTAAAGGTAATACGTCTTTACCGTGCTTTTCGCTTCGGCTTAATAAGATTCATAATTGTCTGCCATAGTAAATTAAAGGCCATAGAGATAGAGTCGACTAGGCGGATAAGGGCCAGATAAGAGCGGCTGAAAAAGGAGGGAAGGGGAGATTGCAAGGAAGAAGGGATAGGACGGGATATGAAAGATGGGGTCCCGATAATCGAACGGTGAACTGGATCAATTAAATCCTCCGGGGTAGACATTAATTATCGAAGGTGTCGTCGACAGTTTCCGATCGCGCGTGCAATCGAGGTACGATATTCGGAACGAGTTCAGGATTTTGCCCGCGGCGCATCCTCTATCCTACAACCGTCAACCCTTCGCGTCTCTTCGTTCTTATTTCCCGATTGGCCCTTCGGCCTGATTCAAGACACGTAAGACGGCTTCTTATGTCGTTCTCTATATATTTCAGCTGCAAATAAATTGTCAGAATAAACTTTAAATGGATATAAATGCCAGTGTCGATAAAATTTAATTTTTTTAAACGTTTACATGAATAAATTAATAACAAAAGATGAGAAAGCTAACATAGTTCTGCAGCGGATTTTGATGCATGATAATTTTTGTTTAAATTTTTACAATCTCCAGCTCACACATGCCATATATAGTTGTCGGTCTTGAAACACGATTTTACCAAAATTTCGGAGTACGTAATATCACATTTAAGTTGACGAGCACAGTTTAATAATATTGTTGTTTATGAGTATCTTAAAAACATTGTAAATAAATCCTTACAGTCCGTCTTATCTTGTTTTTTGAATATAAAAAAAATAAAATGAGAATCTTACGATGAGAATATAAAGATGAGAAAATATAAATGAATAACGTTTATAAATATCAACTTACAAATATATGAACTAACAAAAATACGTGCTAATAATAAAAAAACAACATTAAAAAAATATAAAATAGTTACCTTATTAATGATTTTATATTCGTAATTATATCATGACTTATTGCTACCTAAATATATTCTCGAATTCTGCATTTTGTCAATTGATCTCGATTTACAATCGCATGAGGATATGTTGCGTGTATAATCTGCAATGAAGGTAAATGTGAAGGATGTTGTGTAAACGTCAATGTTGCTGTCACAAATCGAATTATTGATAATTCACAGTGAATTTCGACGCCATTGATCGGCAAATATAGTTGCTGCGACTGAGCTAATAGGATCGTGCCGAAAGTCGATACTCGTCATGACGAGATCTCGCATCTTAATCGGATTTTATCGCAGATTTTCCGCAATTTAATATCCCGTGCTATTTCTCCTCGCCGAACGCTGTTAGTTTTGAGGTGAACATTTTTGATATACGTTTTTATATGTGCTGCAAAAATTGTTGCAAAAATTGTACATTTTAATACAAGTAATAATAAATTTAATTTAAATAATAAATAGTGAAATAAATAATTTTTTAATTTACATAATGTTTTAATATTGAGTATTATTTTTAATAAATATTAATTTTAATTTTAATATTAATTCATTAAAAAAATCTATTAATAATACTAAATAAATTTTATTATAATACTAATTTTAGTGAAATAAATATGACTACAAAGTTTTTATTTATTAATTTATAAAATCTTTACAATTGGTATTTTTAAATTACAATTTAAATAAATATGTAGATAATATATAAACAAAAGTATTTTTCTTAATTTGAAAATTTATGTAAATTAATAACATGTTAATTAAAAAAAATTATATATACACCAAAATAATATTAAAAATGTAATTTTTAAACTTTGTAAAAGTTATGCTGAAGGAAATTTATCTCTAAATTTGTGAAATAATTATGCAAAATGCAATATCAATCTTCTGCTGTATGTTTACAATTGTATAAAATTTACCATACATATGTATATGTATTAAATTACTGTTTAATATATATGCTATAACGATTCTCTTTGTAAACATGCAGTAAAATAAAGCACCCAGAACAAAAGTTATGTATTGCGTAACACTGGAAATGTCTCGTTGCATTATTTTATATCGCATTTAACTTTCCCGCGTATCGTTGTTGCGAATTAACGTCAGCTTCATTTTTAACGATGAGCCTGGCGTTTTCAAGCGGCTTAAATGTGGTGTCAGGCAGTCACGCTGTTTGAATGATCGGTGATCCAGCTAAGCCTCGTTTAAATTTTAAGTGAAAAAGACTAGAGGGAACGGGCATCGATCGTTCGTGGCAGCTTACGAGCCCGCGTCTCTGTTTTTATCGTGTCTGTTATATACGAGATATATAGAACATTGCGGATATCATTTTTTCTCGAACAAAGATATTACCTATACATTAAAATAAGAAGGCTGCTTTCCCATTGCTGAAACAGAGAAATTGGTATCATTTACAATACGGTAAAATAAACATGCTAAAAGGATTCTTATGTGACTTTCTATTTAATTTGAAATCAGAGAAAGAAATTGTAGGAATTTATTTATAATTTGTATAAATAATGTCCTACATTTTGTTTTGTATGGTCAATAAGTCAATGCTATTTATATTGCCAGTTAAATTTGCGTATCATACTTGGTCAATACAAATGATATTAAATTATTTACAATAGGAGCAAATTTATTTAACTCCCTACTGAATTAATGTTCAGTTATTTATTGAAATGATTCTTATTTAGTATTTAACTATCTGTACACTTTTATTCGAGACTTTTTATTTAATACAATCATAAAATTAATTAAAAACTTTAATTATACGTTTATATTTCTTGGACCTTACAGCAAGGATTAATTGGAATTTTTAATACACGATCATCAAGTTGTTTTCATGAAATGGGAAATTCGATCAAGGAGAAAATTCAATCATACGGAGAAGAAATTTTCTTCGAGTTTCATGTTGTCGCTATTAATCATTTTCTTCTTCCGTCACCAAACATTCTGACATCGTTTTCTTCAAGTTTCCATTCGATGAGCAAAGAAACGAAGAAGCTGAAAGACGCGTGAAAAGAGCGGAACACGTCGGGAAGTTCTATTTCCGGTCGACGGGGCCTGTATCGGGCCCGACGCGAGAACGCGAAATGGCCGACTTAAGGAAGTTTTACTGCGAGACAAACCGGAAGTGATTCGGCTATCCCGAGGGAAACTTTCTTTTCTTCCTGCGGGCTTTTTCGTCGGATTACGGCCGCCGACGAACATCCATTCTCGTTTAACGCTTTTATTTACCGTTTGCGGCTGTCTCTCCAACTTCCTCCCGCTTATCGGAATTTTCTCCAGTCGCGCTTTTTGCTATTGCTTTATTTTTTTCACTGTTCTCCCGAAGCGCTCGCGATAATGGCCAATGAATATCCATTGCGCCGAAAGAATTACTTCAGATCTCAACGATAATCAAAACGATACAACAATGTTAAGGTCTGTTCAGATCAGAGAATGCAAAGGGATGTGTTGTTTCGAACAGACTTACGAGATACAAACTTAGAAAAACAGATTCCAAAAATTTAAAGATAAAATGTATTTTATATTCAAGTATCTAAACAGTGTCTATTTTCAACCTTAGAAAACGATATTCTCGTTACGTTGATAAATTACGCCTTCTTCAATTCTTTTCGTACCTGCGCTTGTTTCCTTTTCTTTAATTGCGTTGAGCGTTGTAATTTTAGCAATCTAGATGCTCCGCTTTGTCACGGGAAATTCAACTACATCTCGGCGCAGTAGGTAACCATTAGCATTGGAGCGAAAAAGGCCCGGGGGCGACCGTCAGGCACGTCGAATAATGCCGGGGGGGGGCAGGCATTTTTTTCCAGTCCAAGTGTGTTATTTTTTTGCGTCCGTTTTTCTGTCCCCTATTGCGTAGGGTGTTCTTTCTATCACTCCTTGTTTTTCCCCTTTTTTTTTTTTTTTTTTTTTGGCGCTCGCCAGTGTCCCTCGGAAAAATCTATAAATCTAGCGCGCGGGCTCGCGAACGTCAGGACCATTCGTCAGCGGGCAGATTGGTGGGAGGGAATGGATTCGAGGAGAGTTAGGGAAGGGGTGCGTACGTGGCCGAACCCGTGTCAGGTGAACACTGCAGCTTCGTCCCACATGCAATAAAGCCGCGACGATTTTACGAGCGAGGCGAGCCGGATGACGAGGTAATTTACCTACCCGCTGGAGGGGGGGGAGGGGGACGAAGGGACGACGGGAATGAATCCATACCGTGACTCGCTACAAGAGGGGGGGAGGGAGGGGGCTTCGATCGTTTCGATAAAGGTTGGCGCTTTTTACCCGACACCCCCCAAGAGCGATGTCACGTGATTTTCGTACCCCCGCGGAATCTTCAATCTTCATTCTAGAAGCTAGCTATCGATCTAACGTAAGAACCGCATCTAACCGTCGATGCACACGTGGGGAATGAGAACTTGGAACTTGGTACAATTTTGTATGCGGCTTCGGAAGCCCGTTTAGCGCGTTTTTTTTTTTTTTTTAAATAAAAGTGAGTAATAAAATTTCGGGGACTTGAACGCGACTCGAATTGAATGATTTCAGACTGGTCTCCTCGCCAACGCGACAGAATGAAGCGGCGAGCAGCAGTAGCGGTTCGACTCAACACGGGGCGACGTTCGCGGTTCGGGTTGGCACGATGGACGGGGTAGTCACGCATCATTTACGAGCTGAAACACGAAGAGATCTGGCGGCCTGGGCACGGGCAATCGTTCAGGGATGCCACGCGGCTGCTCATTCCTTGCGGGAATACACCGTTCGTAAGTAATCTCATATATTAACTACGATCGATCGTGTAATCGTATATTTTGAAAGAGGGTCGGATTCTTTTGCTTTTACCTGTGTGTGAAATAGTGCTGAAGAATTTATTTTATAAAAAAAATTGTGAAAGAACTGAAAGAAAAGATTGATAAATGGACGTGAAAAATTATTTTTTAGAGGAGACAGAGAGAAATACGTAGCATGAAATACTTGAGGAGGTAGTGAACTCAAGTTCTTTTTGTAAGTTATATATAGCTGCGGATGATAGTCGACATCTATACTCTCGTCATTTTCCGCGTTCGGTTCGATGAATTTTAATTTCTTTTCAGCGACGACGAACGGCAATAATAAATCGAGATGAATGCCTCGCTCGTTTCATACGCGTCTTTTTGTTCGCGTCTCGCGTCAAACTCATCGATGATAAAGAACCGGTGGATACCGATGCGGCAGACACGAGCAATGAAAAAATATATACAGGTTGTCTCACAAAAAAATAATATTGCAAGAAATTTACTTGGAAATTATATCTAGTTGAAATAATTACCCTAACAGTTCTGATGATTGAAAATAAATTTGAAAATCTATATAGCCTTCGTGAATTTATTTCTAATCGGACTTTTATAAAAATGATAAAATTTTTAATATTATTAATACGCAAAATATACAAAATTAATCTCTATTAAAAGAACTTGTAGTTTTGCTATGCATCTTGTGTGTCTTATATTGATGTAAAGTGTAAAAATAATATAAAAATGTTTGGATCATATTAGTAGGATTATTTAAATATGTTAAATGCATTTTTATTTTTCCCTAATGCCATTTTAATTTTGTGATATTTTGTATTATATATAGGTTGCACATGGCAAGGTAAGGCCTGTCAGTTGGTTGTCAACCACGAAGAAGGTTTCGCGCTCTACTCCGCAGGAACGCGGGGCACTGCCGGGAATGGCGTAAGTCCTGGATCACCACCCACGCCACTCTGGAGAAGATCCTTCGACAAATTGAAAATGTCCGCGGACGACGGCGCTCGTCTACTGTGGCTCGATTTTGGAGGCGAGGATGGCGAAATTGTGAGTATTTGATAGACATACGGATTTCAACTAAATAACACAAGCATCAAAAAAAAAAAAAAAAAAAAAAAAAAAAAGAAAGGAAGCTGAAAAATCTAATACCTCGTGGAATAGATTCGAGCGTCGTAAATTTAAGAACAAGTTTGTGAACGAAGAAAAGTTTGCTGCAATCATAAATTTCCTCATTTCAACTTACATCATTCGATGTAGTTACTTTAAGACTAGAATTCCGACATGTACCATCGTTTTTTTTTATTAATGATTAAAAATGGCTAGTTGTTTTTAGCCCCTGAAAAATTGTTTCCCTGTTTTTTTTTTTAAATTTATAGAGGCTTTATAAATTGATTACTTCAAAGTTGGATATTTTTTCTTATAAAGTAGGAAATTCAAGTACGTCATTAGCTTCCGTCAGTAAGTAAAAAGTATCGATTAATCCTATTGTAGGAGCTTGATTTGGAGAGCTGTCCGAAACCAATCGTGTTCGTCCTGCACAACTTTCTTTCGGCGAAGATACATCGGCTCGGTCTGAGTGCATAGGGGCACGAGGGGGCCCTTACAGAGGCCCCCGATTTGCCTCCTCACACTACCAGGTCTGTTACCAGCGTCTTTCTTCATTGAACTGGAAATAATCGCAGTGAGAAAGAGAAAATTAATTTTTTCTTCGAGGATTCGAAGTAACAAATAACAGTACCGAGACTTGATAGGTCAAGAAACATCCGAATGGATAAGAAATATAAGGACTATCTTTGTCAAAGGTTTTGCATCGCGAGCAACATCCTATTCCAGTGCTGTTTAGAATGCGGAGAAACGAAAGAAGTCAAACAGAGTAATAGTGTAACAGTTTAGAAAGAGTGAGAGTAGGATAATGAATTTGCAGACAGAGTAACGATCCGAGAATTCTATATATAATTGGAAAATTATAAATTTAATAGCGACGAAGACTGTTTAATTTTTGTCAATAACTATTTAATATTTGAGAATTTGGACATTTAAAATAATAAAACTTATAAAATATTTAAAATTTTAGATAATACAATATTTTTAAATCTGAAGCCTTAAAAATATACGATTTTCAAATGTAGTTGTACAAAATTTCAATATCTAAAATTTTTTAGAATATTCAAGAATTGATTTTATTTTTCCTAACCTTTAATTTTATTATTTTAGTAATATATAAAAAAGGATTCTCAAGATAGGGAGAGGAAGGATTTAAATATTTACAATATTGAAATCAAAATTTAATACATAAGATCTTAAAAATAAAAAATCTAACCTTCCTTTTTTAATGAAGATGCAAAGATTGAAAAAGAATTGCATATTGTACAGAAGTATTAGAAATTATAGAATTCTCGGACTCGCTCTAAGGATTCCAGTATCTTAAAGTCAAAGAGGTATAAACAAAGTGGGAAAAAAAGACTGTACATTTATAATTTTGACAGTCCATGTTTAAAGATCATCGAGAAGTTCGATTGCGATGAATCGATTCGAGACGGTCATTAAAAACTGGGTAACAGTCCCTTTTTTCCTTTTTATTTTCAACGATAATCGATACGAAGCCATCCACGAGACGATATATCGAAGAAAGTACGATACGTGACAAGGACGGAGAAGCGGAAAGGTAAAGAAAAACACCTATGCCGCTAATCAACGCGCCTAAGTAACTAATTTAATTAACTATTTACCTAACCTAAGTAAGATTAATCGCAAAGAACTGATTCGACAGATTATCGATAAATATTTATTAATCCAGTGTCGGATGTCAAATTGCGATGGTTGTAACGAGCATGGAAATCAGATCGCGATTGTTTAAATGACGACTGATAATTTATTAATGTATTCTTAAATTTTTAATGCAATTTGTCTAACTAGAGTTTTAAAAAATAATAGTCTGTAATTATATCTTGGTGAAAAAATATTTATATTTGCTATGCGCAAAAAAAAATTAAACTTTGCTTTTTATTTAACTTTTCTTACTGAATTAAAAAATTACGTTTTTAAATTAAATTATATTTTTATAATTAACTTAAATTCTTTTGTTTAATGTTTGTAAAACAAATATTTTATGGTAAGGGATAACGTATGGATTAATGTTATAATTTTACATTTTTGCATAAACGTTTTAATTTAAAATTTTAATTTAATTTAATTAATTAAGACTTTTTAATTAAATTACGACATTTTAATTTTTAATTTTATTAATTTATATTACATATATATTATACATATTTAAATTTTTTTATTAATATATTATTCATTAACGCGCGCTGTAACGATCTATCAGCGAGGTGTTTTGTAACTTAATGAACTTTAGATATATTGAACATTGTTTTTAGTTAATATTCATATAAATTACTTGTT
This sequence comes from Monomorium pharaonis, assembly GCF_013373865.1. Lineage (NCBI taxonomy): Eukaryota > Metazoa > Arthropoda > Insecta > Hymenoptera > Formicidae > Monomorium > Monomorium pharaonis. The sequence continues at coordinate 21,604,859 of NC_050471.1, forward strand.
ATTTGGATAAATGGAATTTTAATTGATTTTAATTATCAGTGTACTTTATTTTTGTCTATATTATTTTTTAATTATTTCAGAAAATAAAACAGTTTGCATAGAATTTAAGAATTCTTCTTCGTCGTTTAAACATGGCGATAACCCTGATCACACGCACGATTGAGTCGCTTAGATAAAGCGACTTAAGTGTAACGTACTCGTTACGAAAGTAGGAGTTAATTATAATAAAGTCTATGTTTTCACCGTACATCTAGCGTTATAAGAGAATGCTTATCGTCGGCGCCAATTTTTTTTATTAAAAATTGCACAACGGTTCAACTTAGATTTCAGGTCCTTATCAAGTACATCTACATGCCGTACATGGTCAACTAATCTGAAAATCTAATTTTTGTACAGATTTCATACATTCGACGTACATAGGTACCAAACGTATAATTATATTTAAGATTATGTGGCATTACCATTACGGCAGAATATTAAATATCACATTTACGATAGAATTTATTATAGGATACCGTAATATTGAAAATTAATAGTGTACCTGTGACATTTAACGCCACATTTCTGTCAATGTAATACGAAACTGGGACTTTAGCATTGTGGGCGGTGGAAACATAGTCATTATTAATAAACAATGAGCCGCTCATTGGTGTTCGACCTTCCACTTCCCTCGAAGGCTTGCAAAATATACATTCCTTTAAACTCACTTAAGTAATAAGTAGTTAAACAAAATAGAGAAAAGAGTAGTAGTGATAATAAATTTGTTTATTATTCCAAACGGGTTTTGTGAAAATGTATTATAAATGTATGTATCACACGACATGGAAATAATGAAATTGAGGCTGATATTTAATTAAGGCAAATTATGATTAGCACATTTAATTTGTCGAGTTTTTAAATATATTTCGTAATAATAATTACACATGAAAAATTTTGTGATGATTGGGCTTTGTGAAAACGAGTTTCCCCCAATCGGCCAGGTTTCAAATAACGAAGGAGAATATCATATTTTACATACTTTAATTTTGCACTGGGATTATCTGGTCAGCTTCGTTCTCGTTTTTTCCGAAAAATTCACGTGCGTCGCACGATACTAAAATCCACGGAGTTTGGAACACCTGGAAAGGACTTAAAGAGTTTACTCCCTTGATCTTCCGGCGAGAACTTTCTGCGAGATAACGTGTTTCGTTTCGGTAAGACGATATTTATGTCGCTCCCCCTCCTGCCTACAGTCAAAGCACCTCGAGTGAGTTCACGGAAGTTGGAATATCCTGCGCGTTTCTCGGCCAAAATACTTTCTCGGAATTGTACTCGAGAATGGCGAGGCGATCGCCATCGATCTCAGCCAGACAAAATGGAAATATCCTCTTGGCGGCCGTTCCGTGGCGAGGTGAAGCGAGACGTGAATCCAGGTTGACTTATATTTAGACGACTTCCACACGTCTTTACATTAACGATATTAAAAAGGAACTCCGACATTTTTAACTTATTGATAATTTGGTAGTGAAAAATTGAGTTGTATTTTTTAGTAGAGCGGAAACGTAAAAAGGATTTGAAAAGTATAATTTGCTAAAAATTAGCGAATAAGAATATACGTTGTGCAAAATCGAGGGGAATCGACTGTGTCAATGTTAAATTAAAAGAACGACTTATTATACACCACAGAAAATTGTCCCACGCAGTTTTTTTTTCTTAAACGTTCTCATTTTATAACGTATGATTTTTTTTTATTTGACATAAAACATATTAAATATAATTTATACTTTCTTAATATATAGACATCTAAGAACTATTGTTGGAAAAATAGAATATGAATCGCCAAAATCGTCGCGTTTTGAACAATTGACATTTAAGCAAAAGTTTAAAAGGAAAACGCGTGAAATAGAAGGTCCCTTGATAATTCAATGGGCGGCTATTTTAGCTGTTTTGTACGATTCGTATTCTTTAACGCAGGTAAGGTAGAAAAAAGCGTCAATGTGTACAGCCTGATTTTTTTGTTTCTTACGCAGCAAGAGCATATCTAAATGACTACTCATATCATTGTTTAGAATATAAATGTTAAAAAAAGCCTCATATGTAATATGAAAGGAACAAAATATAAAAAAGTTGTGAGTTTTAAAAGAGGATTCAGGACTTTTATGTAAAAAATAAAACTAGTATAAAAATTATTGAAAGACGTAATAATCAAAGGATCTAGAATCATGATTTTCTAGAATCTGGAAATTTATTTGTAAATTTCATACAATTTGTTTAAATAAATCTATATATTTTTAACTTTTTAAATAAATTTTAAAGTAAGTTTGCAGGGATTTGATACATTCGACAGTATAAAGTCTAAAACTCTGCAGATTTTATCAATTTAGAATACGCTCTGTAGATGAAATATACAAATCCCAGAGTACACGTAAATTAAAGATACTCACGAATTTATAAATTTAATTCCTCGAAGATATGCAAATTCTTATAAAAATTTAAAATCCCTGGAATTGAATCTCAGAATAAATCGAATTTAAGTATGTGTATTCTTAATTTCCAAAGTTTAGAAACTTTAATTTATTTTAATACTACTTGGCATTGGAGAATCTCTTTAATTTTAAGAAGTGTGTGATGGTTTCAAGAAAATTTAGAAGACTATTAAAATTTTAATACATTAAGTGAGAGAATCAAAGATTTATCGGCAATCAATATTCTCTGGAATCATTAAATTAAATTGAAACGAGGAAATCAGGCATTTAAAAAGTTATCCTTCACAAAGTTATGGAAGAATGTAAGAATGAAGTTTTTCTCACAGACTTTTATAGCATATCAAAAATATACTGGCATATTACTACTAGCATACTTTACCAGACTACGGATCAGCATAAGTAACTACTTACTATTGCTCTTATTTATTTGTTCAAAATAAATTATTTACATCGCTAAATAATTTTTTTATATGCAGGAACTTGCAGTATTTCTACTTGGAGAACTTCACGACCAAATTTCTGAATTTGTCTCAATATTTTTTATACATTTATTACTATTCTATTCTATTTATAATAATAATAATAATGATAATAATAATAATGATAATGTTAATAATAATAATAATAATAATAATATAATAATGAGACAGCGACTTGTAACGGATAAACATCGCGAGACGAGTTACTCGTTACGTGGCAATGCCTTGTAGTTTTGAAAGCTGCAAGACAAACCTTCAAACAATAATGATGATAATAATAATATTTTAACTACTGATAGATTTTTGTATTATAAATTCTAGTATCATGTCTGGGATGTGTTATAAAAGCCTGTGATTTTTTTTCTGTATAAATACGAGTGTCTCCCATCGAGGTTGTTGAATGTTGTATAGAGTGGACGTACAATAATAAGATTGTGGTTAAGTAGACATATCAACGAAGTCATGTATTATTGATTGTATGCATTTATCACTTTCCGCATTTCTTGCGCTTCTCGACCTAAACCGGAACGGATTTCACCGCTTTGTAATTTGCTCTTATTGCCCGAATTTGTTTATATCAATGTAAATAGTTTAATGAAATCGATCGTTTTGAATCTAAAAGCAATTATTATTTAATTATATATACTTAAAGATATTTTGTCGATAATTTTGATCTTAAAGTACGCGCTCAATGAAAGGGCTCTTAAAATAAGTAATTACTAACAGTATCTAATTACTAGTAGTAATTACTATAATAACACACAATATTTCATTATAAATATGTAACAATTATATTATGTAATTCAAGATATTTAAATTAGAGTAGGTTGAAAATAATTGGAATCGACAATAAATCCTATTTAATTTCTTTCTTGTTTGCGAACAAGTATTAAATAATTTATTTAAATATAGACTAATTAATATTTTTATAACATATCCAAAATTATCTGCAAACTGATGCAATCTAATCTCTAATGTCCAGGAAAGTAGTGGCAAGGATATTAGTGGTGAATTATTGCGTTCGTTTTGGATCGATGGAGCGCATCTCATATAAACGCGTGTAAGCGACTGTTAACAAGTTATTAACATGATTATTATTAACGAACTAAGTTGAACATCGAGGATTTTATTAGTGAATTTGTTCGCGCGTGGAATGCATATTTTTTTAATAATTTAGAATGAACCGTTAAGTAAATCGGAGGATATAATGACAACCTTCCGCTTTATTTTCCCTAAGTTTACAGCAGATTTGTATATTGATGAGTTACCAAATAAACAAAAGCAGTTAGAACAACGAATAAACTGTTATTCTTTATTCTATCCTTTAAATCTCTTATTTGATGTATTATGCAACGTATGTATTTAAGAATAATAAAAATATGAAAGTATAATATAGGTAATATCGAATAATTAGGTAAATAATATAATTTAATATTGGTAGTTACGAAAATCAACAGATTAGCAGTTGTTAATGGAAACCCTCGAGTGCATGTATTATATAATTTTTATTTTTAAATGTATATTTTTTTAAATATATGTATAAAAATTTTATAATTTATTATAATAAGTTTTAAATGCAATATTTCAAGATTAATAGAATAAATTATTACTATAGAACTACTTTATTACTTTAGTTTATTTATATATATATTTATAATTACACATAAATGTTGGAACTGAATAAAATGAAGACAGTTTTTAAATTTATAACAAAGTCAAATTTTTGCCTAGTTAAAAACGATTGATTTTTATTGATGTTTGTAAATTATTTTATTTAATCTGATAGTTATTGTATTATGTGTATAGACCTTCCACTATCAATTTTAACACATTCTGTATCACAAGCCTTGGAACGCAGCAGCGTGTGATTTACGTGCGGTAAGCCCCGCGAGCGAAATGGAGGAGATCTTCGACCGGAAGACAGATCAGAAAAGTTTCGCGAGGCAATCACGAGACGTGGATATTGGGACTGCCGATAAAAATGACAAAGTCTCGAAACTTTTTGTTCGCCTTGCCGTCCCTCAGCTCTGTGAAAACCTACTTTTGTCGTTTCCAGTCACGAAGCTGCGCGATTCTTTTGAATTTCTTTAGAACTCCAATCGTGCAGTCGTAAATTATGTATCGAAACGCAAAGAAAAGAAGATTTCTTTTAGATTGTATTTACTGCCGACTACGATATCGCTAGTTCAAGTACATCTAAAACTAGTTCAACTTCATGTGTTAGAACATTAAGTTCCAGTATAGAGAGGTACGTTTCTCAAATATCAAAGTAACAAATTATTACAGAGAGATAAGATTTTCGCTTTCTCGATAAATTTAGATATATTCGTCATACATTTTAGTACTTTCTAGGACTATTTTATAAAGAAAATTTATATATATAATAAGCTTCTGACTAATTAATTTTAATTGATTAAAATTGAAAATAATTAGTAATAATAGACAATAGAAAATGATTTTGTTTGTGTATAATAAAGAATAATAAATTAAGATAAGAAATAGTAGAATAATAGAATAATAGAATAAATGTCTTGCCGTAAATTATACTTACATATTAAATATCTGTTGTAAGATAAATACTTATAAACCAAATTCGGTTATTGCAATTGTATAAAATAATGTTGGATAAAGATTAAAAAGGATTTTGGAAAAGCGATTATGGATCAATAGCACAGATATCTCTGACTGTGTTTTACGCTATTTATTGGTTTTTCATTTGTCGCACGCTTCGTCAAATAACGTGAATTATCATTGTGCTCGGCCGATTGTATGTGCCACGTTCAAAAAAATCGAAGCTGATAAAATCGATTGAAGATTTGTCGCGTAGTCGTTACCGTTCAAATTTTTGAACAGTGGCTTTATCAAGTGCTCGCATTATGAGGGTTTGCAATATCGGCGCTGTGTTCTGTGTTACAAAACTTTATCTAGGTTTTTGAAATGTCGTTTACCGTAACATTAAAAATAACAAGTTTTTAATACGTTTTATAAATTTTCACTCATTTTAAATGTAGTCCAACATAAACTTCTGTGCTTTAAAATAAATTTCTGCGTTTAATAAAAAAATATGAAACATTTACATTTGCATTTAAGGATATTTTACGATTAAAACATTTTAGACAAATTAAACTTTAAGAGATATGATAAAAGAATTTTTTTAAATTAACTTTAAATAAATTTTTTCTAGTAATTTTTAAAATTTTAAATTATTACATTTTATTTGCTTAATTTTTTTATACTAAAATAAAAGAATTACTTATATTGACATACGTAGACTTTTTTATTTTAAGAAGTTATATGCAAAGTAAGATAATATTCAGTAATCTTTCTCCCTTTCTCTCTTTTTTCTTTTTCTTCAATTTAAATATTATGCAATTTTAAATAGCTATCCTACAGTCTGAGAAAGTTTTAATTTATAGAAATAATATCTTGAATATACTATATATGCAAAAATTGAAATATTTTTTAAAGTTTTTTTTTAGTTTTGTATTTTTGCTGTAATTTTTAAAATTCTTCTTATCATTAATTTTTGTACTACAGGTTGTCGCGGATAATGTTTAAATAATGGTACACATAGTCTTGATGTAATTAAAATTACAGTTTATCCAGGCACGTTGACGACACTGAATGTGACGCCAATGTTAGTTGCGGCTTGATAGCGGGATTTTTGTAACGAAATGTCGCTTGTTTGCGTGTTGCGACACCCAGGGAAAAGGGCGCGATCGAATTTGAAACAAGCGCACTCGCCGACACGTACACGTGACCGGGGCCGAAATAACGTCGACCGCCACCATTTGCATTTCAATCGGCCGTCTATCGTCCTCTAGCATGCCGACGCAATCGCCTTGCAGGACGCCCGGCCTTTCGACACATTTATTGCGTTCGCCACAGCTGTTTGCTGCGCGAGAAATTAATCTCTTTACGCTCAACTTTTATATATGTATATGAATGCTGTATTGACCTTTTTGAGCTTAAATATGATTAAAATCAAATCTTTTTTAGTTTTTATTTCGTAAAATAATGACAAATATTCTATATATTTTTATTTTTAACTTTTAACTATTTTTAAAAACAAAAAGTTTTATTTTTTATTAATGTTTTCAAATGACATTTATAAAACTCTTCTAACTTATAAAAATGTATATTTAATTCCTGTCTGTTTATAATGTCTATGTATATTAGAGAAATAATAATATATAATAAAAATAAGTATATTTAAAAAATTGAAAATTAGACATTTAATAATTTAAAATCTAAGCGCTAAGATATTTAATTATTTTCTTGCAGTTCTTTTCTTTGTTTCTTAAATACAAAATTTAATATATTTTATTATTATTTTCTAAAGAATTTTCTAAAGAAAAATAAAAAATGTACAACTTTTCTATGATTTGTTTTCAACGTTTTATTTATATCCTTTAATTAGCATTAAATTTAATTCGACAACATTTTCTGGACATATTTAAAAAAGCAGCATTCCAAGCAGCAGCATTGGAAGTAAGAGACAGAAAAAAGGATGAAGAGAACACGGTGAGAAATTTAATATTCGCGATATTATGCCGTTTTTGATTGGCGGAGTCTCGCGAGGCATTCGCAAATCGTTCTTACGTCTCCCGACGTTCTACGGAACAATCGAGCTTTTGTGGCAAGTTCGAAAGCTTGACGGCTGCACGAATTGGTTATTAAAGACGAAAGACGATGCACCTGCCGCTGCTACGCTCGTTGCGCAACTTAAGCTGTCCGTTGCAGTTGTGTAATAGTTGCAACAGACAATAATAAAGTATTATCGTTGAAATGCAAATTATGTGAAAATTACTAAATTACATTAAAATAAGAATTTTTCTTTATTACAAGAGAATATAGGGTAAACTCGGGTAAGATGGCCATAGTTTTTTTTAAATGCAGAAAACATACTTTGATTTTTATTAATTTTTAATAACGTTTGGTATATTACTTCACTGAAGCTTTAAGTATGTAACTATCGACATTAAAGAGAAAATACTTAACAAAAATTTTTCATTATACAAAATATTGAAACATGAACATTGGCCATCTTTCACAACTTTTAGGGAAAAGATGGCCATAGTATTATAGAACAGTTGGCTATACATTTTTTATGTACTTGACATTTGTAGAATTATAAAAAAAACTTACAATTTTACAAATTTAGTTTTATTGCCACATATTATCACATATTTAATTTTATTTTTAAACATTTTTTATATTAAATTTTCACACAAGTTTAAGATCAATTTAACAGATTTAACTCATTGTCACTACTAAAAAAATACGTATATGATATGTCAAATTAAAATATTAGGTGCACAACTTAATTCTTGTCTTTTTTAATAAAATATATATACTACTCTGAAGTGTCATGAGCTATCTTGCCCAAACTGTGAGAGAAAGATAATATTTATTTAAAAAATAGAAAAGAAAATAAAAAAGATAATTACACATTACAATTTACATACTTTGTTACGTGGGTAACGTTCATTGCGACAGCACAACTGTAATTTATTCGACATTGTGGAAAATTTTAATGAACACGTGAAAAACTTTGCAGGCAGTCAAAAGTAAAAACATGATCTGACATCCACAATATCGTTATTTCGAATAGTATACGCACATAATATAAACTACAGTAGATATTGATTATATTTGAAAATAATTACGAGAACACATTACATTTCTAATCTATACGTTCTCTATAATAGATTAGCAATTTAAACATGGATTTGATGGAAGAAATAAGGAACAAAAGATATTATAAATTAAAAATTGAAAAATACAATATTTAGAAATTATTCTGTATGACTCCAATTGATTTCTCGTTCTATGGTACGCCGAAAGTGTCAGAGTCGATCGCAACAACCCTCTGTCTGCCAGGATTTCTCGGGATTCCCTCGGCGATGCCGGAAGCGGGTCAGTTGGGTGCATTCGAGCGAATCGCGACGGTCGAACGACGATATCCGGGCATTGCGATTCAATATCGTTATCTTCGTAGCTTTCACAGAACGAGAAACACATATCTGCGTCGTTCCGGCGTGGCGTTTGGAATCCCTGACGTAGAATACACGTTCTCGTTCCTCATTCCTGGTTGTGCTGCTCCTCTCGCTTTCTGCGAGATTTCTGTGTTTTTCTTTTTCGAAAACGTACAATATATTTTGTAACTATTTTGTAACTATTGATGTAACTATTTAGACAAAATTTTTGATAATATCAACTTGGAGTGGAACAATATATTGCTATTGAAATGAGATAAAATTAAAAATGATTTTATAAATAAAAAGTGTTATTTTTTATATTATAAAGTGTTATATTTTTTATATTGATATAAGATAAAACACAAAAAAAGTATTATTTTGTACAGAATGTTATTATTATATTCAAAATAAACAAGGAATAATTTTCTTAATTTTATAATGATAACAATGATAAGATCTGAATTAGCTCTCCATTTTTGTATTTTATTTCGTGTGGAAATCGTGCGTGTTTTTACACACACACACACACACAAAATGTATCCTATATATTTGAATAGCTCTAGTTATACAGCTTTTCGTGTTTTATTACGTTTTTTAAGTTTTAATAGATATTATTGTATGGGAATGAGCCATAGATTGCGCGCTTGATTTTACCAGTTTCTGTAAATGCGTGGCGCACAATGTCGGCGCTGTAAGGCCAGCTTAAAGATCTGTTTACGTAAGAACACAGAAGAGGAACGCAATGCTTCTTCTCCATCTCGCGTCTTGCTGTAAAGCTCCCTCCGTTCGTGAGATGAATTCCGCGGTACGTGTTTAGCGTTGCGCATCAAAGCCAGTGCATTCCAGCATACAGGTAAGCTCAAAACACATGCGAGATCCTAGAATTTCCAATTTCTTGAATTCCTAGTTTTCTAGGTATGCGATTCTTTTACACCACAAAAATACACCACAATTTTCTTCCATGTTTGTAAACTTACATTTTCATTGGCAACTTCCTTTTTTTATTATTCAGAAATAAATCTTTAAATATTTACATATTTAAATATTTATTTTTAGTAAATAGAAAAGTCTCTTATTTCTTTTATTTCTTTGGTGAGATGTTTTAACTTTTACATTTCATTAGGTACCTACTTATTTTAGTTACACTCTATTCTCTATTATTTTGAATTGCTATAAAATTCAACTTTAGTTGTCTATAATTCATTTGCTCTACTGAATATGATATGTAATTAAATTAGATAGATTTAAATCAAATTTAAACGTGAAATATTACCCCCTGAGTGTTAATGTGGAAAAAATCGCAGATAGTGGTTTTAGATCTAGGATATTGAATTAAAGAACATTGGATTTAGGGGATTACATTATATATAAACTATATTATATAAAAACAAATAAATAATTAAGTTATAATAATTATCTATTTTTTCTAAAATTCTACAATTGTACACTGTAGTATAATAAAAATGTGTGGTTCTTTATTAAAACTCTTGTTGAGTCTATCAGACTCAATGTTACTACTGATGCGATAAATCAGTTTATTTAGGCTGAGAATAGGCAATGGCAGGAAAAGAAATCAATAAAAAACATTATAATTGTTTTTTTTCAAAAGTATTTATACTTAATTTTTATATTTATCTTGACGCATACAATTTCTTTATATATATATATGCGCACGCACGCGCCCACACACACACACACACACACACACACACACACACACACACACACACACACACACACACACACACACACACACACACACACACACACACACACACACACACACACACACACACACACACACACACACACACACACACATGTACGCGTATTATTGCTCTGGTCTCTAAAACCATACTCTCGATACAGTTGAAACTTTATATACAGCTTCATGTACTTTTTAAAAACTATATTAACATATTTGATGTGAATTTTTAATCTCTTTGATTCCTGAATTCATCGTGAAATCAATAAATAAACGAGAATTATCTATTTACAAAATGGATCTTTTTGTAATAACAGTACCAGATTTAATATCTTGATAATTATTACATACAAACTAGTATAAATTTTATAGTACAGATATATTATTGTGGCAGTGTTTTATAATTGATATTAAGAGGATGCTAAACTGCCCATCAAACTTGATTGAGGTCCATAATGCAGTCATTGTTTATCCTTGTTCATGAAAAAATTTGTTTTAAAATACAAGTTATATAGCTTATACGTACAAATAAATGGTGTCTCGCAGTTTGGAATAAATTAAGGAATAAGACTATATTTGTCAAATTACGATTACAAGCCGTAAAAAACATATTTATGTGATCAAATTTTATTCATTTAAGCGTTTTTATCATATAAATATCTTTTTTTTACGGCTTGTAATCGTAATTTGACGATTATAGTCTTATTCCTCAATGTAATCCGAACCGCGGAACACCATTCATTTGTACGTATAAGCTACATAACTTGCATTTTGAAGCAAATATTTTTATGAACAAATAAACTTTAAAAAATTTTTTGCATTTTTGATTTTTATCTAATCGTCCCCGGGCTTATTTGTGTACGTACTTTAAACGTGTAAAAGAATTATCAATTCTGTAAATTTAATTCGAAACTAAATAGTTGAACAGAATGTTGGTAAAACAGACTTTAGCTTCCTCTTAAAAATTTAAACAAATACTGTTGGTAAAAAGTATTACAATAAAATCATATATATTTACTTTTTTAATATATAATATATATATATATATATATATATGAGAGAGAGAGAGAGAGAGAGAGAGAGAGAGAGGGGGGGGGGAAGATGCATAATCTATATATTCATGTAAGTTACATGAATAATCCATAACCTGCACAAGTATGCATATTATATTTATTATTTTTGAAAATACTTTTATAAATAAGTCTGTACAGTACTTGATAAAAATAATTGTAAGCCATATATATTTTGACTATTTTAAATAAAACTGTGTTTAATAACATGTAAAAAAAAGATATTTATTATAATGGTGTAAAATATTTTGATATCGTAGAAAGGATTAATTATTAATGTGAAAAAATTATATTTGCAATTATAATTTTACATATAAGTGCTGCACAATTTATTAAAAATACTAATTTAATATCTAATTAAACTGATCTCTGTCAATTTTGTACATGTATATTTTTCAATCATTTTATATCGCAATCAATTCAAAACGTATACCATTACAATAGTATTACAATACTATTTTGTCTGATTTCAACTTATTATTCTTATATTTTTGGCTTACACTTTTGTTATCAGGTACCCTAGACTTCTTTGCGAGAATCTTATCTACATGGAAGACGAACAGCTTAGGGTAAGTCAGTATGCCGTGTCTGAAATGAGCGATAAGCACGGTCGCTGTGACTTCCGCGTTAAGCTCGTTTAACAGGAGGTGTAATTAATTAGAGGACGAAGTTCACTGTCCTTTAGAGCTGACTCTACCGCGAGTGATGCCGCTGGCGCTCTCTTAATACTAATCACCTACCCTAACTTTTGCCGGTGTACTCTTAGATGATCTTATGGCAATTAATTGGCAGACGAGAGATGACAGCGATGATCGAGATCAAGCAAACTTGTATGAAAATAATACAATAAACGATCTCTCAGAGTGCTTGAAAAAATATTATAACTAATCCCTTTTATCAGGGCAAATTAATTTTTTTTTTTTTTGGAGAAGAAGAAAACTCTTTACGTAAAACAAAACTTATAATAAAATAATTTAAACAACAAGCAATATACTTGTTAGAGGCGAAATTAACGACGACGCAACTGGCACAATTTAATAAAATTCCAAATAGTTACAACGTTTCGGCCCTTATTTTGCCTTTCTCAAATTTAACCTGATTCAAATTTAATCCAATTCAAATTTAATAACCCAATTCGATTTACAACCGCGTCATTAAATATACATAAATGTTTGCTTTTACACGTAATCTGCCCCTTCTTCTTATTTGTATTTAGTGCTTTGATTAGTCTGACAGTTACTGTCTTTTAGTAAAAACGTGCAATGTTTTTTCGCATTATGTGCTTTATTATATTCAATTTAATTTTTTTCCATTACTCAGTGCGATATTAATTGTTCCTTTGTTCTCCTGTAACAACACGTGAGCCTGCGAGCTTCGTTATTTATGGTACACGTAGAAAATAAAAAATAAATTTCGCTTACCACAGATTTTTGTAAATGATTGTAATTGCATTTTAAATCATAATCTGCTGACACGAGTCACAAATTTATAGTGGTTTGAATGTTACTTGAGAAGGGCCCAAAGTGAACGCCGAAACGTTGTAACTATTTAGAATTTTAATAAATTGTGCCAGTTGCGTCGTCGTTAATTCCGTCTCAATTATTGCAAACCATTACTGGCAATCTTTCAAAGATTTTTATATTGTTTATTTAATTTAGAAGTAGATTGATTAGCTTTGTGAATAAAAATCAATACGTAAATCTAATATAAGAAAAAAGTATACATACAAAACCATAAACAAACCTCGTAAGAAGCGTAAATTGAAACAATGGAACGTAAAAGAACTGTTTTAAGAGATAAATGCCTCTATTACGTTTCGTCGTTTCAATTTACATTTTCTAAAAGTTTCGTTTATACTTCCGTTACTTTCTTCTTACATTCAACTTGCGCTCCGATTCTTATTTTCATCAAAATAAGACACACACACACACACACACACACACAAATTGTATATATTACGCAGAATCTACTCGAAATCAAATTAATTTAGAGAATTAATAAAAGAATAATATAAGAATTTTATTTTCTATAAGAAATGTATAAGATAAAAAATTTCTATTTGTTACTACTTTTGTATCTATTTTCATACAAGTGTTTTTATGAAGAAATTCAATACAAATTTTTCAAAATTGTATATGCAAAAACAATATAAATAGTGTTTTCTTAAAAAGTGAAATCAAATAAATAGTATCATCAATGTCATCAAACATTAATATTACAAGGTTTCAATTCCAAAAATTGATACGGCACATGTAATGTAGTATTATTGTGTTCTACAACAAGATGGCCTCGTCTGTGCGATGCACCTACGACTAAAACTGTTTCTCCTTTCAACAGAATTACTTCGCCTTCACTGTCTTCTGTAAATTATGTAGTAAATTATACTCAAAAAATATTTGTTAAGAAATTTGTCATTATGTGATTATTAATTATATAATTTCAAATTATAAAGTAAAAATTCACAATCAATGCTTTAAGAGTCCAATATTTCAAGTTTATTAAATATTTTATAATTTATTTGATATCAATGTAATATATTTGCATTAGTGTTTAGCACAAAAATTTATATATATATATATATATATATAAAGAATTTAATATATTTTTAAATTAAAATAAAATTAACACTTTGTTTACTTTTAGTTTTTTATCAATATTTTATCTACCAAAAACTGTTTTAAATGGCATTTCCTACCTGGGAAAGGCATTTTCATAATCCTGGTTTGCGGGTAACCAAGTTTTGTGTTTCCGGTCACGGTATAGGATCTACTAGGAGGGACAGGTGGCGGCCGTTCCTGTATGATAAAAGAAGGATTATATTAAGTTAGAAAGTTTTCTCTTGCAACATTTTACGATAAATTTGCGTAAAATTTGCGACTCTAGTTGAAATACTAAAGTATTAAACGTTATAACACTTCATTATCTCTCCTCTTCCTCTTATACAATGCCTAGATTCAAAAATATAAAATTGAAGCCAAAAGAAAGATATAAAAATATTACCCTTCGTTCAATTACACATTAACTTCCTACACTACTTTTATTATTATATATTTATTTTTATACTTTTTTGTTGAATACCATACATTTTTCATTAAAAGAATGCCTTATTCAAATGCTTACTAAATCCAATCCGAAAAGTGTGCAAGTTTGTTGGATCATCTTTTGATCAGCGCATTTTTCCGAAGGATCGGGAGGAGGTGTGCCAGCGATTGGCTGTGGTCTTGGACGAGTGCCAGTTCCAGTTCCTGTACCAGCAGTGACATTTCTCTGAATGGTTCCGGTATTGGTTCCGGTAGGTGGTTGTTGAGGTTTCTTCTGACCAATGCCAGATGTTACTCCTAGGGTTGTCCTTCTCAAAGGCCATCTTTTTCGTACGCACCAGCCTTTCCACGTAGCCTGGAAATAAAATTAAAACCAATTAAATTTTCAAAAATTCCATTCTTTCTTTCTTCCGGATATAAGAATAATCACAAGTCTCGCATTTTGGTTAAAATTTTTAATATTAAAAAAATAAGTGTTTTTAATGTTTATATAGAAGAAAAAATAATTTATATTAAAAATGTTCAAGAAAACGTAGCGGAATTACAAAAAAGTATGCTTGCCTGTATTGCTACTGCAGCTTTCCTCTGCGTTTCCGCTCGCAAGTTTTCGAGCTGTTGCCTGATACCTTCGCTGAGAAAAATATGCCGCTTACCGACAGCCCAGCTAGTACTGGCGCCAAATTTACTCTTTAGCTGCTGCACATTTTGTAAAATCAATTTAGTATCCTCAACAGCCTGCTCCTCGGCGCGACGCAGTTGTTTGAATGGTGCGATCGACCTATATCTCGCGTTGAAGGCTTTAAATCGCATCCTGTGCGGGTATCCTATATAAATAATCATAAAAAGAAAGCTCTAGAAAGAAAGCCAATTGTGCTGTTTTAAATATTTTTAATTACGGTGTACAGTTTTTCTATAACTTCGATTTTATTTATTGCGTAAATAGAAAATTTCTTAATACATTAATATTTTGTAATTGAGTAAAATAAAATTGTCTACTTATCTTACCTCCCGCCATGAGGTTTACTGTTTCCAGGACCTGCAACGAACGTATCTGACGCATCGTAACTCCCCTGTCGAGGTGTATCGGTGTCTCGGTGCTATTGCTACGGATGCATCTGACGAAGTGCGGTCTAGCATGGACAAGGGTCCTCAAGAGATTATCTAACCTCGTATGAAAGTCCTGTGTCAACGTCGATATTGGCTCGTCTCCATTCAAACTGCAAAGAATTTTTACTTTTGTTTTCTGCGCACTTCTTCTTTTAAATTACGCAGGCAACACTTATCACGATCGGTTATTAATAAAAGTATATTTCCATTCAAAGAAATATTACAATACAAAAATTATTCGTGTATATTTTAAGTTTATCACTAACAATTAACATTTGACAATTATGTTGGCAATCTAAATTTTTATAGAAAAAGGGAGAAAGGGACTCTTATCTGAAGTTAAACATAAAAAAGTATGATTTAAAAAAATAATATGTTACAACATTAATAATACTTATGAAATGAAATATACAAAATTAAATATATTAATTTTTTATATTATATTAGTATGATATCGTTGAGTACTTACAGATCGGTGTAAGAAGTTGGCGATATTCGAAAACTGACCCCTCTCGGCACAGTATCGCTCGCGTATAATGCTTTCAACTCACTACCAAATAAGTGAGTAGCAAAGCCGAAACTGCAAGTATGTTTGTAGAAGACCGCAACCAAGTCATCAGGGACAACATCCTTATTTGTACCTTTAACAATGGAATAATCGAATTTGATAATTGCAAAGAAGAGTTTATCCGTTTAAATTTATATATACATATGTATATCAATGATTATGGTCATTACGTATAATATGTCGCATGTAAATTGCTACGCATTATTATTATTATTTTAATTATTAAATAATTATCCAATTATTAATTATTAAAGATTTTCAAATTATAAGTTACAAAATGGAAATAAAAGAAAAATTCTACATACCCAAGAAGTCTGAGGTGTCGTAAGTGACTCTTCCTGCAAAGTGCTGAATACCGAAGGATCTACAGTCGACGGTTCTTGGTTCGAATAATCGAGGATTTTGCTTATGTTGCACCTTCACTTTGGCGACATAACTTTCCGCGGTTCCATGTATAGACCCTTCTACATCTAACATACTTAGCAATCCGGTACGCTGTAAATTAAAATGAACACATCTAGTTAACATATATAATGAATATATAAAACAATCGCATTTTTAATTACAAAAATTTTAATAATCAAACTAAAAAAAGAATAATAGTTTAATTTTAGTATGAGAAAATCCTTTTATGTATTTAAAATATAAAAATTTAGAGTTTTAGTTTTTTTTAATATAGACGAAATTGAGAAATTATAAGAAAAAAAGAAAGAAAAGGTAGAACTGTTTATTAATTAATACATTTATTTGAGTACGTTAAAATATTTAAATAAGCAAGGATTGCGGGGTTGACTTCGATACAAAGAGCTTACCAAGGAAGAAATGAGATCAATGCATGGCACGTTGTCGACATAGTCAACTTCGACGTCGCACCGGATGCCTTCGTCGCGGCAACTCTCGATGGAGCTCTTGAATATGTGAGTGTTGTAGAAGTGCTGCATCGTCTCCGCGCAAAGATTGATGCAGAGGTGTTCTAGCTGGCTCGGCTTAGGATCCTCAAACCCGAACATGTCCAGGATGCCAATGAAACCGTCTGTGGCGTGTCGTACAGCGTTATTTAGGGCAGTCATGCTTCTGGATCCAGTTCCACCTGAAAAATTTCTTATTTTACTTTTTGTACATCACACAGATTAAGAAAAAAAAGTTATAATTCTAAAAACATATCTAAATAAATGTTAGGAAAAGTGTATCCTATCTAAACAAATCTAAATATGTTAAAGCTAACATTAACTTCTTTAAATTAATTAATTATTAATTATAATATTATTATATAATATTGTTGTTTTATTTTTATAAATGTTTTACTTAATAATAGTGCAACAAGATTATATAATTATGTAACTATATAATATTTGCAAATTATTAAATTATAATTAAGATAATAATTAATAGATAATAGTTAAGCTTTGTTGTAATATTTGTTGTAATAAAGACCTGCTGAACTGCCAATAGTAGAAGCATGTTGGCTAGTAACATCCGCTTGATTATGAACAGAATTGGAATCATTGGAATCTGACGAAAGAGTGCCGAGAGTCGAACCAAGTCTCTTCAAGCTGTTGGCTCGTCTTACTATCGTAGCTACAGTGCGGCAATAAAGCGCTTTTGCCAACGAATCTCTGGTCATGTTGGACTATATAAACATACATTTTTTATCGTTATAAGTTAATACTCGATTACAACGTTAAGCAATTTTTTCTTACACGTTTGACCCTTTTATTATCAAGTTAAAAGTAAACTTATAAAATAATATATATAATAATATGTAAAATAAAAATAATATAGTGATTAAGAATTAATTGATAAAGATCTTCCAATTATTTACAGTAAACATTTCGTAAATGAAAAATAAAGTTAGATATCAAACATTTTAAAACTTTTAACTAAAATAAAAAATCTACGCTTTATTTTGTAATTCGAGAATTATGAGATAGAGAATTTGTGAAAAAGTTAATACGCAAAAGTTTGACATATGCAATAATTCAAATTACTAAAATTTTCGAATTAAAATGTAAGAAATGATTCTCATCATCAAAGAATTTAATTTAAAAAGTACGCGAGATTAATAATTTTATTTGCTCATAGAGCAAGTAAAAAAAGTATTTTTGTAAAAGGATTAATATTTTTTATAATATCGCAGAATTCATATATTTTTTATCTCAGGGGTCAAATTTATGATATGTTAAGGATTCACAAAATCAAAGAATTTCTAGATTCACAAATATTAATTTATAAGATAGACGTTACTCATTCTTGTTTTATCTCATAAAGAAAATCAGATATCAGTACCATGTTGGCATCACAAACGGATTTAACGAGCTGGCCGCGCGCATTGTGAGTCCTCGAGGTGAGTCCTCGTAACAAGGCTTGTGCAGGAACTCCCAGGAGTGTAGCTACGGAGGATAATTCGTTCTCACCAATTACACCCACTTCCACACCAGGACCATCTGTGAAACCGACGTTCCCTAGAATGAGCACCGCTGCTAGCACTCTTACGACGTCCAAAAATGGAATGCCTAATACGCCTAGAGAAAAACAGAAGATGAAAGATTATGGAAAATTTCATGTCTTTCTTTTGGCTAAAAATTTAATCAACATTAAAAATAAAAAAAATTAATAAATTAAGCATTGACCAATTTAATTAATTTAATTTTATCACAAAAGAATTTGTTAATCTTTTAAATATTATTAAATTTATAAAATTTTTATTCTATATTACGTCACGTACCTAAACAAGCTTTCCATGCTTGAAACCGAACAGCATCTTCAGCTTCATCTTGTCGCGTATCGCCATGTTGAAGATATCTCAAATTTTTTACATTATATCCTTCCAAATTTAATTTAACTGCAAAAATTATAAGGACAATTTATGTTTTAACCATGAATCATTATTAAGCGTTTTTTGTAATTACGTTAATTTGACGTAATAATATTATTATAATTAATTGCATTACCTCGTTCATCGTGAGACAATCCAGCTAACATCTGATAAAATATATGATAGTTCTTTTCATCTGACAACGGTCTGATTACTCTTGTCTGGTCTAGAAAGTAACAATGAATTTTTGTTCTGTATAAAGCACCATCCGTCACCTGAACCTCGATAAAATGACCCTAAAAGTATAAAGAAGTTGTTTTCATATTTATATTACTAATTATTACTAAATAATGCAGTCTTTTACCATTGTATATCGTATATACTGTTTATTATCATATTATTATTTATTACACATATGCTTTTAATATTAATATTAATACACTATTTCTGTAAACTTTTCTTTCACAATCTTACTTCTTTGCCTTCTCTTTCTTTTTTCTTCTATCCTCTTCTATCTCATACATCTCGAAGCAAATTACTTACTATCCTTGAACTCTCTGAGTTTGTGGCGGTTTTCGCAGAGCCCAAGGATCTGAGGACCGTGAAGGCAGCGGCTAGGTGTTTGAAAGCGTCCGTTTCCGGTCCGCCGCCGGCGACGTCGAAGAGTTGCCTAAGTAATAGCATTGAAGCGTACGTTTTTCCGGAGCCGCTTGTTCCTGTAAAAGAAGAAGTTCCAGAAATCTTCACTGTTGAAAAACTAAATAAGATGGAATTTGTTAAGAGTCTTACCAGAAAGAATAATCGCCTGCGGATACCCGGCCTCCGATTGCTGTTTTACGGCTTCCTGGACGACCTTATTCAGCTGAGGTGCTAATGGTACTGACCTGGTGCTCGTTAAGGTTAACGGATTTCCAACGTCTGTATAAGGATTTACGCAAACCAATATAGGACCCACGTTTGTCTGGAATAATATTTCCATTTCTCCTTGAAGGGTTTTTTTTTACTTAAACGATCACATTTCTTATGATACCGTTATTAGTTCTGACGTATATACATATACTCTATATTTTCCGATATTCTAATATATTTTAATATATTTAAAACATATTCAGCTTTGAAGAAGCAAGATGTGAATATCTACCTTTTTTACATGTATATCCAAATGACAAGTTATTTCTTTTATCCAATAATCTGTTTTAAGGTTTATGTTTCTTTATAATAATAAGGCTTAAAAAATGTCGCAAAAATCAGTTATTATGACGAAAAGTTTTATTGTAGTTGATTATTAATTATAAATAATCATAATTGACCGTAATCACTCTTTAATCCATGTTTAAATGATAAAAATAATTTAATTTATTTATGAGCTATGTATTTAGTCAATTAAATATCAAAGTTAAATATTCAAGTCTAATAAATTGCATACTAAATTTATGTTAGTAAAATCAATGTTTTTTTTGCATCGAATAAGACATCCAATCAGTCGCAATCGTTGAGAAAAAAGATCCTTGCTTGCCTGGGAAACCTAGATCAGAGAGAAATCAAGAGTTTCTCAATAAACCACCCAAACGAGGAACAGTCTCAAAGAAACTGAACGTTTCGTATAAAAAGTCGATAGCCTGCTGTACGGGGGATCATCCATCATGATGAACGACATATGAGACGAGATATTGTGGTAAATGTAAAAGCTCGTTTATAACTAGAGAAATCGAGTATCTAATATAAGCTTTAATTAAATTTAAATTAATAAATATAAATGAATGAATAATCAAATGTTTATTGATTAGTAAATTTGACTAAATCGGTGCATTTATATTTATAGTTAAATACAAATAACGTTCTTTGGTATATTAACACAAATATTTTGTTCGGGTTTCAACATTGATAATAATTTCAAAGTAATATTCAAGCAATAATTATTGTTCAAAGAAATAGTAGTTAATGATATGTCTGATCAATCATACAATTACGTGTAGTAGGAAAAATATGAAAATTAAAGCTGGTCTGACTGATCACATCATCGGAATGCGAGCGTGCGTGCCACCTGTGCGTGGGTTTCTTGTGGCAGGGTAGCATGCACGAACCAGTCGAGAGACAGGGTGAATTCTTAATGGCGGTGTATCGGCCGCGTTGTGTGTTGCGTTATTGCGAGCACCAATACTAACACAACGCCTCAGACTTACAAATATGATTTGAGACCGCCTCTTTGCATTCCTCTCTGACACAATCACGTCATTCATATGTGTATGTTCATATATGTGTATACATATATACGATTGATTTTGGAATTCCCTCTTGAACATTTAGATTCTAAAATTACAGGATAGAAAACTTTATAACTCATACCCATGTATTGTCGTCATGCTTTATCATTATTTTTAGCATTAAAATGTCTGTTTAAGGATTTAAGTGTAATTTTTTATATTAATTAATTAATTACAAATTTTTAACTGTATACTTTTTACTTATTCATTTATAACCAAATCTAAATGTTGATCTTACATGATACTGCTTAGCGCAGAAGCGAGCTTGAAGACATTTAAGTACTGCGTCTTCTGTAAGGGGTCCAGATAAATGAATGAGGTCGTCGAAGGCCGTAGAAGTCGCAGGGCCGGGCGAAGATGAGGCTTTTGGGAGACATCGATGCTGGTTTTGATTACTTTTCGCGTTTTTCACATCGGCAATGATGCTGGAAATCGGCGGCGACCGAAGGCATCCTAATGCCGTCACACAGGACACTATCCCATCATCAGGTACTCCGTTGTGACGTTTCGAAGAATCTAAGTCTGAATATGTTGAATAATTTAAAGAAAATATTTTTCTACTAATTATTATAATAGTATTATTATTAAAAGAGCTATTAATTTTTAATATTAAATATAGAAGATTGTTATGTTTTTTTTATAAAATACTGATTTGTTTAGTTTCGTTTGCTTATTGTTATGTAATGGAATTAAGATTCTATAAAATAATTAAAATATAATCTATGATATAAATTATCTGTAAATTATAATATAGGCCGAAATGATATTATTACAATATAAGATAGATGTTCACGCACTAACCAGATATTAAATTATTCGATGCGGTTGAGTTATGATTGAGCGTGTTCGCACCAGTATGATTGACATGTGGATGAACAATCACGGAAGCTGTCAAAGTGTGACCTGTAGAATGACCGATTCCATGAGATACTGTGCCACCGGGTGGTAGGGTGGTTCTTGGGGGTACGGCGGGTGCAGGCGAAGCGGGGCTGCCACCTTTTTCCGGGGTCTTCGATAGGGGTCCATTGGTACCTCCTGTCGGCCCTGATGCGTTCGCTGGTTGGCTTACGTGCAGCCGGTTCCTCAGGGTCACCAGTTCCGTGCTGAGGCTCCGCAAACGCTGCTGTAGGTGCACCGCTTCGTTCGATGAGGAAGCATCTTCAAGAACCAAACAGGAAACTTCTTTGAGAGGCGATAATACCAATGTACCCGAATGCAAAAGTACTTTAGATCACTGTTTTATTCTCTCTCTCTCTCTCTCTCTCTCTCTCTCTCTCTCTCTCTTTCTTTCTCTTTCTCTTACTCGAATATAATATAAAATTGTAAAAATAAAAATATTAAAATAAAATACTTTATATTTTACTAAGAAATCTTTACACTACTAGACATGTGATTGATATTTTCCTCTAATAAATTATATTAAAAGTTAGAAATGTTATAATTTCAAGGAATTACTTCAATTTACAGTATTTTAATTAATAATACTATTTAATTTTCGTTTAAAGTATTTGTAAGTTACAATAATTAAGAAAAAGAATTTTCTAAAGAGAATGAATTATCTGTAATCAGGGACATAGAAGTCACCGGATACATATTTTCTCTTTGTAATATATTTTTCTGATCTCGTTTTAATGTTCTCAGATTTATTTCTTATTATCTCATTCTTATCCGTCGCGTATGTGCGCGTTCTTTCGAGTCGTGCACAGCTCTTCGAGTACCGTTAATCTAAGATACAATAGCGGATAAGTTGAAATGGAGGAGGCTGCGCTCTCGATGGATTTCAAGATTTCTCTCCGTCACCTAAGGGAGA
This sequence comes from Monomorium pharaonis, assembly GCF_013373865.1. NCBI lineage: Eukaryota > Metazoa > Arthropoda > Insecta > Hymenoptera > Formicidae > Monomorium > Monomorium pharaonis. The sequence goes on from NC_050471.1 coordinate 21,628,164, forward strand.
CCGTGCGCTGTTGCAGTTGATTGTATAGTCATGTACCATGTATGACTGACCAGTGCGTTATGGTCATTGCATATTATCTCGGCAAGGTATTGTTCCAACAGATATTTTTGAGGATATTTTAACTTCTTAAAATTAGAAGTTTTTATTGAAAAGAAGATTGTACAAGGACAAATCAATTAATTTACATATGTGTATATAATACATGTGTATATAAATTAAACAAACTTTTGTTTATTATTATACAAAAAAATATTTATATACATATAAAATACACGTACAAAACTTTATGCTGTAAAAATGTAGATATAATATTATTTTAAATCATCTTATATATATATAAGAGAGAGAGAGAGAGAGAGAGAGAGAGAGAGAGAGAGAGAGAGAGAGAGAGAGAGAGAGAGAGAAATAAAACAATATTTATAAAGTCATGAGCAGTGAAGTGAAATTGTTCATAAAATCGTGAACAGTGAAATGGAATTATTTATAGAGCCATAAACTAGTTCTAATAAATTCTGCAGAGCTAACGGGATGTAGTTAACGAATTCAGAAACTTGTTGTTAAGTGAATATGTAACAATATAATATGCGTACATGAATTTTTAATTATGTATATAAATCAACACAGCAAAATATATCACAGAGAGATATTTTGAAAATACCTATATGTCAGATTATCTGGTGCATAGCACTGTTAAGATATCTTAAAAATGTTACTAAGATATCTCCAAAACACTAAAAAAGTCATAATAATTTAATTTCAAATGTGATATTTGATTCTTATGTTTATTCTTATTTGTAATTCTAAAAATTTAAGACAATCTGAAGTTTATCTTAAGATATGTTGTAAATGATCGTATTGGTTACAAAATATAACTCAAAATAAACATGAAGCAAATTTAAATAAAATAAAAATTTTAGCTGTTAATACTGACCATATGCAAATGTTGCAGAAATATCCTTAATGTAATACAACTTAAACTCTTAATCATTATCTGTAAATGTGACAGAAAAGAAATTTGTAGTAGATCTTTCTGTGAACTAATTAGAATTAACTGAAATTTTAATTTTCAGTTTTATTAAATATTTTATTTTTGATATAATATATTTAAATTTATTTTATTTTACATATAATAAGAATTTTCAATTAAATATCAATACTTAAAGACATTTTTCGGTAAAAGAATAATCAATTATCACAAATATGTTGCAAACACAAATAATTTTCTTTTTTTGCATATAATGCTTATACAATATAGATCAAGGAGTCAAAATATTCATTAAGTTGTCAAAATTGATCAACTAATATCAACTAATCTCGCATTTTAACAGCAATCTTCTATGGTTAATTCTCAGTGCGATCGAAAGTGTTTCTTCGAAGTGTTCTCTTAGAACACGTTTTCTTTTTTTTCAAACAAACACTGACAATCTTGGCCGAATGACACACAATATCTTGTATTCGGTTCGCACCGAGGAACTAGTCTCGTTGTTCCGTACCAACTTCCAGATATGAGATTAGTTATGTAACCGGTTCTTTGGAAACCGCGAAGTAAGTTGTTTAACGTGTGCGACGATTTATTTATTTGTATTGTTTTGTTTTGTAAGAGAGTTATTGAGAGTATCGATTATATGAGATCTTATTTCAGTATGCAAAGTATCTTTGTCAATTATAATAATGCTCACCACTTTAACTATGTAAAACAGTCAACGGATTTAAAAGATTTAAAAGAAAGACATTATGGCTGCATGGTTATACGCTATAATAGATTATGTAATAAACAAATAGAAAAAATTCGTGCTATTTATATTGATAGGTTGGATAAAGTTGTTAATGGTACGACAAATTGTTTCCATAATCCATATAAAATCACGACAAAATTAAACATAGTAATTGGAGAAATAAAAGTTGATATTTATATACAGAAAAAGAAAGTAATATAGCCAATAACATATGTAATTCCAGGCTGCCAACTACATAAAATACTCAATACAATAATATTTACTGTTAATGCAATGTACAATGTTGATACTGCAATAGCATGTATTATTGTACTGAGTATATCTATAGTTGGCAGCCCGCAACTACATTTATTTTATTGTTTTGATAAAATATATGTTCAAATAATAAAAAATAAATCTTTTATACGAGCGCGCCTGTGTATATTATTGTTAATATACGACAAATAACAACAGTAAACAATAACAGGAACAGTAAGAATAACAAAAACCTTATTTTCCTGACTTTCCAAGCATCTTGTAACCAGACAGGTCCTACTCTGCAGGGATTAAACTGCGCAGGTACCTTCAGAAGCTGAACGCTCCTTCGAGAAGAAAACAGGTTCTTTTTAGTCCTATCCTTTTCATGGCACCGCTCATACTCTGTGTGTCTTAACTCTTTCAACTAATGTTTCATCGACTTGGCGCTGTTGACCTTTCTTCATATACTAATTTGTTCTTCTTTCTATCCCCCCCTTCTTCTTACAAATTTGTAATTCACTTTGAATTTATTTTGGATATCTTGCGCCTATGTGTTTTTAAATTGTAGAATTTGATTCGTGTATTTGTGTTTCAAAAACTAAATTACTATTATCATCGAAAGATTACATTATCTTCATATGTAAATTATGCACGTTACATGTATATGATGTAAATTGCATTATTATAATATTCATTTCACATAATATCCTGTGTAAATTATTATAATATTATTATATAATTTTCCTGTCTGATACTATCAAACCTTATTATTAAATATTATACATTATGTTCACGTAAAATTTAAGAAGTCAAATTTTTAAAATTAATTCAATTTTAATCATTTCAAGAATTCAATACATACACATTCAATCAATATCAATTTTTATCTATAACACATCCAAATATTTATAAATTTAAATATAGAGAAAAAGAGAGAGAGATTTAATTTTTATTTACAACATATATTTTATAATTTTTAAATTAGAATTATTTTTTTTGTAAATAATACAAAATCGTATTTTTGTAAAAATTTTTTTATTTTTTACTTACATATTTATATCTTTTGAAAAGAAGTATTATACGTTATACTTTTAACATTAATATATATATAAAATTAAATTAAAATTAAATAAATAAAGTGAAAAGGACTTAATTAATAAAATAAATAAAAAGTTTTTATATATTTATTATAACTATAGATTTATAAAATCAGAATAATAGACATGCGGAGAATATTTCAAAATATAACAAATAATTCTAAGAAAAAGAAGCTAGAAAAAAAAAAGATTAGAGATAGGAGAAAGAAACAAAAAATAAAGTAAATATTATCATAAATGCTTTGACACAGGCAAAGAGATAACGAAAGGACGGAATTAATTGCGGCAGATATTTTGCCTTCCTCTCTTGTACGCGTAGATTACCGAATCGCGGTAAAATTAATGGCGACGCCTGTACGTATGTCGAAACTTAAATCGTAATTAGATGCAAAGGCTTATTATCTTAAAACGTGATTAAAAATTTGGTCGATGAGTATTTTTTCTCGAAAATTCGTATAATGTTTGTTATTCTTGTGAAGAAACTTTAATTTAATTGAGCATAAAAGTATATATTATCTTATTATTTTTCCTATTTTTTTCGAGCACATATTGAAGATTATTCCACATATAAATCAAATTTTAAAATAAAATATGAAAGAATTATTTTTGCAAATATAAAAGAATTATATTGCAAATCAAATACAAATTGATATAATGTTCCATAATTTTATAATACTAATTATTTAAATAATTTTAAAAAGATTATTTTTTGCCAAAATTTAATTATAGTTGTATTTATCAAAAACTTATCAACTTAAATTACATTCTCAAGCACTGCAGAAAACAAAGCAAAGATTATGGAAAAATATAAAAAATTTTCAAAATAACTTTTCACTGAATGAAAGGATGTTACAGAATATATGGAATAAGTAAACGACTGTCAGATACATGTGTCGAGTCTTGATAAAATGGTAATTTCCCACGATACCAATTCGTCGTGGAACTTTATAATGTGACTCCACGATGTAGCAATAAACATAACGATCTTGAGCATTATCAAAACAAGAAGTCCTATTTAGGGCATATACAAATAATGAATATATATGTATATATATACTACATATATATATTCAATCTACTGTGGAGTTTAATCTTTGAAGATAATTTATACAGAATAATATTTTATTAATCAATCAGTATTATTGATTTTTTCAATTTTTTTATATACAGAATAATAATATATATTTTTTATATTTATATATAAAACGTGTGTTCTTCTTACTTTAAAATACTCTGTATAAAGAGTTTTCTACCATACTTTGTAAAATATATTTTATAATAAAAATTTTAAGGATACATTAAAGAAGAGAAAATTATGTAAATTAATCTTTTAGTTAATTACTAAGCACGTTTGTACTATTTTCATTTTTTATAAAGTACTTAAAGTGCACACTCAAATGTACGTGTGCAACACAGTATGATCTATACGGGTATGCATGTCATTTACTTTACGCACACGTGCGCTTGCAGCACATGGAGGTAGTTGCAGCTGGCTACACCAGTTTAGGCCATTGCCCCGTATAAATCCCAGTAAGAAAAGATCTTTTCTTCGTTATTGCCGATTGCAATAAGAAGTGTTTGTTTCTCTACTTTATAATTACCAAATATTCACAAATATAATAATTCATAAAATAATTTATTAAATAATATTTTTAATTAATTTTTATAAAATTGTCAAATAAAACAATTCATTTGACAATTATACATTTAAAACAATCTTAAAATAAAAATATTAAGTCAAAGGATAGAATTAGATAATTATAAAAGAATTATAAAGGTATTACTTTTCAATTATACAATAATTTATCATGTTAATTAATGCACACACAATATGAGGAATGTAATGTTTTAAAAATATTACTTTAAAGTAAATAAATTTGAAATATAATAATCCTAAGTACAATCTAAATATTCTCTATGTTTTCTACAATTAGAATTATATTTTAAACTATAAATATAGATTACAATATAATCATGTTATATATATATATATATATACACACACACACACACACACACACACACACATATTATATAGTATGTTGCAATGTATATAACTAAATTATTTATCAGCTTTATGCAATTTTTCTTGCTCGAAGAAGTTAATAATGACAAAGAAGTAGAAGGTATTTTAATTATATCTCATCTTCCCACTTCTTCTATCTAATTACTCCAGAAGCCCGTAATTGTAAAGGACGCGCTATAATGAAACAATAGCTGTAAGGATGTCTTAGACTGTAGAATAATGACGCTTCTGAGTTGGGAAACAATCAAGTAAAAAAGTTATCTTGATCTTGTGGCTCTTTCTCTCTCTCTCTCTCTCTTTCTCTCTCTCTCTCTCTCTCTCTCTCTCTCTCTCTCATCACATTTTAAAACTTTTACTAATATATTTAGTACATTGTGTCAGAGTTGATAAACTCATCATATGTATTTGCAATATGAGTTCAATGTAATACTATCATTGATGCTATTTAACCATAAACAATTTATAAAACAGATATTTTTTTAATTTAGAAAAATTTTTCAATAAAAGTAAAATACATTTAAAGAACTATTTGCTTAAGATGTTTGAAAAGATAAAAAATTAATTTTCATAATAATGAATAATTTGTGTGTTGTAAATAAAATTTTAAATATATGTGTTTATATGGTTTTTAAAATTAATATTTAAATTGAATATTATATATGTAGAACTAGAACAATTAAATAAAAAAATTGATATACAAAACTTTATTTAAAATTATTTAAGAAAGAAGAATTTTTATTATATTTTTGCATTTCAAAATTTAATTCAGTAAAATCCTTATCTGGGATTAAATTAAAAATAACAGATATCTAAATAATTTATTGATCAGAATAAATTAACCACTGAATTCAAGAAACATAAAAATAAGAAATTTGTATTATAAACATTAGGTTATCTATAAATGTAATCATTTATGGATAACCTAATGTTTATAATACAAATTTCTTATCTAAGTATCGTATGAATTTTTTATGGAAGACTTTAATCTCCGAATACAGTTAAAAATACTGATAATCCAAAAAGGACTGCAAAGATATATAGAAATTATATTAGGTCGTAATAAGTACTTTGGAGTCTAATGCCTGCGTACTTAAAATTTAACGGTTTATCCCATAAATCTTCGTTATTAAATAAAAGAGCCACAAATTTTTTAACTCAAAGATTGAACATTTATAGAAATAAGTTAAGTACGTACGAATTAGAGTAGAGATTCCAAATTTAAAGAATAGAATTTAAAGATAAAACATTTTTTAAACTGTTAGATGATTAACGTGTTTCAATATACAAAAATTATAAATTTGAAAATAAAGATGATCTAATAATATATTAAAAATAATAGTTGCAATTTTTACATCTAAAAAAGAAAATATAAAGATTTTAGAACACAACATGCGAAAAGTGCACTTAATTGAATATATAAAGATGTAAAAATAAAGAATAGAACAAATTTAATTTTGTAATTTAACAATTTAAAGTTTTAATAATTAAAACAATGTTTTAGATCATTAATAGCAACAGGAGGATACTATCACAGCTTCGCAATTTTGTACCTTGTAGCTTCTTCTCGGTTTCCCAGAATTTTTGTAGCTCAGTAAAATATTTGTCCAATATGAAGACTTTAGAGAGACCGAGGGTAGCCATTTCAGGTGTTTGAGTCTTAATTTTGTCCAGAATTTTCCTCGCCAAGACTTCCCCTTAGATTTTTAATCTAATGTTTTTGCAAGTCTAACGAGATAAGACATCTCGGAATTTCCGCGTCTTCGTGTCCTCGGAGCATTCGTCACTGCACTCACACATCTTTCACCGTAAATTTTTTAACGTTAAAAACACTCAAATTTACATCACATTACACTACAAAATGATTATTTTATATCCAAGGATTTGTACATCAAAGGTTAAGAATTAAAACAAATGAGAAATATGCTACTAATAAGCTGTATTAAATACTAAAGGATTCGAGACAGAGGATATCGCTACAACTAGATTCACGAACACGGTTTATTGATCAATTCAGATCAACGCATTGACATTAGCACAATATTTTACGAGTATAAACTTTGTTAAACGGTCTGTACACTTTTGGACATGCGAAGAGTGGCGAGTCGTCGCGTTCAACTGGGCGTCATTGTTGCCTGAGACCCACCTTCTGGGCCTTATTTCTCTTAAAGCACCTTCGTCGTAACTCCAAGAGGTACGAGCTGTAAAGCTTACCTAGTCTTCAGGTAGTTAGGTGGAAGGCACCACAGGCATGCCCGGGGTCCAGGATATCTGCCGAGTGGAGTTGGAGGGAGGTACAAGGTAAAGAGGAGAGAGAGAGGAGAGGACTGGTCTCCGACTGGACCGTTCTGCACGAGGCTGTGGAAAAATGACTGCGGCCCTAGACTCACCTTAGGCAGCTCTCTCGACCTCCACGACTACGGTTTATTATGCGCCTTGTTGATCTACTCGATGAAGCTTCAAACGGGAATTGGATATCATAGCAACATTAACGCTAAATTTAAAACTTTAATAGAAATTAATTGTAATTTCTTAATAATATCTTTAAAAAATAAAAAAGATAGAAATAATTATATTTATAACTTTAGTTATAATTTATGTCATAATATGGTATATATAAAAATATACGCATATATTATATAAGATATAAAAAATCAACTATAAAAATCAACTATATCAAAAATATTTAGAAAAACATTTGCATGAAGGAAATAATTAACTGTAATCTGTTATAACATTTAGAAATAAATAATTTAAAATTATTGTAAACAAATATCCATTTAATATCTTATTATATTGTTAAAGATTCGAGGAAATTACTAAAGAATTTGGATATATATAAAAAAGGATGTGCAATTAAGTGCGCACGTGCGCGCGCAAATGTGTGTGATTTGATTTAAATTGTCAGAACGCGCATACGTATGCCATTGATGCCTTCTAACACAAAGTGAAAACATCTGTTTAAAGACAGGTATCTTTCCTATATTCACATTCAAGTCACTTGTTGCTGGCGAGCGTTCATCCACTGACAAGCAGCCATTGAGTTGCCCGATGAGCGCGACACGCGATACATGTCACCTGACCTATCTACCCAATGAATGGCTGCTCGCAAGGCAGCCAGAACAGCTGAAGAGAGACACGGGCCTGAAGAAGGTTCGCGCTCTCGTTTGCCGTGCGGTCGAAAAAGAGAGGACAAACGAAGCGATCGATCTTCATGGCATTCCCGAAGCGCCCTTGCTCCCTTTTTCGTCGGAGCGACGAAAAGAGAGAAAAGCGAAGGAAGAAGATTCGTGGCACACTCAAGAGGATCCCGAGCGGACGTTCCGAGGCACGTTCCGCTTTATAATTTTGATCTACAGCCGCGAAAGGAATCTAACATGGCTGTGCCGCGGCGAGCTTACCCTGTCGTAAACAATGCAACATCGTTGTCATGAGAGAACTTTCTCACTCTATCTCCTCTCTTCTCTTCTTCCTTCACTCGCTCCTTATCTTCTTCTGGGCCTAGCTTCCCCACTTCTCACGCAATGAGCCTGTTTCTCCCCACTCAATGTGATGTAAACGGGGAAAAGGCTTCACGAGTGGCAACACGGAGGGAGGAAGGCCCTGACAGGGGCCGACGACCACTATGAGAGGATCCCTACCATCAAATGCGCTCGCTATCGACAAGTACGCGAGATGTTAACTTTGTTCACTTCCCAACTCACGTTACCGTTGTGAATACGGTAAGAGAAGATTGTTTGTTTAATTTAAATGACAAATATTTTTGTTAAAAATTAATTTGTTTCTTACAGTTTACACTTTGTTTAAATGTTATTTATTTATTAAGTTAATACGAAATATTAAATAATTGAATGTAATGCTTTGTGATTTAAATATCCAATTTGAACATCTTTTTAAATTAGATTAAAATTAGATTAAAATATTACCTTATTAGAAAGTAGACAAGTAATTTACGTAAAAGTAACAACAAACATATTTTTAATAGAATTAAATGTTTCAATTTTATATTATATTTTGTTCTCAACAACTTGATTAAAGAAGATAAGATATAAATGTATATTATTGATATAAAAATCCAATCCATTATTTTAAAAAATTAAAATTTTTTGGATCTACTACGATTCAAAGTTCTATAATTATTGATATATAAGAATTTTAATATGTATATCAAGAGAAAGAAATATAAAAAACTAAACCTGAAATATATGATAATTTAATGTTCAATATTTCTGTTGAATCGATTTAAGGCCTAGCTCTCTGCCTGAGGAGAAAGAGGATTCGTTCTTTGCAGCGAAATTCAAATCTCTCTGTAGAAAACCGGTTTCGATGTGAACGAGACGAACTCAAATGAAAAACAGGCCCGTAGGGCCTTTCGCAGGTTCGATTCGCGCTAACTTGGTGTCGATAAAGTAGAAGACGATATGTCTTTAACAGACTGCTAGCACAATCTGGCGAAACGATCCGAAGATCGTGATTCTGTTTCGTTTGATACAATACCGATCTTCGAAATACGTTGGAAATATGTGCTCCTCGTTCAAGCCATCTGTTATCGATCCAAAGTTATCTCAAGATTCTAAATGTAATTAATGTATCGATACATGTGCGTAAAGTAAAAATGTTTATTAAAAATAATTTTTTCTTTATGAGAATTATAAATAAAATTAATAAAATCATATTTAAAATGCCTTTCTGAAAGGTGATTTTTCACAATATTCAGTTTTCATTATTATTTAATAATTATTATTTAAATTTTATTCTTAAAAATGTTATATAATTTCAAATTCGATACTCTAATTTCTTAATAAATTCATTAGCATTAATATTTCATTTCATGATATAAAATAATTAGTTAACGAAAAATCCGACTTAATACACAGAAAAGATTTTGTTTAAGTATCTAAAAATTTAGCTAGATATAGATTTGAAAATAAATTTAAAAATGGAAAACGTTAGATCAACACAACGTAATTATGTTGTTGAATGCTCAAGATGGTTACCAGAAGTCAAAACTTTTTATTTCATTACTCAGGCATCTTACATAATTGTTATCATTTAATAATCTAACATAATTATTTACTGAACTGTATCTAGCAAAATGTTTAGATATCTTAACCGAATTATTCTTTTCGTTCACATTTACACTTGAGTTGAAACGAATGAGATGAAGGGACTACGAATTCGTTGCAGATTCGTGAGGCCTTGGAGAATCTCAGGGACCCATCCGTCAGCGACTGACATCGGACCAGATACGTTTTTGTCTTCTTTTCTTCGTCTTTCGCTCTCTTCATTTCTGATCTGCAGTTCAGTATTCCACATAATCAGTAAGAGGAAAATTTCTTGAAAAAATCTTACACAATCAAGATCATAAAATTTTTAAGTTTAAAAATTTGTAAAGATAAAAAATTTGAAATCATCAATTTCAAAATCCTTCTGAAGAGTAGAACAAAATTGAATTTTACGTTTCCAGAAATGTAAACTACAGTTTCTGAAGGTTACAAAAATTAAAATATTTGATGTGCAGATATATAAAGGCAATCAGTGGACGGATTTTTACAGAACTTTTTTATGTTTTATCCTTTTAAATGTTATTATTTTTTTTTGCTTTCCTTTTTTTCCTCAAGAGCTTGTATCTACTATTTCCGTCTTCCGTCCGTAAAAGATTCTGGTTTCAAATGCTTTCGATCTTTTTTTTTCTTCTTTCAACGAGGTCTTCCGTCTTCTTTCAGCCTTTTTTCTTCCCTTGATATAAACGTTATGCTGATTTCGCTCCATTTCTCCTATTCCTCTTTTATTCTTTGCTTGTCTTCTTCCCTCGTCGTGAACATAAAATCATGTGTTGTTAAATGTTTAATTGAATAAATTATATTAACTTACCAAACGTCAATATTTATATAGCAATAATGATGCATCTCATTTTTTAAAAGAAAGATTTACTCTTTTCTTATATTGCACCGATATGCATTCAGAATGTAGTTACAATATGTGTAGCGTGTAACGTGTACAGAAATTATTGTTGATGGCTAAAGTAACTAAATTTATTTTGTGATAGTGGTCTTTTATTCAAACTTTTATTACAATTCCATTTTTTTCAATGTGAAACAATTTTGCTTTGTAAAAAAGTTCCTTCTGCGTTCTGAAACTTTAAATTTCACACATAAAGCATACAAAAGTTAGTTTTAGACTAACTTTTAAATTTACATTCTATCCAAACGTGTGTTAACTTATATTTAAAAATTATAGTTACAAATGTTTTTGATGTAGCTATAATATTTTAAACTTAACTAAAGGCAAAAGCTGATGTGACATAATGACCTTGGGGTTTCCTTTACATGGTTAAAATCGGAAATCTGAAGAGTGATCCATCATTCGACGTCACCTGCGAGACATGGCGCGATATAATTTGTTCGCCCCATTACATATTGAAAAGCTGTGAAACTCGATCGGTCGTGATCTAGCTGATATTCAGGGATTAAGCTGGTGACGAAGAGACACATCTCGATCATTGATCACGATAAGAGAAATCGTCTTCTACCGCAACTCGTCGGTAGAAAATGCACACACACACACACACACACACACACACACACACACACACACACACACACACACACACACACACACACACACACACACACACACACACACACACACACACACACACACACACACAGACTCGCGCACCAGTTACACTAAATTATATATCTTTTAATTTTACTCAATCTTAGACATATATTTAATTAAAAATTTTTTAATATTTAAAGTTTTTAACATTATTTTTTAATATTGAGATTTTTGACAATGTAAATTTCAAATTTCTTTTAATTAATTAATTTTAGAATCGTGTATAATTGAACAAACATTTCACTGTATCACAAGAATAAATTAAGCTTTTAAAACTTTCTAAAAAAATATTACAAGCTCTAAAATTTTAAGATATATTATTAAAAAGATTTTCAGGTTTTGCATCACTTATTTTCACGCATCTTATATGTAAAAATAGAAATCTTTTTCAAGAAATATTACATCTCGATTTTGCACATAATGCTATCTGGGATATTTCTAGTTACATTCAGTATTTATAAACGCTAAATAAAAGACAACTTAGAAATTGAAGGCTAAATTTAAAAAAACAGAGAGATCGTCTATTGTTATCTTGGGCATGATACCCGATTACAGAAACTAAAATTTATGTCGAGAAACATGGCGTTATTAATATTACGACGAACGTACTTCAGAATACATCGAGGCTTATCTGTGGCCTCTTGCGCCTCTTCCAAAGACACGCAGCCACATGCTTTAAGTTCCAACACGGGTACACGGCTTATCTCGTCCGGAGAAGGAGCTACGGCGGCCATAGCAGAAAATGAGATTCGCATAACCGCACATCGATGCGCCTCTATGGATAGAATAAATGGTGGCAGGATCTGGCGCAGTCATCTGAATGATTTCTAGCGACGTGAATTTCAAGATTATTTGCGCGGCAAATATGACATTAACGATAACGAGAAAGGCAGATTTCTTTTGTCTAAAAAAAAAAAGATTCGATTTATGTGGCTATTTTTTAAGAAAGCTATTCAAAAGAGATTATATAGAAAAATTTGAAGGAATAACAAGATAGAACTTGTTATGGAGCTGGATAATAAAAGAAATAGCGTTAATGGTGGCAGTAGAACGTGTAGAAGTCAAAGAAATGAAGCTCCTCGTAACCGAGGATGATCGGCTGACTTTTCACGACTCTTTCGCGCAAAAGTGTTCGCCCGATGTGTATATGTGGCTCTGCTTTTAGTACGCTACGCAACAATGGCCAAGGGTTTTAAAGACACTTTTACCAGGCAATACAAGACGGTGCTTTTCGTAACTACGAGGGCCACTGTGAAAACTTATGGCGACTCACAAGCGTTTATTTGCTTGAAAGAGTAAAGAAAGGGAATCCAGAGTTACAGCGTAAGAAAGATGGTGGTGGGAAATTGAGTTTTTAACATACATGCAACAATCACTGTTTATAAACAGTTGACTTATGAATACGTATTGTTATTAACTTTATACATATATTTTGCCTTTTCCCTCAATTTTTCCTCAAATATAACTTTGGAATAAATAAAAAAAAAACAAATTTTCTCTAAATAAATTTTTTAAATAAAGTATTCTCTATACTTTAACACTTTACAAGAAATCTACCTACTTGAATTTACAATGTCACTCATCAATTAGAAATCAAACTCGAGATTATTTAAAAAGTTTGAAGAATCTGATTTACGATCGCGATAGATTACTATTCAGTTTTAGATTGAATATTAATATTGATTAATACATGCAATACAAAAGCGATCGCCGCGCAATAGCGAAACGCGTCACATTCTCACGGCACGTCTTATTGCTTCTAAGTAGACTGCCGCTGACTCCACAAATGGCGCTGACTCTTAACTGCTACTGCACAGATATAAATCACTATCGTAATGTTACATGTTGCGTTGGCTGTGTTGTTTTTGCGATTTCTGAGAATTACGATACCAGAAACTTAGAGTTCCTATTGTTATAATTTACCTAAAATGTGTAACAAGAATAAATTTTACAAATGAAAGATTTTAATTAGATAAGATATGTGCATCGCTATTCGTTCGTCTCTTCTTTTGCTGTCCACGCGCGTTATTAAGTCGTTGACACCTCGTTATTACACTAACGAGATATTTCTTCTAATTAAACTGACAGCTGCATCTTTGAATTTTATATTCTAACTTTACAATTGGTTTTTTGTATGAAACTTCTTTCCCTATTTTGTACATTAGTTTTTAATATTATAGTGATATAAATGTTAACATAAAATATTTATCACAAATATTTATAAATACGACAAAAGAGAGAAGAAGAAGAGAGAGATAAATAATTTAATTTAAAGATAATTCTTTTTTTTTAGAAATTATACATATTAAGAAAAATAATTTCTATTTCTAAAATTAGTATAAAAAATTGATACGAAAATGTTTATAGAAATATCGAGAACAATATTTAATGAAAGTAGTATTTTTGCTTTTATTATATTTTATTATTACAATTATCGTTATCGATATTGTATCAAATTACACGTACAAATACTTGAAAGATCCAAGTATCCAATAATCTCACGCCGACACTTCGTATCGTTGTACGTCTCGACAGGAAATAAATCCAGCGATGGGCGGGCGCGATCGATCATTCGTGCTAATTAATTCATCCGTCAATTAGTAAAGGGAAACGTGCGTGCATGTGGATGCATGCGTCTTCGTGTCGGCACGGGTGCGCAAAAAAAAGGATGCCCGCGGGGAGGTAATGAAGGGATGAAGAGCCACCGTTTCTCCGGGAATTTAATTAAACCGAGTGGAGACGAGGATAAGACGATACAGTACGTCGCGCGCTCGCAAGAAGTTCGCGTCGAACCTCGTTTCTTTCAACTCGCCTCGATAATGATTTTCTCGCCTCTACTTGCATAAGCACGTGCGTGCGCACGTATACGTGTTTTATATATGTAAATTTGTTTTCTCATAAAAGATAATATTCGTATCAGATAAAGTGTGGCAGTTTCTATTTAGAAACACAATTACGACACATATTTAATTATGATAATTATAACTGCGTATATATGTGAAATATGCGTGTTGTTCACGTTGGATCTGGTTGCACGGCGCCATTGTGTTTTCTATTCGCGACGGGGTTGTAAATATATGAGAGAGAGACACTCGCCGGCGCTGTTAACATAAATTTGCATCAGGACCCGGCGCGGTTTTTGCGAGGCCTGCTATGCTACTAGCAAAAAGAAGGCATGCCGGTTTCATAGACGAAGTTAAATTGGCAGACTTAAGATACCAGACTCAGGGGAGCTGAATACCTGCCATCCGTGATCGATAGATTCATGCATTTTAGCACTTTCAAATCTCGAATTAAGATACAACGTGCAATATAATATTTCAAATTGTGCTGAAAATTTTATTCAAGTTTTTATCCTTGTTTTTTCTTTTTTTTTTCCTCTATTCATTTATAATCAGTTTTCTCTTACGGAGTTTACGTTTACAATGTAGAATTAAAAGCGATACAATCTTCGTTGGCTTTTAAATCTCGGGTCCCTAGGATATGCTTGTCGTTTCCCTTTGCACTATCTGTGCTGACAGGTGCTGCGGAACACGCACATTTATGCATACGAAGTGACGATAATTCAGTCCGCTTGCATATGATTACCGAAGCATGTAATTGTTAATTCTTGCGCCGTTATTAGCCACCAGTAATTAATGTAGTACTAAAGTTTCTTGACAATCTTGTTTCTCACGCGATGCCACGACTGATTAGAACATCTTCATGTTCAAGAGGTGAGAACGATAAGTTCAATGGGAAGAATTTGTAGAAATGAAAAAGAACCTTTTCATTTTATAGAAACAATATACAGAATTATATGATGAAATGATGTAATTAAAGTATGTTTTGTAAAGGTTTCTAAATCGCTTTATAACGAATAACGCTGCGGATTATGGCGCCGTATTGCTGTTAGGTAAAAGCTGTAAGATGCAATTTACATCTGTATCTTAGAGAATTTTAAAATATCATGAAAACTGCATAGTATTCTACATTTTGAAAAAGTTGAAGTTTTTGAGGAAGTAATCTTTTTCAAAACAGCAATAATGTGCACCATTATACAACGTTTATCTGGTAGAACCAATCGATACACCTTGCGGACCTTTTCACGCCGCATGTTTTATTTATCGAATGCATCGGAGCGGCGCGACGAAGACCGAAAGGAAGGTGGTACGTACGTACGCAGTGATTTATGGGGGCAACACCTGACGGCATTTTGTTCGCTTTTGCATCAGCAGCGTTGTTACGTTGGCAGGCAGTTCCGCCCTTTTTTGCCTCCTTCCTCCTCCTCGCCCCATTAGTAATGCCTCGGTCATTACGAACCCCCAGTCGATTCCCCGCGGCTAATAAATCCCGATAAAATTTCCATCCCCACTCTTCGTTTCCCCATGGAGTAGATAGATAACCGAGTAATTAGGTCACAATTGTTCTTAATACTTTCTACCACGTGTCCATTTTGTGTTAAAATCATATCGATATTCTTTGACGAGATAATTTTAGATATAATTTTTAGAAATGTAGAAAAGAAAGATTAATATAAACTTAAATTTAATTTATTGGTAAATTTTTCTTTTAAATACTCTCTAAATTTCTTAGAATGAAAATACTGCCACTCCAATTTTTCGAATGATTTTTCACTCAATTTCGAGTGATTTTTACTCTTAAAAAGTGAAAATACTGTCACTGCCACTCTTTAAGAGTGAAAAATCACTCGAAAAATTGGAGTGGCAGTATTTTTACTCTAAGAAATTTAGAGAGTAGAACAAATAGATATAATTTATCTTTTTATTACATTTTGTTGCAAAAGCATTATAAGTTATTGGATTTTATATGGAAAAATGTAGAAATATAGAAATATAAATTGATTTATTATGATCTCAAATATTTTAAATCTGATAATTTTTTAAAATGGACAAATACTAATTTCCTATAATACTACATGCATTTATCCTTTAATCCTTGAATATTCCACAATGTATACCATTAATCGGATTTTCTGATGTGCATTATTGTTGGTTTACGTAATAGCGTAAATCAACAAATTACTTATTTCTTTGGCAATTTAATAAAAGTCAAAAGAATTGCAGTTACAAAGTTAGTTATTAAGGAGTTAATTTCAATATTTTTATCAATTAGTTTTCTTTGTTATGAGATGATCGTAAACCAAAAGCAAAAAGTTTCTTCTCATAATTAAAGTAGAACATAAAATTCTTCTTTCAGAAAAGTATAACAATTACATTACTATTAACGATCAATTCGTTTAAGTATTTATAAGTGACAAAATTATAAGTGACAAAGACGAAAGAAAGAGATGAGCTAAAGAAATGTATGCTAGTGGATTAATTTAATTAGATATATTAAAGTCTTAGAATATGCAAACGTTTTTTATTTAAAACTTACTAATTAAACAAATTATAATTTATTATTATTTATAATATTTAAATTAAAAAATAGTAATTTTATTAATTACAGTAAATTATAATTTCGTGCCAATATTATTGTGCAAGAACAGTGATTTCGTGATTTGTCTATTTTCAGTAGCATAATCGTGGAATGTAAGATATCGTTATAAATTGAAATAGATCGTAAATTACACACGATTATGTGATACCGGTTAGTATTAAACCATTATTATCGAGTCATGGCGTATTGTAAACCGGTATACACGATAGTTTACATGCGCCGGTCATGTATTTAGCAATTAATCGCCAATTCCTGCCGTGTTCGTGTTCTTACATAGATATACTAACCGATAATATGGGGTAGTTCTTGCGACGTTTATGAGGCGGTATTTATGAATTTCAAATTACTCCAAAATTACTAATACATTTTTCTTACATTTACTACATCTTTTATGAATTATATTGGAATTTGTAAAATATGATCGTATTAATATCAATATTAGAAAAGAACAAATGATTTGTTGAGATTTATCCAATAATAATTTTTGATTAAATCCACACGATTAGCGTAAAGGCGGACTTAGTGATGCATTCACATAATTAATAGTGATTCGATCATAATGAACCCTATTATAGGATCCGTCGGTTAATTAGGTTGCGCGTTGATTTATTGCGATCACGGGCTGTATCTACCAGTTCTGGATGCAAGGCTAAGAGCATAGGCTCGTTGCATCTGCATTTGCATTCAGTGCCGGCTGACTCGCGCATATGTTGTGCATTCAGAATACTTTTCGACAGTTTGAAAAGAGTTTATTCAATGTGCTCACCTCCAGATTACTTAACGATCCATAGATTCTTGTGATTGTTGATTCTCAATGATAGTTTAGATGCACTACGTGCAATGTAAGTGCATTGTATTTTTCTTTTTAAAAACATTTATATTTTTGTTTCTAACGATTATTTGCCAATTTAAATATTATAAATTCTTTAGTGCAAGTGACGAAAATAATGTAATTGGTATCGCTTGTTTAACGTTTAAAGAAGTGAACACTCATTCTTTAGACAACAAATAAAATTAATAATGTCGTTTAGAAAAATTATTTAACGTATTCCTACAGAGAGAAATCAGATTTTAATAAAAATTCAATTTTCCCTGCTTTAAAAATAACGTTAGTACGTTTAATTATAATAAGAACGACTGGTACTTTTGGAGAACACTGTACATCATCCTTCATCCTTCGGTAGATCGCCACGATGCTCATGGGTTGCATCCTTTATCGGAACGCGAGTACAAGGAACGGCAGCGAGCGTGCAGCTCGGTATCCTTGTATGTATATAATGCCCGAGACGCTCCGCAATGCGATTTGTAGAGGAGAAATGGAGCAAGTTGCATGAGGAAAGTTGCGCCCCGGGAGAAAGAGAGGCGACGGCGAGAGTTATCCCGCGCGTGTAAACAAACGAAATAGACGGAATAATCTGCGAAAGCACGGCGCGAGTGGCTCCGTTTCCCAACTTCCTAAGATAATGCAGTCGTTGTTGATCTCGGCGAGAGAACGTGACGGTCTTAATAACCCCATACAAAGTACCTCGGAAAGCTTAATGAGAAAGCGTGAAAATCAAAGAATTATTCAAGATATATGAAAAAAAAAATTGAATTTTATAAATAAGAATTTTGAGATAAATATTAAAACAGGAATTAATATGCTATTCGACGCTAACGTAATTCTTTTCTTATTTGTCTCGTACATCAAAAAGTGTACGCGGCATATTTACTATTCGAGAAGAGGGTGCGGAGAGGATATTGAAAATCACCTCTCATTTGATTTCAATATAAAGTAGCCTAGCTTCTACACGAAGATCTTCTTACCTGAATAAAGTTTGGATCTCTCGAGCAACCATGCTTGCAAAGCTAGATGCTCTCGATGCCTGCAGAAGAACTCTGGCCGGATGCCATGCCTCTTCAAGAACTCATCGCACCTGCGGAGCGCCGCCAGCGCCTTGGCAGTCTCGATTTCGTCCACATCTGCAATCAGGGCGTTGGAGGATCTTGCCTCGTAGGTTTCGTCAGGCAGCAGCATACCCACTTCTGCAGGGAAACCTCTTTCAGGTCGGTTGGAAAGACCTTGAATCCTGACGGAGTCTTCCTTGCTGCACTTTCCACCGTAAGTCCCGCTGCTCTGACTTTCGACTCGTCCCAAGCACATATTAACCTCGTAAGAAGCCTTAATGTTCCCTCGGGATTTTCCTGTCCCCGTGATTATCACGAGGATACATTTTTCTCGTTACACTTCGATCACATGATAGGTTCTTGGTTGATTACAGACCTTTTTAAACGAGAAATTTTCAAAAATGTCTCGATATTCGATCAAAAAAAGTATAATCCATCCTTGATCCCTCATATTATTCTTTATCCTATTTGGTTTAGAATAAAATCGTGTTTTAATGTGTGATTTTAAGAAATTGTTTTTTTAATAAATTTGTATTAAATGATTATATGTAGTGTGCAAATTTGCAGTAATTCTTTCTTTCACAATCTTTTTGAAAATAAATTAATTTAATTTTGA
Source organism: Monomorium pharaonis (assembly GCF_013373865.1). Classification (NCBI taxonomy): domain Eukaryota; kingdom Metazoa; phylum Arthropoda; class Insecta; order Hymenoptera; family Formicidae; genus Monomorium; species Monomorium pharaonis. The sequence continues at coordinate 21,647,823 of NC_050471.1, forward strand.
TGTAAGAGTACTTGCTCCGCAAAACTAAACAAATGTCGATTTCACGTAAACGTTAAAGCAAAAATTATTTTTTGTGATTTTATATCTTTTTTGTTTGTTTCTTCACAATGTATTATATAATTTCTTTTACATATAAATTCTTTCACTTTTGTTTAATTCTTGTTTGCAGATAGATATGATCAATCTCTTCATAATGATCAATTATAGAGAATTAGCAGGTTAATCAATTTTTAACACAACTTTATTTTTTTAACTTTTTTTTATTTAAAATAACAATTTTTCAGTTTAAGTACTTTTTCGTCTTTTTGTTTTATTGCATATCTTTTTGTTTAACAAATTCATTTAATGATTTGTGTTTGATTGTTTAAAGTGCCATTTATACGTTCATCTATATTGTAATTATCGCTCATGCATAAAGATCGATCACTTGATTGCCTCTTCATACAGTTTGGCGACTTTCTTCGACATGTTCGCATTTGGTCACGCGAGACATCCTCGGTAAACGATCTTACTGCTTCTCAAGATCGATCTTGAATAGTGATAGCTTCGATATTCTCGTCAAGGAGGTACCGATACTCGGAGCAAGTTGTTGTTTTCCCGGCTCAAGTGCCTTGTAGTGTTAGATATCCGTTCGCTTGAAGGAGATATCGAACAGGGAAGTTCTTAGTGTTCTGTTATCCAGTCGTTATTCAATAGATTCTATCATCGGCATTATTATCTATTCCACAAGTGTGACGAAGAAGTCACACATCGTTGGTGTGATGACAGTCTATTACTAAATGTAAAAAATTGAAATTTAAGATAAAAGTTCAAGATAAGAATTTAAAAAATTTCGTTTTTATTATAAAAACGTCAATAAAAAACTGAAGTACTGTTTTAATATAAAGATAATTATAAGAATTAATTTCAATCGTAAAATGTTTTCTATTGAATTTTCAAACATATTGTGAATATTTTATTTTATTGTGTTAATTATTTTATTATTAAGGCAGAAATTGTAATCTAATTATATTTAAAAAATTTTGTTTTAATCTCAGTTAGAAAATCCAACATTTTTATCAATATTTTGCAGTAATATCAAAAGTATGCAGATATGTTTCAAATAAATTACTGTTTATATGTATTATTAACGATATATTAGTAATGCTAAATATATATATTTATATATTATCTAGGGAATAATTTGACATTTTAATAACTTTAAGTTTGTTGTAAGCTCAAACATTAATTATATAATAAAAGTTATAAAAAGAACATTTACGAGGAATCTTGTATTTAAGGATCGGTTAGAATGATGTCGCCTATGGAGCTTACGGTAGATTGCTAGGGATTATAGGAGACGATGGAACCATTTAATAGCACGACCATTTCCATTTTAGAGTGCAGGCTAACAATGACACAGTAACTATACCGCAAACCATTACGGTCATCGTGATTATCGTGCATTTTCGTGATGCTATTGATGCTCCGATCAAGCTATCGATTTCTACATTTTGTTGATAACGTTTTACTTCTTTAAAAGTAAAGCGCTTCTTTGCGCTTCAAAATCTTTACTTATTTTACATTACTATTGTAATTATATTACTTTTTAACAATTGTAACAATTATTATAATTTAATTACAATAAATATTAAATTATTAACACATTAAGAAATAAAGAAGCATTAGCCATGTTTAATATCAACAATATTTCAATACATCAAGAAGTATTTCAATTGACACTAATCGACATATATTTCTAAAATATTTTATAATGTTATTTTTTTAAAACAGTACAAGAATTACTATTTTATTATTTAAATTAATTAAATTAATTTTTTTTCTCTGCTTACACATAATATTTTTAAAATTGTTTTATATTTCCAATAAATAATTTCTCAAATATATCAATCTTATTGTATGCTGTATAAAAATTCTTCTTTAATTAAAAAAAATTTTTATTGTATGATATTTCATTATATAATCATAGAATAAATTTTATAACAAAGACAATTTATAAAATTTTTTTAAATAAATTTTAACACACAAATAAGATGCCACAAATATAATTGATAAAATGTGAAGTAAATTATTAATTAACAATAACGTGTAGTCGATTTAACAATAAAGGAATTGTGACAACTTTATACAGCAGTGGCAAACCAACATGTAAACTCGTTGAGTCATATTTAATTGTGTTTAATCGCCTTAATGATCGCCTTATTGTCGTTAACAAATCAGGCTTTCATTTGTCCATAAAACATTTGTACTTTATTTATAAATATTATTTATTATTATATTAAATGTATTTTTTTTTTATGTAAGTGCTACAAAATTTTTTATAGTTAATATTATAAACAATTTTTATATGTTGATATTAAAATATATGTAATTATATGTAATTTAGTCAACAATTTCGGAACAGAGATTTTGACTGTAATTTGATAAAACTATTATTAGCTGATAGGAGTACTTGTGATTGCGAATATGTGCAAGATTTTGTTTTACACGACTTATGTAGGTATGCTTGATGAAGATAAAGTAAGAGGAAAAGAGAGAGTAAAGGAGTTCAGTAACGTGCATTTAAGAGCGTTCACATAACTCGGCTTTTAGTCGGCGTGCGCGTTTAAGAGGGACGCGTATGTTCAACGTACGAGTGCGAGTGAGCCTGTGATTAGGGGCCCAGTTGGGCCCCCGAGGCCTCACAACCGCCCACTACGCGTGCGGAGGAAGGGGAACAGACCTCAAACTCCCTCGCTCGTGTCTGCAAGAACGCGTGGGAACATATCGGCTCTTCTATCATTCCATTCTTTCTCCCAAACGCCATATTGCTGAAAGGAGATAAAGGGAGGAAAAAGTTACATGTTACTCTTTGCGCACGTGCACCGCAAAAACTATACTTTCTTTAATTTTAAACATATCAATCATAAAAGTAATAATTATTATCATATTCATTTTTTACTACTCTTTATGTGCACATATTACGTTTAAAACAAAGTTAAAGTATTGTTTTAAAATTTTACAATTTATATTTTTATTAGTATTAAGTTTTAAATATTTCTTTACATTGTTATGTATTCTTTACATTGTTATGTACTTAATATATTTTTGAAATTTAATAAAAAGTTTAATAGAAAGAAATAAAGCATATAGCATTTAAAAAATATTCCCACGCTTGAAAATATATTCGGCTGTTTTCGCGAATCTCGGAGATACCGTCCAGCACCTTCGCATGACCTATGATCCCGCATACAGAACGATCGGTATTTTGGTGGACCGGTGGGGTGATGCTAAGTAATAGCAACGTAACATCGGCACGTCATTATCGTTGTGTACATGTATATGTACATGTATTTGCGATTGTGTGCCGCGTGTGTGTTGTGCAACGCACGCCCGACACTTTCGAGCACGCCTCACACGCGTATGTTCTTTTTGCTCCATCATAATACACGCGTGGTGCTCGTATTGCACCCCGTTAGCTCTGCGGTTAGCTCTCACGTTGTGGGTGTTCATAATGCACCGGCACCGCAGGCCGTTTGCCGTTATCGCGTGAGATTTTGATGATAGGCCATCGCGACATCTGGAGCGCTCTTGGCAAATTTGGAGATTGTTCGGATTTCGTGATCTCCGTATCAACATGCTCATGTATATATACAGGATGTCGTAAATGTTTCTATTATTATTAATTCTGATTTATATTAAATTTATTATTAAATGTCTTTGGGGCAAAGAGTTTTTCAAATAAAATCTACTTATGTAGAAAACACGATGAGAAGAAAATTAATTATAACTACGAAATTTAAAAAAAAAAAGAGAAAAAAGTTAATTTAAAATCTTGTGTTTCATGGTTCTTCTAACAAACTATTAATTAAACGTGATGACAATTTTTGACAAACTCTTTTACGCCAAGTTGAATATTTTTATAATATTTAAATTAAGATGTTAAGTTATTAATTAAATTGTTGGTCAAATCAGGAATTTGGAATAACTTTTGAGACTTCCACAATGAAGAGAAGGACCAACGACACCCGGTAGATTCCTTCCGTAGCCGCGGTATCCAACGTTCTGCCGGAACTGAGATTCAGCAGAGGGAGAAAAGCTTAATTAAAATTCCAGCTACGTCGAGTCTACCCACGGAAAGTGCAAGAGATGTGTCTTATCCTACCCCGTCTCGTCTCGTCCACGTGACATCTCGAGAAATCGCGGAAATAAATAAGCCAAATCATACCCGGAATATCTCAAAGTTCGGGCTGTTTCCGACAGTCGTCACCTTTTACTATCAGTCTCCCCCTTTTTCTTCATTGTTATATCCTTTCAACTTGCGTCGCATTTGCATTAACTACAAACGATTTAATGCATGCATAAATCCCCCCTTCATTTCGGAGATAAACTTGACAGTCATACTTGGAATCTGAATGAGTTGAAAACTGTTATTATATGACAATAAAAGTATACACCACATTTTTATTCCCTTGAAATTTTATTTATTCAGTCATTGCAAAATTGCTGCATTTCGATTAATAAGAAATCTAATTCCTCTTATTGTAATTTTTATTGTTATTTTATTGCAATAGATTATGATACATATGCTATTGTTACTGTGAACATTTTAAAGAAATCAATTTTTCTTCTCAGACTGTCTGAAAAATATAAATGTAATTTATCTATTCTTTTTTCTTATAAAAATCTTTACTTATTTCACTTACTTCTTTTGATTAAAAAGCAACAAATGCCGTATAAAGCTTAAAGGATTGAATTTGCGTTTAAGAAATATAAGTCTGTAAGATGACGCACAAGATGGAGGATCTTGCTTTCTTTTAAACTGACAATTGGCTCTGCTGCAACAGGTGTTACTGCGATCGCTAGCACCTTTAAAACCCTAAATCCTTGCCCAGGTCTGTCGAAACATGGTACGTAGAATCCGCTTAAATATCCTTTCTTTACCAATCACATTAGCTTATTTAAGCGCAATGTGTTTGAGCGGATAAGCTTTGAAACGCATAAAAACATCACACGTCGAATAATAATCCGAAAAACAATAAATTGCAAACAAAAAAGTATATAGTAAAAATAAATGTATAATAAAATACCTGAAATTATTATATTATATTAAAGTTACTGTGTATAAAAATAAAAACATGAAAATGTAAGTTTAATTTTACAGTTTTAGTTTAGTTCTTGATTTCTTTTTTGTTTATAATTCGGAATTATTAGTATATCAATATTTTTATCATGCAAGAATTGCTTTTCTAGATTTTTCAAGGGAGCCACTCATGAAGGGTTAGAATACTTTATTAAAGGTATCGCAGGTATACAAAGATATAATCACCTAAAGCTAAGTTAAAAATGCATTCTCTAATTGATATATTATTAAAGATCTCTTAAATCTTGGTTGTTTCAGGCCAAGAAAGGCTGATGTTTTCAGTTTTTCTTTTTACGTTTCTCTTTTCTCTCTCTTTCTTTCTTTCTCTCTCCTCTCTCTCTTTCTCTCCCTCTCTCGATAAGAGACCTTCAGGTTTAAAAAAGTGAAGAAGAGAAGAAGGGCAGAGGGGTTAGAAAGGGATGGACCTCACCACTCTGACTCTCTAATTATATAGTACATCGTGTACCAAGCGAATAAGGTCGGAAGGTCACGGTTGCGAGAGGCACAAAACACGCCATCGAGATATATCGAAAAATTCAGTCGCAGTGCACAGGGTACGCGGCGGGTAGCCACGAATCTTACCGAGCAACCGGTAATAATTATTTTTTCATCATTGATCGACTTTTTCTCTCGATATCTACCAACTATTAACTCGTTATGATCATTTTCTGGCTACTTATGCAATAAAATGTAACAATGGATAAATAAAAATGCAAGATAAAAATTAAATGTAAAAAATATGACGATTTAGAGAAAAAATTTTTAAGTTAATTTATAAGAATTATTAAAATAAAGTTATCTTATAAATGTTATGTTAAAGATTTATAATTTAATAACTGAGTATAAAGTAAGTTGATATTTCAGATAAGATAGTATTTTAATCTAGATATATCGATCACTGTAATAAAAATTAAGATTTATAATTAAATATCTTTGAGACGATTCTTCTGCTTGCCTTTTATCGGACAGAGAAGAACCGACGAAACGAGAACCGCGCGGCTTTAAACGCGGTACGATAACGATATGTATGGTTTAACGCAGGCAATGAGTACTGACTTGCGAGGTTCATATATGCGCATCTTGGCACAAGGATATAGTCGAACGGTCGGCCGGAGAGAGAAACTCCGTGCCTATTTACCAGCCCCATATTTACACGCGTGCGAGCCGCGCGTACATCCCTGGGTTTTCTTTACCGGCTAATCTACCATCTTAGATCGCATTTCCTTGTACGAACCTAGCCAACTCCGTAATTATAGGCAAAGTTTCGTTTGAACTCCAATTGAACTCCGATTGAACTGTATTCTACTATACATTTTCTGGCCTTTAAGTAAAATAGAAGGGAAGAAATGTGTTTATTTACAAAGTTAAGTGTATTGACAGTTCCAACTTTATAGACAAACTATAATATATTTTTTTAACAATTAGTGATTTTAATAGAATAAGTTTAATAAGTATAGTATTTGATACATATTACGTTTAAATGCTAAAGCTTAATATACATGTAAGAATGAACTTAGATTAACTTTACATTTAATTAAATTGGAAACTTTGGAAATAAAAAATGCTTGTTTCTTATATATTTACAGATTGTAAATCTTTTGTTAAAATATTTGAAAGTTTATCTTTCTTAGACTAATCTACCATTGGATCGGCACTCGAAACGGTAGCCGCGTGCCGTGTTTTACGATCCTTGAGATTGCAGAAAGGAAAGGTAAAAGAGGGTCCGTTGGCAAAGCCATAAAAATGGGGAAACGGAGATGCTGAGGAGGGCTGTTTGTGTAATTGATGGAAATAAGCGTGCTACTTCCTACACACGACGCAAATAAATCGAAAGACTTTCGGTCTATTATGCCTCTGGAGCTTTCCATTTTCTAACTGATCTATCTTTGATAGTGATATTTTTGTCAGCTTGACTTTTTTATTACATATATTTTTATTACTTTAAGACAATTCACGTTATTTATGTTTAACATATACAACATACATAACAGTATATGTATACGTTACTTGCATTACATGTATTTATATATATATTTATGTTATTTAAGGTAAAGTATTTTTATTTTTATATTTTTTATGTAATAAATTCTCTACATACAATAAAAATCCAATGGGTGTAAGAAAATAACATTTTTTAAATTTTTTATTAAATCACATTTTATATTTATATTGAGTATACATTAATTTACACATAAATGAAAATATTATAAGCTTTTATTATTAGATAACTGTCTTGTAATATTTGTTATATAAGAAAAAATTAATACAATAACAATATTAAACATAATAAAACTGTCAACCTCCGCGGGAAATATAAGCGCGTGCTTGCAACGCGCACTCATAGTTTTTACTGGTTAATCTCCCATCTTAGATTCTTAACAGCATTTGCATTTACGACACATGCAATGTAATGTCGACGATTACAAGACTCTGGAATTATCTTCATGCAATTGTAGTAATTATCGCTCTGCTCTTCACGAGGCCGAAGGGTGAATCGCCTGTGATTTGTCTGTTTTCGGCAGCCTGAAATTTGCATCTCGATTGCCATTCTTATCGGCCGCGGTAATCATGCTAGACAATTTGCGATCACCTCTTGTTCAAATTGATGGATATCACGAGTTTTGCCGCAGTGCGCAATATTAGAACCAATTAGATAAAGAAAAGTTAGAAAAACGAGATAGTCAAATGTGTGAAATAGATATTAAGAATTAATTTTAATATGTAACATTTAATTAAATTCTTTTCTAATTATAATATTAAGTAAACTTTAGAACACTATAACTGTATATCTGTGATCAACTCCAAATATGCATACAGACATATAAATACTTAATAAAGTTGATATATATCTACGTATATTTTTTTTTGTAAATAATGAATAACGATAATATTTTTTATCAAAGTATGAACTATATTTTTGAGAGTGTCTGCAGCGTAAAGGTAAAGTGAAGTTATGAAGATGGTCTCGGAATTTATTATGACTTCCGGCGACGCGAAGCTTTCCTTCCGCTTTTCTGTCGCGTGATTACTTTGGTCTAGCCATTTTTTCTAACCAGTTCAATGGAAGAATGGCGAAAAAAGTTGGCTCGTGTGTACAATAGCGTCTTACCACCTCGCCGATATTAATAAAGGATTCGCGTATACATGATATATTCTTCACGATAGTCCCGCTAAAAGCCATTAACGCTTGTAAAAAGTTCAAGCACGTTCTATTGTTAGTTTCCTAACATCGTTGTCATTATTCGTAATTTCATTATATTGCTTGAATAATTATGCAATATAAATGCAATAAAGGCATTATACAAAATATTTAAATAATCATATTGATTTAATGTACAGTTTCAAAACTGTATTTTTAATATTCAATGACATTTTCTTCAATAAAAATATAAAAAATGTAAAAATATACACATTTGTAATAAATTACAAAGAAAAACTGAGCAGAGGCATTTGCCCTAGTTTATGATTTTTATTTTATAAAAAAAGGAGAAAGAATCTGTATATATTTTTTAGGGGAGGGGAGAGAGAGAGAGAGAGAGAATGCGACTAAATTTTAAGAGGATTTAGTTGAGATAAAACTAAAGATTATTACTTACAATTAGAACGAGCATTTGACGCTTTGAAAGATTTAGGCTGAATTAAAAATATGCATTGATGTATTAATCTCTAAAAGAGGTATTTATAAAATAACTTGTACTTTTTTTAAGATTTTATTATTATATGTTTTTTTCTCTTAAGATGGCACAAAGTTGCAATTTGTTTCTTTAGTTGCAAAATCATGTTTGTCATATTGCAAATGTGTGTCTATTCTTTAGTCTACGACTTGTTACATGAAATAGCATGATTTGCAGAATTTCCAGGCAGAACATTTCTTGCTCCCGTTATTGAAGCAAATTGGTTATATGGTGGAAATCTGAAGAAATTTTATTTTTTATTTCATTGTCATAGTTTACATTTACATGTCTCAGTATAATTGCAGGGTATTTATTAAAATTAATATTTTTAATAAATTCCTTTAAATCGTATAAATTGTTTATTGTCATATAATAATTTTTGGATAATAGTATAACTGCAATTGGCGAATTACACGTTCTTATCAAAGATCGCAGACTCTGAGTAAGAACACTGTACTGTCTCTAGCGGCTGTTTCAAGTCCTTATCTCCTTTAAAGTCCTGATCCTCCGCTTGCCCTGCGGGTGTTTAATGCCCGCAGGTATCTAGTTTCGTATTACTTTAAGATGCTCACTTCGAATTTCATCCACTATGAATTAAACGATTATAATACTAAAAAAGCTTGGGTAAAAATCAAATATCTATTTTATAAACAGATCGTAAACTGATATTTTCTTATTAATTAATATATTTTGTAAACTAATTTTTACATATATAAAAATAAAACGGCAATCTTGGCTTGAAATAGCGTGTTTATATTATCTGATAAAAAAATTTTTAACAACTTATAAATTTTTTCATGTAATCTTACATTCAATCTAAAATATTTATCGTCAATATGAATTTTAAGCAAAGCGTAAGTGACACTAAGTTTGTATTTAAGAAGCCAGCAAAGAATTGGCAGCGCATGAGCGCAGCTAAACATGGAAACTCATTGGTTTGATAGTACGACCCTGAAATGACGCACGGCGTTTGCAGACGAGCGCAATCTCGACGTTCAAAGTCAACAATGATATGAGGTTGATTGTGATATGCAAATGAAAGATCAGTGGAAAGGCATAGGAGGGGCGTGGAGGTATCTAATGAATATTTATTGGTCCCGTTTGGCGACAGTAAAGTATAGCTATATATTGATACTTCACCGGACGTCGATTAAACGTATAATTTTCGAATTAAAGCCCCGATCGTATTAAATAGTTGCTTCATGCAAATACGAAACGATGCATATTTTAAACTCTTCCCCTTTGACCCATTTTTCATATTTTCATCGTAGTTAAGTCCTGATTTATACACAGTTAAATGTGTACAAATGGAGAAATGCTTCTCCATAAAGAAAAATAGTCCCTTTAAATTTCAGTGTGTTCGATTTTAAAAATTTAAAAAATTAATTTTACGTCTAAATGAAACAATTTCTAAAGGATAACCATTTCTAGAGAAAAGTCTTAAATTTATTTAAAAATAATTTATTAATTTATTGTTATAATTTTACTCACTTGTGTTAGCAGTAAAAATTATTTATTCTTGAAAACCCTCTCTCTCTTCTTCATTTAACACCAATTTCCTGAGTCCTTGGGTAATCCCGTAGTCTTAATTCGTCAGTATAGACTTATCAGAGACATAAATAATCCTTTCGGGGAAATTAATCACTTATTAACTATTTATCACTCACTTCACTTCGTAACATTATCAATTTTCTTTAAGAAAGCTTTTGCTAGGTTCAGGCCGATCTAATTCTACAGATTTCTTTATTACGAATTAACTAACCACGTTTTCTTCGTGGTTAGGCACAATTCTTGACTCCGCTTCTTTGGAAAGAAGATTTACTTGGGGGATTCCTGCAGAATCGATTATCGCGAACGTGTTCGCCAACTGTCAGAGGATTTTTTCGTTCCTGATTTGCCAGTGGTTAATCCATCACACTTCGTGCGAAGCGGTGCGAAGACAACCGCGCGTGGCGAATCGAAGATGGCGCGCGGCCTCAAAGAACGCGCATTAATTCAACGCCAAAGATCATACGTTGACAAATGCGTGTCGGCTAAATGAAAGAAAAACAGAGCGCATCTTATATACCGCACGCGCACATCAGTTATAAATGATTTTTAAACAAATTTCAATTATGTGTTATTAAATATATTAAATTTAATAAAATCTTGTATTTCTGCGCGCAAAACATATTTTTATTTAATTGTTGTTTCTTTTATATGTAAAAATATTCTTACTAATTTATATCGCCATGAGAGTGTGTGATTCTATCTACTCGTTCGTTCGTTCATTCGTTCGTTCGTTCGTTCTTTTAATTACAGTGGCTTCTGAAAGCAACCACAAAAGTGCATGTGTGCGAAATATTATATTGGGAAGAGCGTGCGGTGTTTCCAAAAGAAAATTATTAGAAAGTGAAAGATAATACTCTGTATTTATAATATAAATAAGAGAAAAGGAAGTTTTTAAACAATCTATATAATTATAAGTTTTAATAAGAGCTATTATTAATAATATTTTTTAAGTGTTTTTATTAAATATGCAGATTTTCCATTTTTATAGTAAACATTTAAAAAATCCTAAAATTGATATAAAAGTGTTAAAGATATCAAAGATGTTTATTCATATGCCTTCTGCTAAAGTTATGATTATTGACTCAAAAAATTGAAACTTAATTTACCGTTTAAAGGATAAAATAAAGCAATGTATGGTGACAGTATAATGCTGATGCATTGCTGACACCTGATCCTTCGATCAATCCTTCTTAAGGATCGCCCCGGGGGCGTATAAATTCTTGGATGTCTTTCCAACCCGACGTTGATGAATAGCGCGTTTATCACGAAAATACAAAACGGGTGTCAAAACAGAAACACAGTCACGAAGTCTCGAGCGATGCCCCGACGAGAAAGCGGGACATCATGAGACGACCTTGCTGTGTGGATGGTCCTTAAGGGAAGGACGATTTCGCGCCGCGAAGATTCGCGTGACTAAATTCGCGTGAAAGCAAGATCGAGTGAATGAGCGAACGCGTCCAATTAACAGAGATTTATTAACCCGACAAATTCTCTTATCGAAATTAACCTTAATTAAATGCTAACGAATTAGCTTTGTGTTCCCTTTCGTCGCGTTTATTAATGTGAGTAGAGTGTATTGTATTTATAAAGAGCAGTTTACATCCTGCGGTCAGGTGATTACTGTAATTAATTTTATAATAATCTGATTTCTTCATTTCTACAATAATTTATAGCGTTTTAATTTTTTGTTTACCCTCAAACATCTAAGTAAATTCTTTTAAAGATAATTGATAATTTAAAATTATTTTAAGTAATATCCTAATTTTTCTAATTAGCTTCTTTTTATTGAAATTACAACTCTGTCAGAGGTTTACCTTGTTATGTGGATTGTTCATTTTTTAAGTTGCAAAATAAATTTCTATTTTATTAGTGTAGTTTTTACGCTTCCTCATTTTTTTAAAGTGAATAAATTAAAAAATATTATTTAAAAGCAATTAAAATAAGTTGGCCAATGCTTTCAATTATTCCTCCTATATTCCTTTATCACAACGCTACTGAAATCTTCCAGTCTTCCAGTCTTAATTCACCGGTTTTAACACATTATAGACATTCACAGAAGAATACACTTAAAAGCACTTAAATAAATTCTCCAAATCATATCACAATCACATTATATTTCTGTTTCCAATCGCACGCGAGCCTAAAATCAGAACCTGACAAAGCAGGGTTGGTTCTCCAACGGGGCCGCAAAGACCCCGCTGTAGTAAAATCACTTTGCGTCGAGGAGGTTACTTGGATGTCCTTGTGGTGGTGAAAGAACAGGAGGAGATGTACTTGGCGCGAGATCTAGCCGAGAGTGGTACCACCGGCCACTGAAGAAGAAGTGCTGTGTGCGGATCGCACGGCCGGGTAAAACGAAGACAGGAGAGTTGAAATGGTAAGGGACAGCGGAGACCAAAAGAGAAGTAGAAGGAGGACGAAGAGAGAGAGGGGAGAGATACTCCGCGTCCTTCGTGATGGGAGGGAGACAGAGGTCCGTCAAGGGACCCACAGTGCCGAAAACATGGCCATCTGGATCTCTTCGTCCTTTCTGCTTCTTTTCTGGAGCTCTCTAAAAACCAGAACTACAGTGTTTATCAACGTTCACTTATCTGTTCACCCACGTATTTAATTTATAATTTATAATATTATACATATATCAATATACTAGTATACAAGTAGGAATCTAAGCAGATTAAAATATAATGATCTTGCGTGCATTTTTATAATTAATAACGATATAAGAAAATATATTATAGAACATTTGAGAAATAAACATTTTAAACATTCTGTAAAAATTTTAATTTTAATTCTACAAAATGAAATATATTTTTATATTAAAAAATGTTTAATAGTTTACGGAATTTCTCAATTTTTATTTTTATAAAAATTTAAGTTTTAATTAATAATTAATGTATTTTATACAACGTTATATTTAAATTAAAACAGCGAACGTTCAAATGGCTCCTGATGATATAGCAAGAAAATAAATCTCACGCCGTTACTCAGAGAACTAATCTTTTCGGGTGACACGTTGATCCTGAGGTTGTATAGGTCATCCATGAATGATCATTCGACAATTGCTTCGTCTATAGCGAAGGTCACGAGCGAAACAGCCGATTGAAGACTTTCTTGCAGCATCATCACCCTCGCCTCAAGTCCTAAAGCATAATGCGATAGCCTTTTACTACGATAATATGAACATCAACCAGTAACGATCGTTGACAAGGAAATGTGGACAAGTACTAAGTCTAGAAGCATTACTGTCTATCAACAGATGAATAAAATGCAATTTTTACTAATCAAAACGGAAAATATTAGAAAGCTTAATTCATCTGTTAAAATAAAAAGAGATAAGGATAGAAAGTTAATAGATGCAAGTATTTTAAAACAATAATTAGTATTTAATAAAGTTAGCTCTAAAAATAATATAAAATAAAAAATGTTTTATATGTAATGAATAAAGTTATCCTTTTAAGATTATTTAATACTAAAAGTCTTAAAATTATGTGTGTATCTATCTTTAAATATATATATATAATATAAATATATAATGTTGAGATTATAATTTTTAAACATTTTATATTTAAAAAATGATATAAGAGAATCTCATGGTTATCTTAGAAAAGAGACTTTTTATTTTAAAAGTCACTCACAATTACACATAATGGTCTTGCTTAAACAAATAATGATTAACGTGATAAGTGAGATACATCAGAGGCTCATAACTTTTTATAGTCCTCTGATGTATCGCTACTGTTTGTAGGCAACGACGAGCTGCCCTCACTGACTTGTATTATGGTAAACGAGACATTGGTGGTAGGCTGCCAGTCAGGAATGCCCCTACTACTTTTCTCTGTCTTTTGCTTTGTTTCTTTATCTCCTCTTCCTGTTTCTTGCACTCTTCTTCGTGGTCGTTGTTCGAAGTGTTCGTCGTGTTCGCGTCGAACCGTCGCGGAACCCCTAATGAAAGCCCTTTTCTCGACCACCAATTAACACCCAAGTGACACCCAAGGGATTCAGCATGCTCTAACAAGAAGGACAAGAATGAAAGCATCCTTCAAGTTTAATTCTCTTGTGGTTTTTCAATGACAGTAATTACCTTACAATTACTTTATCGTCAGTTTCGGTAAACCACACAATCTTAAAATTATATTCTAAAAAGTTTTATTAATAATATTAAAAATAATAAATTTTGTTTAATTTTAATTTATTTAACAGCTTTTAATTCTTATAGTAGATACAAAAAGCTCTAGTAAAATTAAAAAAAAAACAGATCATTATTTTTATATCATCATAGAAATTAGAAAAAATTGATAAATATTAATATTCATCATCTTACTCTCCTTTTTCCTCCAATTTTAAAGTAAAATATTAGCTTCTAGTTTATGTAAATCCATTAAAAACACTTTTAAAACAAAATGTATGATAAATAAATTAAAGCAAAGTATTAGAAGTTTAAAATAATTTGGAATACTGAGAAAAATTGTTTTTTTAATTAGCATAATGTATTCTTATATAATGTATAGAATAAGGAAAAAATAAAAGTTTTGTAAGAGGAGTAATTGTAACGTAAGGAATGTAAAATCAATATAGAGATGTGGTAGGCATAATTGATAAGACGTCGGAATGTCTAATGCTGTTAATTCGCTCAATGTTAATTTCATGCAGCGTGACAACTTGTGACGCGCAGCGCGCTCGTTATGACGAGCTGACTATCTCTTATGGGGACACACGATGATAATTCAATTACGGTCGGGTACACATGTTGAATAGTTCGTGCGCATGAATATTGGTTTCGCATGCAGAACGGGAACGGGACCACACATGCTATATTTATCCTAATGGATAACGAATGCACACCTTATAAAAGTACGCCGCAAGCGACATTTAAGGTGCTTTGCTAACCAGACTGATACAATGGCTACTTGTAGATAAGGACATTTATTCATGTATCATCGGAATTCTCTTTTACTCAAATCCTTTTTAGATACGAAAAATTCTCTCGAGCAAGAAAATATCATTTCGCAATTTTATAAATTAAGATATACTAACTTATTCAACAATGTTTCTTTGTAAAAAAAGTGGTAAAAAAACTTTTTTCAGAACGTATAAGTTTAACTAAAATTCCATGACATATAAAAGTAGGAATTTGGGATTCAAAAGATTAAAAATCCAAAAGTTATCTTTTATTATTTTATATCTCCATTAAATAATATAAAAATAATATATAAAGTACATAAAATAATTTTTATTAACCTATTATCTTGGCAAAAAATAATTAAGATTTATAAAATTTAAAATGTATATATAACTATAAACTTAATAGATTTTAATAAATATAAATATAAACTTTATCATTTTTATCTTAACCATTTTATAATTATAATTACTTTTGTTGAATAATTTTGACAAATTAAAAGATATTTATTAAATATAGATATATGTTAAATCTTCTTATCCTGTTTAATTGGAAAAAAAAATAATAACCAATTTTATTTTGAATTTTATTTTCTCTGAGCACGTAGATTGCATTCATTAAAATACAAAGGTTTCTGTATATTAACGAGCAGATATCATATCAAGTTACCTATTTTGTCTGATAATATTGTTACAAATTAATTTTGCATTGTAGATATATGTGTTGCTTAAAAAAGCATTTACATAATTTTATATTATACTATAAAATACAATGCGTGGTTGTATATAAATTAATTTTGTGAAAAATATTTAATAATTAGATTTAATTAACTAATTTCAATTATATAATAAATTAACTCGTCAGATTTTCAAGAAATTTGTTTTATATTATTTCTTTTACATATTTATTTCAGGTTTTTATATTATTTCTTTTACATATATCTTTATTTATATTTTATTTAAAATTTTGGAATTTTCAAAGTTAATTCTCAAAATAACATTACATTTTAATTATTGAAAGGAATTAAAAAAGATTTCTCTATAAAAAACGTTATAAATTTTTACATTATTTATTAGAATAAGATTATAAAAATAAGATAAAATGCAAGTTAATGAACTCACACAAACTACAAATTACTTGCATAAAAAATAAAGAACATATTTTATATTCTTTCTATGTTGTTTTTATTTAATATGGTCATTTACTTCTTATCTTATATAAATAATTTAAAATTTCAACTTTTCATCTCTCGATGTATATTATATATACCCTCTAAAGATTAAGAAGATTGCACATAATTTTTGCTCGAAGGATACCTTCAGAAAATCTGTTTCATGTATTATCTTCTTTTGGTTAGAAGGTCAATATCAACAGTCGATATATGAAAAGCGTCTTCAGTACAGAATGATTTCCCAAAAAATAACATAATAAATCCGTTTGAGATTGATAAACTCCTATGTAAAAAACAAATGTAAACCATAATATTTTATTTCAATAAAGTATACATATATTAGAAAAGAAATAAAAAAATACAATTCATAAAAACTATAAATTGTTGTTTCTTAATCAATATTCATATAAGTAAATAATTGTTTTTTTTTAATTTACAAATTTCGCGCACTTTTAATTTACTGAATCAAATGTAATTTGTCGTTTTTCGAATTGAGAGCGTGGCGTAATGCACGAAAAGCCGGCAATGTAAATAATAGTACAGAAAACCGTAACGTATATGATTATATAATATTTATTAATAATTTGAAATACAAAAAAATATTTAGCGAGAATTTAGTCAATTATTAAATAATTTAACAGCTCATTTGCACGCAGCTCAATCTTCTAATCAATAATAATAATTTGTTAATACAATTTTTTACAAGAATCTCGAAATATCTGCTTTGATGATATATGTATAATTGATCGTTGTTACAAATATTTAATTGTATTAACTAATTTCGCTTATTGTGATAATTAAGATAACTAAAATATAAAGTTGCAACAAAGTTCTATAAAATAAGAAAAACGGTAAAGTTCATTTATCAGACAATATATAAAATAAAAAATAGATTATTTGGCGTTTACTTATTTCTATAACATCTATGGCCATGCCTATAACACTTATGCATATTACATGTCAAATATTTTGGTAATAAAACTTGCTCAAGTATTCATATCCTTTTGTTTAGCAGTAATAGACTGATATATGCTTGGTATTCATTTTTTTTTAAGTAAATTAAAATTTTGCATAGTCTTTCAGAACAAATTTTCCCTCCCATGGATACGACCTAGACATGGTGGGTGGGCTCGGTATCCCGAGGGCTTGAAAGTCTGTGAGGAAAGCTATCTGTACCCATTGCACTTAATTATTACGTCGTTGATTGTACAATTGTGATTCGTCGCGCTGCGTTTTCGGAAGTGCCGACAGATCTAATTGAAAACGAATCATAGCCAGGTCGTCGCGTTAGCTTTGGGAGTGCCAGTAAATAAATTAAAAGGGCTATTCTCATAACTTCCATGATACAATTCAATCGAGAACTAGAAGTCGTATCACGTCGGGTTTTATAAATTAGTTCCACGAGCGATTGTAGTATATGTTATTCACGAGTGTCCTGTGCAACAAGAGGAGGAGAAGATGCAGACTTGGAAAGGCATCGAGCTTCAACAGTCAGCAGAGAAAACCTTGGGGTGAGTACGATTTATTATTTGCATAAAATTAATAGTTTTTTTCCATTTGGGTTTATCTTGATAAATCACAAAATTAAAAGGATAGAATCACGTATACAATTTCACAAATTTAATTTTATAAAGCTTCTTTTTTTCTGGAAAATACTAATTATATAACGATTCAATTAATAATTGAAAAAATCAAAAGTTCGAAACGTAACAATGATCTTTTATTTAATACTAATAAGTTTTTTAATTTTTTGACTTTTTTGTTTCTTTTATCTTTTACATTTTTAAATATATTATATAAAAACATGAATTTTTGAATAATGTACGGATGGCAAAATTTTCGCACAATTGCGCGTTAAAAATAAATATTGTTTGCGATTAATTAAGAAACTTAATTCAGAATCGTACGTAATTCTTTGCAGTGATTTTGCACTTGCTTTTAGTTGAATCGTTTGCGAGATATAATTGTTTAAACGTTTATTAATAACGAATCTTTTAAATTTACATATTGTAACAAAACTTATACGTACAAGGGTTAAGTAGTTTTAAAATTTGCGACTCTCTATCAAGAATAATTTATCGTTTTATGCGCAACAAGAAATTTAAGAACGGTTAAATTATACAACACCCGTATCGGGATGCATCGAAAGGGATGCTGGAGTCGTCTGTTTTACCAATTGAACGCTAATTATTTTCGGATACGGTTGGCTCTTAATTGATTTCACAGAATTGTAAATCTTTCTTCATAATTAAAGTATAGACAATAACAAATCCTAGATACAATTTTCTTTAAAAAACAAAAAAGATTAAAAAATTATACTTTTATGTAGTCGTATTGTGACTTTCATCCGCAGCATTAAGTTTTAAAGACTCTTTATGTACAAAATAACTGTTATGCAAGGTTGTCGGGAAAGAATAATAATGTGTTCTTAAAACAGCTAGAAACTTTTGGTATAAGAGAAAAATGTATCTGAAAATTGTATTTGAAAAGAAATCGATAAGTAGAGTAATATGAAAAAAAATTTTTTTGTTCTCGATAGAAAATCCAATTCACAGATTGATATTTATATATGTACTTTAATTCTGGAAAAGAATTTCCAAATCTATAAAAGAAATAGCTGTGTCAAACTATCTTTCTTAAAGATAGACCTTTAAGTTAACATCAGACCATTTTAACACACTATCTTAAAGACAACGTGTAGACCAGGCATTAGCAATAAAAAGAAGGAAGTCAAGCGTCAGAGTGACGAACGAGGAATAAGAGTTGAGAAAGGAAGGTCAGCAGAGAAGTGGTTTAAGATTGAAGGAAAGTGAAGGAGGAAGAGAGGATGGATAATCTAGAAGAGCTGTGCGGAGAGATGAAAGAAATGAGAAGATGCATGGATAAGATAGTAGAATTACTAAGAGAGTTGTGCACTAAGGTGAGCAGAGAGAAAGAAGAAGGAGGAAAATTGACCACAAGGACTCAAGTAAAAGCGGAAGAAAAGAATGGTAGAAGAGAGAGAGAGAGAGAGAGAGAGAGAGAGAGAGAGAGAGAGAGAGAGAGAGAGAGAGAGAGAGAGAGAGAGAGAGAGAGAGAGAGAGAGAGAGATGACGGCAGCCGGAAAAGAGAGCAAAGTGGAGGTGAGAAGAAGTATCGAGAAGGCAAGCGTGGAAAACGAAATAGCGAGGAAGAAGAGAGAGGATAAAGCGTTGGAGAAAGTGGAGAATACATTTGAAGAGAGGGAGAAGAGGAAAATAGGTGAGAGGACAGGAGGAGGAAGACAAGAGGAAAGAAAGAGAATGGGAGACAGGAAAAACGAGAGAGAAGAAAGGTGGAAACGCAGTGGATACGAAGATGGATTGGAGGAAGAAACTGAAAGCGAGAAGGATTCAAGAAGGAAGAAAGAGGAGGAGGGTGCGCAGTTCCAGTCCAGGAAGATAGCTTAATATTAAGCTATCTAGCCATTTGAAAAAATTGCATATACATACATCACAGCAAAAAACGAATATATCTGTAATTTTTTGTTACTTTTTTGCTACACTTTGCTATAAAAAATTATTTTTTTGCTGCAATTATCAAAAAATTACGAGCGGTTAGACAGCTTAATATTAAGCTACCTAGCTATTTAAAAAAATCGCAATACATACATCACAGCAAAAATCGAATATATTTCTAATTTTTTGCTATTTTTTTGCTACTTTTTGCCATGGGTAAAATGTGCAAATGATGATAAAAAAATTAACAAGACCGAAGCTACAAGAATAAAGTCCTTTAACAAAATTAGTTGCTCCCATCACAATTACATTGTATTGTCGCTTGATTTATTTGCTCTCGATATATGCTGGTCACGAATTTTTTGCTCGCGAAATAAGATGTGTAAATAATGATAAAAAAATTAAGGAGACCAAAGCTACAGAGTAAAATCCTTTAACAAAATTAATTGCTCCCATTACAATTACATTGTATTGTCACTTGATTTATTTGCTCTCGATATATGCTGGGTTGTCTGAAACATCTTGTATATGATATAAATATATACACTTCTCGCAAAAATTAAAGGAACAAAAAAATTTTCTAAATTTTTTGCCAATTTTCAACAGGCTGTATTTTAGTGAAAAATGGTCGTACAGAAAATAAAAAAACACAGCTTTTGAAGCTTGAAGACTCTAGTTTTAGAATTTTTTGGTTAAAAATTTTTTTGAGCACCGGTAGCCATGCAATTCTTGAATAAAGCACGAAGAAAAAATTTTCAAAATTTTTTACATTTTTTTTTCGCTCTACGGGCATGAAAAAAATTTTTCGAGCTAAACCAATGCATAGGTCGCATAGCCTGTTCATTCAGCTTCAATTTGCTTTTTTCGGAAGTCAGATACGACTATTTGTCTTCGAGATATCAAATTTTGAATGCAAAAGGACCCTTTTTCACTCAACTGCCGATATCTCTGAAACTACTGGTCGCCTAGCGAGCTGACGAGCGGTTTCGTTTTCTGCAGAAAATTTCCTACAAAAATCTGTCATGGTTGATTAAAAAAAAAATTTTGTCCCACCTGAAACGGTAACGTGAAAAGGAGCAAAAAAATGCCATTTTCCCCTTTTTTGGTAAATCGACTGTGTCTTCGATAATATTGGGGCAAAAGCTTAGGTTAGAAGAAAATTTTACAGTCTAATGTACCCCAAAGACCCCCCTAAATTTTTAGATCGATCGGTTCAGCGGTTTCCCTGGACCGATTGATTGAAATTTTGAAAAAATTAAGGGAACAAAACTTTGTTCCTTAAATTTGACCTAATCTTTTTAAAATTCAATAATTTCATTTTTTTTACTTTTTACTCAATTTTGAGTTTTTTGAAGATTGAGTAACAAAAAAAAATTCAAAAAAATTTTTTCAAAAATTTTTATTCAAAAACATTACATTGTTGAGGCATCCTGCAATGAGTCCTGACCTGAATCCGATAGAGCACGTCTGGGACATATTGGGCCGCCGATTGCGTCAAAATTATCCGAATCTGAATAATTTGGCAGCATTAGAGAACGCTTTGATAAGAATTTGGCGTCAGATCCCTCAACAGATGATCCGAAATTGCATTTCGAATATGCGACAAAGATTGCAAGCTGTGATTAGGAGTAGAGGCGGGAACACTCGATACTGAACACGAGACACACACACTTTACACACACACACACACACACACACACACACACACACTTTAGAAAATGAGTTTGGAGTCGCAAAATACTTTTTTTGTTACTCAATCTTCAAAAAACTCAAAATTGAGTAAAAAGTAAAAAAAATGAAATTATTGAATTTTAAAAAGATTAGGTCAAATTTAAGGAACAAAGTCTTGTTCCCTTAATTTTTTCAAAATTTCAATCAATCGGTCCGGGGAAACCGCTGAACCGATCGATCTAAAAATTTAGGGGGGTCTTTGGGGTACATTAGACTGTAAAATTTTCTTCTAACCTAAGCTTTTGCCCCAATATTGTCGAAGACACAGTCGATTTATCAAAAAAGGGGAAAATGGCATTTTTTTGCTCTTTTTTCACGTTACCGTTTCAGGTGGGACAAAATTTTTTTTTCAATCAACCATGACAGATTTTTGTAGGAAATTTTCTGCAGAAAACGAAACCGCTCGTCAGCTCGCTAGGCGACCAGTAGTTTCAGAGATATCGGCAGTTGAGTGAAAAAGGGTCCTTTTGCATTCAAAATTCGATATCTCGAAGACAAATAGTCGTATCTGACTTCCGAAAAAAGCAAATTGAAGCTGAATGAACAGGCTATGCGACCTATGCATTGGTTTAGCTCGAAAAATTTTTTTCATGCCCGTAGAGCAAAAAAAAATGTAAAAAATTTTGAAAATTTTTTCTTCGTGCTTTATCCAAGAATTGCATGGCTACCGGTGCTCAGAAAAATTTTTAACCAAAAAATTCTAAAATTAGAGTCTTCAAGCTTCAAAAGCTATGTTTTTTTATTTCCTGTACGACCATTTTTCACTAAAATACAGCCTGTTGAAAATTGGCAAAAAATTTAGAAAATTTTTTTGTTCCTTTAATTTTTGCGAGAAGTGTATATATATTTATTAACATATTTAAGCTCGAATAGACGTATATACAGATACGAAGGTAAAGTATATACAAAAATAGGCGTAATATATATAGAGATATCAAAATTATTAACATATATATCCGTTTAATAAAGTAAATGCCCCAGTAGTAGACAACGCTGTAGTAGTAAACACTTGGAACTTAAAAGAAAAATAATATGAATTAGAGGTATTGGAATTTCAAACTAATAAACATGGTAACTTATTAGCAACTAATTTTTTTAATGGTTGAATAGCTTAATATTAAGCTATCTAGTCGCTGGTATTTTTTATGGATGCAGCAAAAAAATTATTTTTAACAGCAAAAAAAGCAAATAATTAGCAAAAAATTGTCATATATTGTTTTTTGCGTTCTGATAATTTGGCTTAGACAGCTCAATAGATCTATAATCTTTGGTATAAATATTGCTCACAAATCGAAATATTTTAATCTCACAAAACTATTTAAAAATGTCACAAATGTTTTCTTACATGAAGTTGCACGTACATTGGAACACTTGATGCATATTTTTTAATATGTATATTTTCGGAATTTTATAATATTTCTGCAACATTACTGGAACATTTCGGTGTAATATTGATATTGCATGTTTCTGAAACATCTCTGCAATATTACATTGCAACTCGTAATATTGTATCGTTGCAGCAATGTTGCTGAAAGCTTCTGTGCTGTATGGGTAATGTCTGGCTCTTTCTGATTATGAGAACTAGATACCCTCAAGCGCGGAGTTTTTTGGCTCCGCGACCCGTCGACCGGAAATAAGTCCCAGAATGTTTTGTCTAACTTATTTATTTCTAAAAGGTCAGCAGATAATAAAAACGTGAGGTTTCCCGGACGTAACATATACAATTATTTAAGGTAACTGAGAATGTAGTAAAAGTACATTAAATAGAAGGTAATCATGTGACAATTTTTAAGAACATGAAGTCTCAAATGCAATCAACGGAGAGACATCATTTATAATTTCTATGTAAATCTGAGTAATGCATAATTACATTATATGTATAATAAATAATGAGAAAACGTATACATTTGATTTTCCTGGAGTCTTTTTTGTCATTGAGTTTAATCATATGTAGATAATTTGACATATAATGTATTAATAAATTATCTTTAAAATGTAATTTTCTTCACAAAAGAATATATCTATTTTTCAATAACATTGACACGTATTACGTCAAATAAGACTTTCTAAATAAAGAAAGGTCAAAGACTAATAAAATGACACATGGAATGTTTAAATAAAATAAAATATGTTAAAATATTCAATGGTGACGTCATCATTCTTTGCTCTTCTGTTTTCGAATGTCTTTTACATATATCTACAAATTTATTAGAACACAGAAATAAGTATAAATTTATTAAAAAATTATTGACTTAATAAAATAATGGTTTTGTATTTTATGACTCGTATTCCGAACGTGTTTCTACCCATATACCACGTAATATTACAGTAATATCACAATAATATTATCTCAGTAATATTACGTACTATGTGGAAAAAGATGTTAGCGTGTTTTTATATTATTTTGTTCTTTTTTACGTCTAAAATATCCTCTTATAAAACTAGAACATGCGCGCGCTTCGCGCGCGCCAAATGTTATTTTTTTATTTGTTATTACACCCTGCATAAAATTACTATTGCATATAACATATACACAACTCGTTTATTTTCTCTTACTTCTCAAACTTTGGAAGGGGGTTACATGGCATGATTAAATATTTACATAGAATTTTTTATAACTATTTACGCTCATTTCTCGTCTCTAATACATTTTTACATTCCGGTCTTTAAGCATTTTTAAACAATTTTTTTATTAGACGGCTGGCACCGCACTACAATAGTAAACTACTATTTTATAGCAAGTTCCAGACGAGTACATAGCATTTTTCAATAGTTACCTATATCTACCTCTGATAACATTTTCCTAACAAAGAAATTTTGTCTTCGCAATTTTGTAAATTCTTCTAATAAGTGTTCTAAAGTCTCTACTTTTAAATTGTGTAGCAATTTAAAATTACACTTTTTCTTTTTTTCAATATCTATTCCCTAATGCCTCGTTTTCGCACTTAAATCTTGCTATCATTGACTGACTCTCTACTTTTATACCCCATTAAAATATACAAAGGCTTCTCATGTATTTTTATTGCTTTATACACTCTATTATATTTTGCCCATATTATTTTTTCATATCTTTCTTGTTTTTGTTTGTCACTGTTTATCTTTCTAACTCTTCCAGTGAGAAATAACTATCAAATTGATATCAATTTGATTTGATCAATGCAATTTATATCAATTCTCTCTTAATTTGATATCAATTCAATGAGTTATTTTTCACTAAGTGTTATGTGTATATACATAAAGTTTTTTTATGTAAAATATTAAATTGTAATTTATCATTTTAAAATTTTGCAAAATTTGTTTAACTTTTTGTTATTATAAAAAATAATTGTTTTTATTTTTCACAACAAATGATTTTATTGCAGATAGTACATCCTCAGAGTCGTGTTTAATATGGTCATATTGAATTCATTCTCAAAATTTATTGTTCATCACAGGATGCTATCTAACAATAAATATATTTTAAAGTATTATTTTATAAATTTATAAAATATTAATTCAAAATTATTTTTTTTGTATTTATTTTAAATATATTTATATAAAATTTATTATTATTATAGCAATTGTTTTATATTGTAAAATCAATTAAAGACATTTTTATTGAAACATTTCTGTATATACATAATTTTTTATTAATCTATTTTGTCTTTCTTGTCCTAAATAAATTTTCAATGATTCCCAAGATCTAACTCGTGAAAATGCCACATAAAGTTGACCATGATTAAAAATATCTTTTCTTAAATCAATTGCAATTTTGTCAAATGTTTGTCCTTGTGATTTATTTATTGTCATAGCAAAAGCTATTTTAATCGGAAATTGTCTTCTTTTCAACACAAATGGATAAACGTTTTCACAATATAAAGTTATGCGATTTAAAAAAACTATTTCCCCTTTTTTATCACCAGTTAAAATTTCGCATTTTAACAAATTATTTCTTAACTCTAAAATTAACAATCTTGTTCCATTACATAAACCTTCGCTGATGTTTAGATTCCTAATCAACATGATAACCGTGTATTTTCTTAATCGAAGTTCATGAGGTGGAAGAGTCGCTGGATTTAAAGTATTTAAATATTCTGTTAAAATAGCTTCATTAATATCATGATTATCGTTAGTAGTTTCTGTAGTGTCTATACTTGTATACACTTTTTCTGTTGATTCGTCAAGTAAATTTACAACTTGTTTGTTTAATTCCTCCACATCAACATTTCGTGCAGAAAGTATAGCACGTTTTGCTGTAAGTTTATACTGATGGTGTTTGAATATTTCTTCGTATGTATCTTTTACTATATTTGCATTTAAATCTGCCACACATCTCAGTGGAACTTCAATATTATTAAATTGATCGTTTAAAGTACCATTTCCCAAATCTAATAAAAAATTAGCAAATTCTTGTTCATGTCGTAAAATACGCATATTTTCCGTTAATGAAAAGATTTTGAAATGTTGCCATAATGAGCTAAATTTAATTGACAAATTTACAGTTTCAGATCGTGTAGCGTTTTGTTGTACTGGCAATAATTGTCTGAAATCCCCACCAAGAATAATAATTTTACCACCAAATTTTACATTATTTTGCATTAAATCTTGCAAAAGGTGATCCATCACTTCAAGAGCATATCGCGGTGCCATTGGTGCTTCATCCCAAATAAAAACATCTGTTTTCTTCAAACATTCAGCTTCTTTTGATTGAATTTTTATATTTGATGTTGAATCAGCAAAAAGAGGCACGGGCAAACCTAAAGTTTTATGTGTTGTTTTTCCATTTGGTAGTAACGTTGCAGCGATACCAGTGAAAGCCATTGTACTAACAACTTTGTTTTTGTGAGAAAACTAAGATATATATGTGTGTGTATCGAAAAGGTCTCTAGGATCACATTTAGTTCATGGAGAGTACGCGACGTGTGCGTGCGCCACAAGCCTAATTTTTGGTCTTTAAGTTTCCGCCCTAGTATGCGGTACATTTATGTTCTTCTCGCTGATCTGCGCCACGCGGTGCCTGTGCATCACACGTTTCTTTTATAAAAGTTATAACCACTCAATTATATCATTTTGTTGTTTACTAAATATAATTACCAACGTACAAAGTTGTGTGTGTTACTACGAGTACCTTCGTTTAGCCTAAATCCCTGTCAGGTTATGGGCCCAGGGATCGCACACTGTGCCAATAAGTAAATTCAGTGTTCAAAGAAAGGACACGCAAAGATGGCTACTGCATCGAGTCTCGCAAATATTGAGAAGCTGACTGAGACTAATTACGAGCTGTGGAAGGTACAAATGAAAAGCGTATTAGTATTCAACGACTTGTGGAGGTACGCTGAAGGCACGGAAATAAAACCGGCAGCAGATGCACAAGAGTGGATAAGGAAAGACTCAAAGGCATTAGCGTTGATAAATTTAAGTATCACGCACAGCCAACTCAACCACGTTAAGAAGGCTACGACGTCGAAGGAAGCATGGGACGGACTAAAGGCGGTATTCGAATCACGAGGCCCTGTGCGGAAGGCAGCTCTGTACAAGCAGTTGCAGAGGATGGAAAAGAAGCCGAACATCACGATGACGCAATATGTAACCGACTTCACACGGAAGGCGGAACAGCTTGAAGAAGCGGGCATCGAAATACCAGATGAGTTGTTATCGATAATGCTATTAGGCTCATTACCGGCCGAGTTCGAAAATTTTAGTGTAGCGATAGAATCACGCGACGAAATACCGACACTTGAAAACTTAAAAATAAAGCTCATCGAGGAAGAAGCTAGGCAGAGTGACCGCGTCGCGAGAACCAACGAAGACTGTAATAATAATGAAGCGTTACTGACGAAAGGACGTCCCGAACGGTCAAATCGGTCGAATGCAAAATCAAAAGACAGTCATACAAAGGCAAGCGTAAATAAATTTAGCGGAAAATGTTATAGTTGCGGTAAAAGCGGGCACATGAGTCGATTCTGTAAAGCGAAACCGAAACGCAGTGAATCAAACGATGCGACTGATGCGATGACGGCAATAGCGTGCAATACCGAAATTATTAAGAAATCGAATACTTGGTACCTCGATAGCGGCGCGACCAGGCATATGTGCAATGACGAGCGTGCTTTTGTGACAATAAAAAACGACGAGCGAGTAAAAATAAATACAGCCTCGGATCACTTCGTGGAGTCAGGCGGTAGAGGCGATATAAAGTTAGACGCGAAATCAAATCGACAAATAATTAACTCCGTAAAATTAAAAGATGCGTTATACGTTCCAGAGTTGCGAAATAATCTTTTGTCAGTGTCGAATATTACTAAAAATGGTTATACGGTCAAATTCGGAAAGGATCGAGCAACGGTTAATCGGAAGGACGGTTCTATAGTTTTTACAGCGTCAAAACGTGATCAGTTATATGTTGTCAACGAAAGAAGAGAACAGGCAGCGTTTGTTAATGAAAGAGAAAAAATCGAATTAATAAAATGGCATCAGAGGTACGGACATCTTAATATTAGGGATTTAAAAGCGATAAAAACTAAAGACATGGTACTAGGTATGAGTCTTGCGTCAAAGATAAATGAAATAGATTGCGAGGTATGCGCAAAGTGTAAAATTCACGTGAAACCTTTTAAACCATCGTCTAGTCGTGAACCGAGCGTTTTAGGGTTAGTGCACTCTGACATTTGCGGGCCGATGAGCACTGAGTCGATCGGTGGCGCAAAGTATTTTGCCACTTTCATTGACGATTGTTCCAGACATACAGAAGTTGTCATGCTCCGAAATAAATCAGACATTTTTCAAGCATTCAAGGACTACAAGAGAAGAGTGGAGAATCAAACTGGCAAACGAATCAAGAAGCTCCGTACAGATAACGCGAGGGAATACTTGTCTAATAATTTTACCAATTTCCTCAAAGAAGAAGGAGTTCGACATCAGTTGAGTGTCGAGTATACACCCCAACAAAATGGTATGGCAGAACGAGCCAACCGCACGCTGGTGGAAATGGCCAGGTGTATGATGCTGCAAGCTGGTCTCCCTGATTCTCTATGGGCAGAGGCGGTAAACACGGCGGCGTATTTAAGGAATAGATGCGCAACGAAGTGTCTTGATGGGATTACACCATTTGAAGCATGGACGCAACGAAAGCCGTACGTGGGTTTCTTTAGGACGATCGGAAGTAAGACAATTGCGCTAAATAAGAATCAAAGAGGAAGGAAATTCCAACCGAAAGGCGACGAATATTTGCTGGTGGGTTACTCCGATGAGTCAAAAGCATATCGATTGTGGAAACCGGGAACGAAGACTGTCATCAAAGCACGGGATGTAAAATTCTTTGAAAGGATCGAATCTTTCCCAGAATCCCCGTCAAGAAAGGTGTTTGCCGCACCTAATACTTTCATTGAAACGTCAGACGGAAAAACGAGTAATGAAGATACTGAGGATGAAGTCATAGGAGATTCTAGAGAAAGTCACAATGGAGATACGGAAGACGAACCTATGGATAATGCATCAGATCTCCAAACAGCAGAACAAGAAGTAAGTGAGCCGCGCCGGGGGCCAGGTCGTCCTAGGATCGCTAGGACAGGCAAACCGGGAAGACCACGAAAAGTCTATCAAGACAGCAACGCTAGACATCCAGATCCAAAGTCCACATCACAAATGTTAGAGAGAAATGACAGAGAAGCATGACTATCAGCCATGAAGAGAGAGTATGACATCTTACTAGAAAACAAGACATGGACCCTTGTACCTAGACCATTGGATAAGAAGATTTTAACTAACCGATGGGTATTTAAGGCCAAAGTCGGTCAAGATAGCGAGATCAAGAAATACAAGGCACGGCTTGTAGCTAGAGGAAACACCCAAGAATGGGGAGTAGATTATGAGGAAGTGTTTGCCCCTGTGGCGAGATATGAAACAATTCGCACGTTACTCGCCGCTTCTGTGGATGAAGAAATGCATGTGCATCAAATGGACGTGATCTCAGCATATGTACAAGGAGAATTGAACGACGAAATATATATGGAACAGCCCGAGATGTTTGTTAAACGTGGGCACGAAGAAAAAGTTTGTAAGTTGCTCAAACCATTATACGGCCTAAAGCAGTCAGGACGAGAATGGTACAAGAAGCTCGACAGCTATATTATGGAGATTGGTGGTAAGCGCACATCGGCAGATCCCTGCGTCTACGTAATCGGTGAAAATGAAAGACGAGTCATTATCATCGTTTATGTCGATGATTTAATTTTGGCTTCAAAGAAGATGGACAGACTCGAAGATGTCAAGTTGAAGATGAAATCAATGTTCAAGATGGTAGACCTTGGTCAAATAAATAATATTCTTGGAATAAGTGTGCAGCGCAAAGGTGCAACCGGAAGAATACACCTTTCGCAAAAGAAATACGTTGAAGATTTAATCGAAAAATTCGATATGAAGCAGGCTAAAGCGGTATCTACACCAATCGAGCCAAACT
This sequence comes from Monomorium pharaonis, assembly GCF_013373865.1. NCBI lineage: Eukaryota > Metazoa > Arthropoda > Insecta > Hymenoptera > Formicidae > Monomorium > Monomorium pharaonis. Next base: position 21,677,885 of record NC_050471.1, read on the forward strand.
TGAAAATTACTAAGGAAGCAAGTCCATCAACCGAAGAGGAAAGGCAAGAAATGAGGAATCGACCTTATAGAGAGCTAATCGGCGGACTGATATACTTAGCGAATGCCACACGTCCTGATATATCATTCGCAGCCAGCACATTAAGTCGGTTTTGTGCAGACCCAGGAAATGATCATTGGCTCATCGCGAAGCGAGTATTACGCTATCTAAAAGCAACGTCTCATTATGGAATTACATACGTTAAGGATGAGGAACGTCTAAGAGCATACTCTGATTCGGATTGGGCAGGAGACATTGACGACCGCAAATCGTGCACCGGGAATGTCTTAACACTAGCTACGGGTCCAATTAGTTGGAAATCAAAAAAGCAAGCGTCTGTGGCTTTGTCGACCATGGAGGCAGAATACGCGGCACTTTCAGAGGTTTCACGTGAAGTAGTCTATATCAAACGGCTGTTAATTCATATGGGTTTCGAAAAATATGTGACACCTCCAATTAATGTGTTCTGCGACAACCAAAGCGCGATTGAATTGTCAAAAAACGCTGTATTCCATAAGCGAAGTAAGCATATTGATATTAACTTTCACTTCACACGCGAGTTAGTTGATAAGAAAGAAATTGTAATTCATTATCTACAGACAGATTCGATGCTTGCTGACATACTTACGAAACCGTTAACTAAATGTAAACACGATAGGTGCGTACAGATGTTAAATCTAAATTCTATTATTTGTTGATAGAGATCTTGTCGATAGAGGGAGTGTGAGAAAACTAAGATATATATGTGTGTGTATCGAAAAGGTCTCTAGGATCACATTTAGTTCATGGAGAGTACGCGACGTGTGCGTGCGCCACAAGCCTAATTTTTGGTCTTTAAGTTTCCGCCCTAGTATGCGGTACATTTATGTTCTTCTCGCTGATCTGCGCCACGCGGTGCCTGTGCATCACACGTTTCTTTTATAAAAGTTATAACCACTCAATTATATCATTTTGTTGTTTACTAAATATAATTACCAACGTACAAAGTTGTGTGTGTTACTACGAGTACCTTCGTTTAGCCTAAATCCCTGTCAGTTTTGAGACTTGAGTAAATAATATAATGTTGTATAAACAAAAGTTTTACCTGAACCTCCCGGACCGTCAATGTATAAACATTTTAATTGTTGATTGTCATTTTTTTCTAAAAGAGTTAAAACATAATCAACAATTATTTTTTGGTCATGATTTAACTGACTGTATTGTTGTTGACCAAGTAAGACTTCTTTTTCCAATTGTTCGGCATGTTCTTTTTCATATTCAATCGTTATTTGTTCCATTTCTGGAAACTGTGAAAGTTCCCAATCTTCTTTGTGAAGCAATTGACCAATTCGAATATAAGCTTTTCTTATTCCAGTGACTCGTCCAAATTGTCGTATGTAATCTTCTGACATTGCAACTTGAAATTCATCCCACAATTCTTTTGGATGCACTGGTTGGCAATGTATTAGTATTCGAACAAAAAGTAACCTAAGTTGTCTTGGCATCATCCAAACAGAAGCTTCGTTCATTGCACGTTTCCATTCTTCATCATCTTCAATTAAGCCTAAAGCTAAACATGAAGAAGTAAACGTTTGATGTAATTCACCATTGACTGTTTTTAAATCATTATAGCATGTTGCTCCTTTGACATTCAATAAAAGAATACGTAAATGAAATAATTCGATTTCAGTTGGGCTAACTGAGTACATGCGTCCAATACAGTTAAAATGACATTGACGTTTTTCCCAACGATAAATTTGTTTTCCGTTAAATGTTACCTTTTTAAATACATAATATAAAGGTATGTCTGTATATACATACTGACGTGCATCAACATCTCGTTTATTTAATTCAAAATAATCCATTAACATTGTTATACGATCTAAAGCAGATTGTAAATCTTGTTCATTTAAATTATTAGATATAATAACATTCTGTTCATTTGGCAAATGTACAGGTAAACGAATAATAGCATGACTCTTCTTTTGTAATGTTTTACCTACAATACGCCAGTAAGCTTCAACTGGTCCTACATAGCGTGCTTCGATAAAATCTTTGATTTCGTCATGAACAATTTCTACATTATTCACATCTTGTTCTATAACTACAGATGCTGCATCGTGACCTTTGTAAATATATTTGTATAAATACTTTACTGACTTGATACTTGAAACAACTTCAACATTAATATGACAATTAAAAATTTTTGATAATATGGGACAATAAGGAACAAACCGATTATCTACTATAAATTCTCCGGGTTTCTCATATAAAATGCCAGTGTCTCTTCGACGATATTGTGGATAACCATTTTCATCCATAGTTGTTTCTTCATGAAAGGATTTTGGAAAATGTTTTGAACATTTTCCATTTATCATACACCAATCACCACATGGTCCATGAATCATATTCTTCATGACAATTTCATGTAAATTTTTATCAATAGCAAGATCGGGAATTTCAGCAGAAATATACTTATCAACAGTTTCCGAATTAGTAATTTTGCAATTTTGTTTCATAGTTATTAACATATGTATGTGCGGTAAACCGCGTTTCTGAAATTCGATTACATAAACAAATGCTTTTACTTCACCAAAAAATTTCTGTCGAACAATCAAATCTATTAAATAATTTTTTTTTATATCAAAAATTCTAGCGCAAATATCAGGTCTATCATTAGGTTGTTGATTTGAAAGCAAATTTTCTTTAATTTCAAGCCAATTTGGGTTACAGGTCATTGTAATAAAAATATCTGGTTTACCATATTTGCGAACAATAGCCATCGCATCTTGATAATTTTGCATCATATTTCTAGGTGAACCAATAAATGTAGAAGGAAGTATTATTACACGTCCAATACGAACATTAGTATCAGTCACTTTTTTTTCTAAATAATCAATCAGTCCTTGATGCTTTTCCACTCTCAAATGTTTTTGATTTTCTTTACACCAATTAATTCTATCTTTTTCTATTTTTACATAGCTATCAACAAGCCATTGTTGAAATAACCGTTTACCCATTAAAAAAACATTGACATTATTTCGTACAGCCATTCGGTATTGAACATACATGGATCTAGTTACACGCTACGAGTGATCTTTATGTAGCCGATCGACTGCACTTTGCTCCTGAGAGAGTACGCCGCCTATCGACGGCGCCGCGCTCTAACTAGCGGGCAAGTCTGCATATCTAATTGTATATGGCGCCATATATAATGCTATATATAATTATATATAGGATGCTCACATAGCATTATATCTGGCGTCACATACAATTATATAAAATTAGATATGGTGCTATATCTGATTATATATGGACCCAGATTAGCCACATTAATATATATGGCTATATATGACTATATAGTTGTATATAATGCTATATATAATTATATACAAAATGCACTACTAACACAGCATTATATATGGCGCCACATACAATTATATACAATTAGATATGGTATTCAGTTAAACGTACCTGCAATTAAAAATATACATTTTACATAACAATATATTAATTTTTTAATTAATACAAATAAAAAAAAGAATTATAATTATATTTAATGTATTGGCAAAAAAGATAATTAAGATAATTAAAAATTACTTGATAAATATGTGTTACTGTCGTGGGGTTCAACGTCTCTTCTCTATCCTTCTAACAGCGATGGAGTAACAATATAGTACTGGCACCCGTAATAGTTCTAGAGTTCCTGATAGATTTCAGCAATAGTTCTGTACATTAAATATATTTAAACAGTTTTTTAATTTGGCTATTGGCATTGCACTACAAGAGTAAGGTACCACTTTTTGGCGAGTTTCAACTAACTTTATGGCATTTTCTAACAGTTCCGCAATAGTTTCAAAGCTTTTTATATGTTTCGTCGACAGTTCCGGTCTTTAAGCATTTTTAAACAATTTTTTTATTAGACGGCTGGCACCGCACTACAAGAGTAAACTACCATTTTATAGCGAGTGCCAGACGAGTACATAGCATATTTTAATAGTTCTGCAATAGTTTCAAAGCTTTTTGCAGGTTTTGTCAACACTTCCGGTCTTTAAGTATTTTTAAACAATTTTTTAGTAGACCGCTGGCACCGCACTACAAGAGTAAACTACCATTTTATAGCGGATTCCAGAAGAGTACATAGCATATTTTAATAGTTCTGCAATAGTGTTAAAGTTTTTTGTAGGTTTCGTCGACAGTTCCAGTCTTTAAGCATTTTTAAAGAATTTTTTTATTAGACGGCTGGCACCGCACTACAAGAGTAAACTACCATTTTATAGCGAGTTCCAGAAGAGTACATAGCATATTTTAATAGTTCTGCAATAGTTCCAAAGCTTTTTGCAGGTTTCGTCGACAGTTCCGGTCTTTAAGCATTTTTAGGCAATTTGTTTATTAGACAGCTGGCACCGCACTACAGGAGTAAACTACCATTTTATAGTGAGTTCCAGACGAGTACATAACATTTTTCAATAGTTCTGCAATAGTGACAAAGCTTTTTGTAGGTTTCGTCGACATTTTCGATCTTTAAGTATTTTTAAACAATTTTTTTTATTAGACTGCTGGCACTCCACTACAAGAGTAAACTACCATTTTATAGCAAGTTCCAGACGAGTACATAGCATTTTTTAATAGTTTTGCAATAGTTTCAAATCTTTATGCAGGTTTTGTCGACAGTTCCGGTTTTTAGCATTTTTAGGCGATTTGTTTATTAGACGGCTAGCACCGCACTACAAGAGTAAACTACAATTTTATAGCGAGTTCCAGACAACCACACAGCATTCTCCAATATATTTCTGCAATAGTTTCAAAGCTTTTTGTAGGTTTTATCGACAGTTCGTTTGACAAACAATGGTATTTATAAGTAACCTCTTTCTAAACCTCTAAGGATAAGTATTTATACATGTCATGAATTACTGGTTAACAATAGAGCGATATTGTAAGTTGATTTACAAATAAAATATTATATTAAAATTAAATATATTTGACAAATAATATTGTAATTATGTTGGTAATTTAACTTAAACAAATCATATGATTTTTTAATTTAATATAAAAAAGTTTCTCAAAATTAACTTTTACTTTAACTAGAAACAAATTAATCTTAACGTAAATTTAATAGAATTAGTATTTATTTACGTAACTTTTAACATAATAGAATTCATTTCATAATCAATTAAATTTCATTAACTTAGTTAAAAATTAGATTAACTAACCCAACTCTAAAATTTAAAAAATGTCAATTACATTACTAACACATACCTATCAGATACCATAAAATTGGCTGAAGTTTAAATACCATAGCGTAGTATTCATATCTGATAGTGCGAGACAGGATCAAATAAAAAATTGTTTAAAAATGTTTAAAGACCGGAACTGTCGACAAAATCTACAAAAAGCTTTAGAACTATTGCAGAACTATTGAAAAATGCTATGTACTCGTCTGGAATTTGCTATAAAATAGTAGTTTACTCTTGTAGTGCGGTGCCAGCCGTCTAATAAAAAAATTGTTTAAACATGCTTAAAGACCGGAATTGTCGACGAAACCTGCAAAAAGCTTTGGAACTATTGCTGAACTATTGAAAAATGCTATGTAATCGTCTGGAACTCGCTATAAAATGGTAGTTTACTTTTTTAGTGCGGTGCCAGCCGTATAATTAAAAAATTGTTTAAATATATTTAATGTAGAATACAGAACTATTGTTAAAATCTATCAAAAACTCTAGAACTATTACGGGTGCAAGTATAACTGCTGTTAAAACGTTCAATTTTTATTAATGAGGTGCCAGGGGAAAATAGCACCTCATATTTTCAAATATCAATTTTTTTTAAATAAATCAACGGAACTATTTCTGAAACTTATCAGGAATTCTATGAAAAAACTTTATGTATATACATAACTTAGTTAGAAAAATAACCCATCAAATTGATATCAAATTAAGGGAGAATTGATATAAATTGTATTGATCAAATCAAATTGATGTCGATTTAATGGTTATTTCTCACTGGAAGGGTTAGAAAGATAAACAGAGACGAACAAAAACAAGGAAGATATGAAAAAATAATATGGGCAAAATATAATAGAGTGTACAAAGAAATAAAAATAGATGAGAAGCTTTTGTATATTTTAGTGGGGTAAAATAAGAGTAGGGAGTTAGTCTATGATAGCGAGATTTAAGTGCGGAAACGAGGCATTAGGGAATAGATATTGGAAAAAGGAAAAAGTGTAGGCTATACAATTTAAAAGTAGAGACTTTAGAACCAATATTAGAAGAATTTACAGAATTGCGAAGACAAAATTTCTCTGTTAGGAAAATGTTATCAGAGGTAGATATAGGTACAAAATGGATGAAAAATGTATTAAAGACGAGAAATGACAAAGAAAAGCGTAAATAGTCATTAAGAGTCCTATGTTATTATGTAATTAAGCTATGTAACCTTTTTTCAAAGGCCAAAATGTTTAAGAAATAAACGAGTTGTATATATGTTATATGCAATAGTAATTTTATGCAGGGTGTAATAACAAATAAAAAAATAACAGTTGGCGCGCGCGAAGCGCGTGCATGTTCTAGTCCTTTTCTAAAAAAGATATGTTATTTATTTATCGAATGTATCGAAGTCATCTCGAAAGTCTCGAAGAATTGTTGCCTTTAATCCGCGATGCTGATTGGTTCTTTCGCTGATCATTGAGCCGCATGCTTCGTAGTGTTTGACAGTTGTGTTTGACAGTTGTGTTTTCAAATCAAAATTGGTTATATCAAAAGTGTGTAAGTAATAAGGTAAGTAATAAAGAGATATATTAAGTAATAATATAATCTCTCTCTCTCGGAAATAACAATAATATCTTTAAAATTTTATAATCTTTTAGAAAAAAAGAAGGAAAGGAAATAGATTGGTAGGAGAAAGAGAGTTTCGACTTTTGTTGAAAAAAGAAGCAGAAAAGAAAACAGAAGGAGAAACAGCGACTTCTATAGAAAGAAGGAGCAGAAAGAGAGAGAGAGAGAGAAAGAGAGTGTAAGAAAGAAGAAAAAGAAGAGTGTTAGAGCATTAACAGTAAATATTATTGTAAGTTAGCAGCTCGCAATTACATATATTATTGACTATATTTTTTTCTGTGTGTGTATATTTGTGCGTGCGCGCGCGTGTGTGTGTGTGTGTAAAATTATGTAAATTTATAAATAATTACATAATATTATATAAAAATATATTTTATTAAAAATTATTATTTACTTAATTCTTTTAACTTTTTTTAAATAAATACATACATATATGTGTGTGTGTGTATTTATAAAAAAAAGTTTAAAAAAAATATGTAAATAATTTTTATTAAAATATGTTTTTATATAATATTATGTAATTATTTATAAACTTACACTTACACGTTTTTTATTCAAAATTGTAGAAGATAGAGGATAGATATAGACAACATAAAAATATGATTAATAATTTGTGTTGAGAGAGAAAGAGAGAAAGAGAGAGAGGGAGAAAAGGAGAGTGAGAGAGCGTGAGATAAAAAAAAATAAAAAATAAAATTTAAAATAATTAAGTAAATAATAATTTTTTATAAAAATGTTTTTATATAATATTATGTAATTATTTATAAAATTATACTTACACGTTTTTTATTCAAAATTGCAGAAGATAAAGGATAGAGGATTAAAGAAAGAGAAAAAGATAAAGAAAGGAGAGAAAAAAAAAAGAGAGAAAAGATTCAAAAAGCATAATTCTTTTAAATTAATAAACATTAAGACATTTCATAAAAAAGCGGAGAGAAAAAAGGAAGAAAGACGAGATAGGTATTTAATAATTGTTTAAAAAGCTGTAAAGCTTGTTTTGTCAAAATTTTGAATTTTTAATGACTTAATTGCGTTTTTATTTTTAACATATATAAATGTTTTTATTTAAGGTTAAAGAAAATAAACATTATATTAAAAAAAGAAAAAAAGAAATAAAGGAAGCAGAGAGTAAGAAAAGAAAAAAAGAAATATTAAAGAGGTATATACAGAAAATAGAAATAAAAATTTACATAATATTAATGAATGTCAGGGGTAGAAAATCAATATATCATTTGGTTGTAATTAACATTGACTCCAAACTGGTAGATATATTAATTTTCTTATAGCTGTTTCAAAATCAATTAATATAGCTGATACGGACGTAAAACTATATATACACTGCAAAAAAATGTAATGTATCCAATGAGATATGTAGTTGAGGACTGCCTACTCAATGCAATACTATATGTTATATTAGCACTTAACAAATCAAACTTTCACCTAGGGATTCTCAAAGTAGAGTCTTTGCCCTTTAATTTAAAAAAAGTACATGTAATTTAGATGATTTTTCGCAAAGTTGCATCACTTTGAAGATTGCCTAAAAATCGGTCAAAACTTTTGTCTCGTTTTCTTTTGCGCCAGTGTTTATATAGATATTTATAAAAAATAAAAAGTTTAAAAAAATTGCAAGAATTAAGTGATAGGTAGAAGAAGAAGAGAAAGAGAGAGAGAGAGAGAGAGAGAGAGAGAGAGAGAGAGAGAGAGAGAGAGGGAAAGAGAGAGAGAGAGAGAGAGAGAGAGAGAGAGAGAGAGAGAGAGAGAGAGAGAGAGAGAGAGAGAGAGAGAGAGAGAAATTAAGTAAATTTGAAGATCTTATTAAGAGAGAAAAAGAGAGAGAGAGTGCGAGATTTCGGGAAGGTAACATTTGCGTTTTAAATATTTTGAAAAAAAGGAATCTTAAACTCTTAATTCTCATTTCTTATTAATTATCATTCTCAATAATTATCAATTTTTATTAAATATTATTATTCTCATTAAATATCATTTGCGTTTTAATTATTTTGACATTTTGTGTATTTTAATAGAAGAAAAGGAATGAGATTAAAGAGAAAGAATTGAGATCGAGAGAGTTTAAAAAAGAAATCCAGAAAGTGAAAGTGTTGAAATTTGATTGAAAATTATCAGGTAACATTACGTATAATATTATAAATTTTAATTTATTTAAAAATTTAAATTTAATGTTGTATTATTAAGGCATAAGATTTAAAAAATTTAATTTTAAAGTTGTTGGATGCTTGTTGTCAGAAGTTGTTGAAATGGTCAGAGAGCGATAGTGAGTTTTATCGAAAGAGATTAGAAAAGGAAAGAGATTAGATGAAAGGAAATTATAATTGAGAGAGATTAAACAAGAAAGCCAGAAAGTGAAAGTTTTGAAATTTTATTGAAAATTAACAGGTAACGTTACATATAATATATTATAATTTTTAATTTATTTAAAGGGGATTAAGTATGGAGATAAAGTGTGTAAGAGTGATATTAAGAAACATGCAAATATAATATAATTAATAATTTGTGTTTAGAGAGATAGATAGATAGATAGATATGTTTATTATGCCCAAGCATAAGCTAAAGGGCAAAGTATAAGTTACATGGAATAAAGAAAAAATATAAAGAACAAAAGTTAGATAAAACGCAGAGTAATAAACGCAACATAAGAATACAAGGTAGGTTAACTTAATCTAATCTAACCTAACCTAACTAAAACTAATATAAACTAAAACTATATAACGCAATGAAGGACAAGTCAAAGCAAGACTAAGAATCAAGAGTAAGCAAAGAATAGAAGAAAAAAAATAAAATTAAGTACAAATAAGTTTAGAAATAAAAGTAAAAATAAAAAATAAAATAGAAAATAAAAATAAAAATAAAAATAACGGTTAACAGGCGTAAACAGGCGTGCTTCAGTGGTGCAGCAGAGATCATGCTAACTCCGATACTAGAAGAAGTGATCGCAGGAGAGTCTTGAAAGATGCAAGTGAGGGAGCAGAAACAATGTTGTCTGGAAGAGAATGCCAGAAATAAATCGCCGATAAATGAAAGGAATTACGATATGAAGTAGTTCTATGACTAGGAATATGAAAAATATGTGATGATGTCATTGTGCGATTAGATCTTCTTAATGAAGGATCAAGAGGAGTGAAGAGTTCACTGAGATATGAGGGGGACTGATGATTGAGAATGCAATAGATCAGGCAACCAAGGAAGAACAGCCTCCTATTTTCGACGGAAAGCCACTCAAGTCGACGTCTAAATGGCGTGATATGTTCATCTCGCCTCAAACTAAAGATGAACCTAATGCAGCAATTCACAAGTCTTTGCAACTTGATATTTAAATCATTTCCAAGTCCATGGTAGACCAAACAGCAATAATCGATGTGAGGCAGTATCAGAGTGCTTACTAGTTTAATTCGAAGCTCAGTTGAGAGAGAGTTCCTGTTGAACTTTAACTTATTTAAGGCAAAATGAACATTCCTAGACACTCGTCTGACATGCTTACTCCATGACATGTTAGAGGAAAAAATTACGCTCAGATTCTTCACTTCACTAACAAAACTCAAAGGTGTAGAGTCGACAGTAATTGGAGGAAGAAGGGAAGTATCAATATAATTGGAGTAAGCATGGCTAGCAAAGACGATCGACTTGGACTTGGTGAGATTTAATTTAAGGCCATTTGCTACAGCATATTCAGATATAGCCTCAGCGTCCCTTGATATTAATTCAAGGCCACGCAGAATATCTTTAGGAGAGCAGGAAAGATATATCTGCAAGTCGTCAGCGAAGAGCATATGGCTTGAGAAGGACAAAGCATTGCTAATGTCATTGATAAAAAGGGAGAACAATAAGGGACCCAACACAGAACCCTGAGGAACTCCCAAGGAAGTGGGAAGCCATTCTGAGCAGATTCCAACATCATCAATTACTGTTTGGGAACGGCCAGTAAGGTATGAGTAAAACCACATGATCACGGCATCAGAAAAACCGTATTTTTTAAGCTTTGTGAGAAGTAGAAGATGCGGAACGGTGTCAAATGCTTTACTGAAATCAAAAAGTACCATGATGGTAACAAGTCCAGCGTCTATTCCCTCCTTGATATCATTGCAAACACGCAATAGAGCAGACTGTGTATTATAGCTAGAGCGGTATGCCGATTGCCTTGGATCAAAAAGATTATGTTCGTTTAAATAATCCACCATTTGATCAGCCACTATTCTTTCAAGGAGTTTGGACATCGCTGGCAGATTGGCTATCGGTCGAGTGTCAGATGGGGACGTCGGTTTGCTGATTTTAGAAAGCGGACGAATAAGAGCGCGCTTCCAAGCAGCTGGAAAAGAAGAGAATTTCAATGATTTGTTGAAAAGCTCAGTAAGCCAGGACGAAATGCACGGCCAAGCAATGCGTAGTATAAAAGGAGGAATGCCGTCAACACCAGAAGCGTAAGAGTGAAGAGGGCTGGCAACTATGAGCTTGTAAATCATACTAGAAGTGATAGGAGAAAACGAAAACTCTGGGCGTGTAGGTGGACAGGTAAAGGATGAAATGGCTGAGCTGAGGTCAGAATGACTCAATGGCAGATCGAAAGAGACTGAGACATAGTACGAATTTAACTGGGATAAGGTAAAGAAATGAAGAGGGGAAACCAAAGTAGACTTTACAAGACCAAGACGGGCAAGCTCTCTCCACAACTTGGCCGGATCAACAATATTATCGAGAGAGTCAGCAAGGAATTCACTCTTTGCACGTTTAATGTCGGAGTTTAGCTGATTTCTAAAATGTCTGTATCTCAAGTAACCGAGCAGACTACCTGAACTCTTAGCTTGCTTATACATACTGTTGCGAGCACGAAGACGACACTTCAAGTCATCAGTCAGCCATCGTGCCGGTGGCCTCCTGATCGCGAAAGCGCGGGCGGGTGCACATACGTCGAGCGCATTGCAAAGTACGCTAGAAAGCGTTTCGCATGATTCATTAACAATGGCACTGTCGGACAAAATATTACATGTGGCAGAAACTTTCTCGACATTAACATTAAGGAGCTCGAGGAACTCAGAATTGTCAATACGTCTGTAACAGCGCCGCAGAATGGAGCGCTCGGTGCTGATAAAAGTCTTAATAGAGAACGAGAGAGAAAGAAGGTCATGGCCCGCAATGAAAGGACATAATGATTTAGAAAAAGATGATATTTTATCTCGGTCATTAACAATCAAGACATCAAGCCACGAGTCGGAAGTGGCCGTGTGAAAAGTGGCATCAGAGTGAACAATATGAAGAGACAGGCTATACATAAGATCGCGTAGATAAGATGCTTCTACTTGGTTGGTCAATAGGTTACAATTAAGGTCGCCTCCAATAATAATATTTTTATACAGATGGGAGAAGCTAGTGAGCGATGTAACAAAGTCGTGAAGGAAGCAGCCTTTGGGTCTCCTGTAAATGGATGCGAACAAGACGGAATCATTATGCGGTAAGCGAATATCAATAATTAAATACTCCGGATCATTTACATGACCGCTATCAGACATGGCAACAATGGAAGCTCCAAGCGATTTATGTACATAGCAAGCAACACCGCCACCCATTCGGCCAATACGATCATTGCGAATAAGGAAGTAATCATCGATGGCAACAAGATCGTCAGAAATACTCGCGTTGAGCCAAGTTTCAGAGACTGAGATAAGATGATAAAAGTTACTACTGAAATGCAATCGAATAAACTCAATATGGCCATGAAGGGAGTTTGCATTAAATTGAGCAATGCGTAACTGATGCTTGGGATCCATTCCGCCACGCGAGACAGGTGCCAAAGAGCGAACAGGATGTGCACGTCAAATGAGCCTATCCAAATCCGTTTCCGAGTCGATATGAACAATCGGCTCACCGTCAGAGCGCCTAACGCAAATATGGCCGTCCCTAACCCAAACATACTTGTAAGATTTTTCTTTGGCAATGCTTTTAGTAGTCTTAAGTAGCTTATATGTATTTTTAGGGAGAAGCTCATTGACGTAAACAACGCGAACGGAGTCGCCACCACAAATGTCACTCTGAAGAAGCACACGTCGCACACGCTTTTTAGTTATAACAGTATCACGAGCCGCACGCGAGGTCAAAGTAACAATAATCGAGCCAGTTTCAGATATAGGCAACGGTCGATCGCTAGCTATCGCAGATTGAGTCTTGCGAATAATTCTTGCATCCAAAATGTGGCACGACAGTTCAGGGATTTCGAGAGCCGTGAACATGTTGCGAGCACAAGCCATTGGGGTAATGGGCATTGTAGCTGGGACGCCGGAAAGGATAAGCGAATTATCAGATTGATCGGATGCAGGCCTATGTTCGATTTCAGGCTACGCACCTCGTCTGCAAGAGCAGTACATTGATGCTCTAACGCAGCAATCCGCTGACTGTTTCGCTCTACATTACTCGCTATGCTGTTAAGCTGATTTAATTTATCATTTAGTTCACAATTAGTGCGTCGCTGCTCGTCCGCAAAAACAGTGAACCTGGCCTCTGACTCCTTTAGCTGATCACTCAATTTAAGTAAAAGCTCTCCGATAGAAGCATGAGACATGGAGGTTTCCACCACCACTTGTGACCGCGGCAGCGATCGAGCGTCATCACTCACGGACGCAGACATACCGGCAGTGTTAAAATTAAAAGATGTGTTGTTGTCAGCCACAGGAGTAAGAGGAAGGCTCAGAGATGAAGAGAGCGACTTACAACACGCATCGGCATACTTATTAACAGAGTAGGATTTAACACACCCAGGATGAAACGTTCTCTTACATACACATTCAACTAGCGCGGTCGCGATCGACTTCTTACACTTAGCGCACACGGGTGACATAAGTTAAATTCGATAAGCACTGAATATGCCCCAAAAACTCTGTACTAGACAGTGTGAAAGATAGCAGTCACAGTGTGTAAAACTAAACCCGAAAACCGCACAAATAAGCGAAGAAACACTGAGAAATCACGCAGATATAAAGCGCCCAGTATATTAACAAAAATGCATGAGCCACTAAGTAATTACACAGCTAACACTCAGAATAATGAGCGTAACAATCACAGGTAGAAAACGAAAGCTGTCAGTCACTGTTAACACTACGCTGTTATTATGTTAACCATAAAGATTCGAACTGAACACCCAGTAGATACAGAGAACACGCAGAGCTCACACCGCTGAGGCAAGGCAGAGACCCGGTAGCCCGATGAAGTACAGAAAGAGGCAGCAGGCGGAGGTGGCGCGTGCGCAGAAAAGAGATAGCCAATGGAGATGACAGGACAGAAGAAGTTCTCCAAAGTATGACGGTGCGTCCGAATCAGAAATTTTAATGTAGCGTGTGTAATAAAGATGAGTGGACACTCACCTAAGAGGAGAGTGTCAAGAAAGTGTGCCCTTGACCGTGTGACTGCAAAAAGAAAGCCCCGAAGAGCAAGACAAGCAGTAAAAGCGGAAAAATTACAGAGCGAAGAAAAGTGCGTCCGCACGCTGTACTCACCGCAGAGAGAGAGAGAGAGAGAGAGAGAGAGAGAGAGAGAGAGAGAGAGAGAGAGAGAGAGAGAGAGAGAGAGAGAGAGAGAGAGAGGTGGGGAGGAGGGGGGAGAATGAGAGAGCGTGAGAGATATAGAAGAGGATTAAATAAGAAAGTAAAGTGTGTAAGAGTAATATTGAACAATATGAAAATAATATAATTAATATAATTAATAATATAATTAATAATTTAGAGAGGGGGAAAGGGAGAATGAGGGAGCGTGAGATAGAGAAGGGCATTAAATATGATAAAGTATGTGAGAGTAATATTACAGAAGAAGAATAAGTGCAATGTTCAATATAAAAATGCTAAGTGGTGCGCGCGAAGCGCGCGCAATGTTGTGTTCTAGTATGATAAATAATGGAAAAATACATTTGTTTAATTTTTTTTTAGTCTTTTTTAATTGCATTAAATTTAATTATATGTAGATGATTTAGAATAATGTATTAATGAGTGACCTTTAAAATGCAATTTTCTTCATAAAAGAATATATAAATTTTTCAATAACATTGATACGTATTACGTCACATATGATTTCCTAAATAAGGAAAGGTCAAAGAATAGTAAAATGGCACTTTGGACACAATGGAATTTTTTAATAAAATCAATTATATTGGAAATATTAATAGTGACGCTATCATTGTTTGCTCTTCCGTTTTCACATGATTCTTTTATATACATTTAAAAATTTATTGAAAGACAAAAATATAAGTGTAAATTTATAAAAAAGGATTATTGACTTAATAAAATAATAGCTTTGTACTTTATGATTTGTATTTGGAACGCGTTTCTAAAGAAGTTAGCGCGTTTTCTTATCATTTTATTCTCCTTTTGCGTTTAATAAACACGAAAAAGATAAAATAATTGAAAATTGCATTAACAAATTAAGAGCACATCTTGAATATAGGCGTATATACCAGGTATGTAAATATAAAACTGAAATTTTTGTATGGAAAATACACGTTTGTTGTATGAAAATAATAAAAAATATTTTATTTGAAGTATTGTCCATCGCTAGCTATACATTTTTTCCATCTCTGACAATTTGTGGATGCCACGCCAAAAACCTGTTCCTCTTTTGAGGCAAACTAGTCATCGAGTCATTTTCGTACATTTTCGTAAAATGTGAAGCGATGCTCAGCAAGTGCGTGTCCCATCGGTGTAAATAAGTAATAATCGGATGGAGCCAAATCTGGTGAGTAAGCCGCATGCAAAAATATTTCCCAATCAAATGCCTCAATCGTTTCCTTGACCGGTTTCGCTGTGTGTGATGGTGCATTATCATAAAGCAAAATCATTTTGTGTTGCCTTTTTTAATATTCTGATCATTTTTCACGCAAAGCTTGATTCAAATCGATCATTCGTTGTTGGCGTTCAGTATTAACGGTTTCACCAGGTTTTAGTAACTCATAATAGATCACACCCTTTTGATCCCACCAAACACAGAGCATTGTCTTCCGTCCATAGCGATTTGGCCTTGTAGTCGATGTCGATGGTTTGCCTGGAGTTACCCATAATCTTTTACGCTTAGGATTCTCAAAATATATCCACTTTTCATCGCCAGTCACAATTTGATGGAGAAATGACTTTCTTTTGTACCTGGCGAGCAGAATTTGCGAAGTGGTTTTCGGTTTTTCTGCTGTCTTTCATTCAGTTCACGTAGAACCCATTTTCCCATCTTCTGAATCTTTTCCATGGCTTTCAAATCGTATGAAGACGGCTTCTCGTGTCACATTTAATTGATTCGCGAGTTGTTGCGTTTGAGCGTCATCCTCATCCAACAATGCTTGCAATTGGCTGTCTTCAAACTTTTTCGGTAGTCTTTCACGTTCTTCGTTTCTCACGTCAAAATTGCCACTGAATCTTTTAAACCACTCAAAGCACTGTGATTTACCAAGAGCATGCTCACCATAAGCTTCGACAAGCATTCGATGCGATTCTGCTGCAGTTTTCTTCAAACGGTAACAGAAAATCAATGCTGTCCGCAAATCGTAGTTTCCAGGCACAAAAGTCGACATGTTCAACGCTATTAAAAACTATGCTGTTGTATATGAAACTTGTATTGCTGTGAGTGGAAAATCTTTATCAGATGTCAAAACAAAAAAATGGCGCCAATAATGCGGTTTGACGATAAGTACATTGACAGCTAGCACTATCTATGGGCAAATCCGATTTCATATTTACAGACCTGGTATAGCACCACTTGATTCCTAAAATTATTTAGACAAAATTAAAAACAAAATTACCAAAATGTTAGAGTTAAATCCCACTGATAAGTGAGACGCGTTAAAAAATGTTTAATATTTCTATGTTCAGATCTGTTACAGTAAAGATGCTTTAGATATTAAAGAAAATCAGTCAAATGCTAACATAACTTTACGTATGCGCTAAATTTTTTTTTGTACTTTTTAATATAAAATAAAATTTATATAAATTTTATGTGTTTAATGCAAAAAAATTGCATTATTATATTATCATACCATTTGAAAAAAAACTGTTACAGAATCGCATCGAATGCTTGTCGAAGCTTAAGGTGAGCATGCTCTTGGTAAATCACAGTGCTTTGAGTAGTTTAAAAAATTCAAAAGTGGCGATTTTGACGTGAGAAACGAAGAACGTGGAAGACCACTGAAAAAGTTTGAAAACAGCAAATTGCAAGCATTGTTCGATGAGGATGACGCTCAAACCCCAAAACAACTCGCGGATCAATTAAATGTGACACGAAAAGCCGTCTCCATACGTTTGAAACCCATGGGAAAGATCTAGAAGATGGAAAAATGGGTTCCACATGAACTGAATAAAAGACAGCAGAAAAATCGAAAAACAACTTGCAAAATGCTGCTGGCCAGGTACAAAAGAAAGTCATTTCTCTATCGAATTGTGACTGGCGGTAAAAAGTGGATATATTTTGAGAATCAATTTCAGACGTGGCCATTTCGAACGTGGCCATTTTGAACGTAGTCAAATTTACGCGTGGCCATTTCAAACGTGGGCAAATTATATCCACTCTATAATAGATAATGGAAAAATACATGTTAGCTTCTTTTCAGTTTTCCACGTAATTAAATTGGATAATTAGGGTAAAGGCGGGCATTATGGCCATAGTTTTTATTTGAGGTCATAATTTTCAAACCGCTGGTTTTTTATTTTGTAACTTTCTGAAGTTCTAATGTATTTAATAAGCTTTGATGACAAAATGTCTTGATCAATTAAAATCTATCCATATTCGAAGAAAAAAAAAGAATTTGAAAGCATGCGTCTTGGCCATATTAAACGTGGGATGGGTAATATGGCCAACTATAAGAAAAATGTACAAAGCAGTAATATTTTGCAAAAATGAGGTAATTTTAATCGTACAGAACATAAACATTGAAACATTTAAAACATACACATTAAAAAAATAAACATTTAATAAAAAAACATTGCAAAATAAACATTTAATCAGAATGTTAAATCTGTGCACCCGCTATTTGTGCACGCTGTTGTGATCACTATTTTCTTGCTTCGCTGTTATTGTCACTCTCAGCACTGGCGTACTCTACACTCTGTTATACTCGCTGCTCTCTCGTTGCACTTGCTGGCCATATTAGCCACCGAATATAGATTTAATAATGTGCATTATATTATAATAATGGGCAAAGCTAATAAATTTAGGACAATAAATTTATTACAAAAATATAGCTAAGGCTCAAGTTTTGAAATGTGTAATAAAAAAAGCCAAAATTATTTTGTTTTAATTTGAAAATCTTGCTTAGTTGGAAGTGCGATGTCTGACTTTGACGTGTATATTTTAATGGTATGGAGAACAATGAAGCACCAAACCACAAATAACAACAAAATAGAGAGGTTCTTGTTACCAAACTTCAATAATAGCTACAATAATTGGTTTTTATACATTATCAACGTTTATCAATGTTTAGAATGTTCAATATTATACGGACATTGTGGCCATATTACCCGCCATAATGCCCGCCTTTACCCTAGATGATTTGATACACAATGTTTTAATAAATTACTTTTAA
The DNA here is from genome assembly GCF_013373865.1 of Monomorium pharaonis. NCBI lineage: Eukaryota > Metazoa > Arthropoda > Insecta > Hymenoptera > Formicidae > Monomorium > Monomorium pharaonis. The sequence continues at coordinate 21,696,287 of NC_050471.1, forward strand.
CATGTGACTTTTTTTACAAAGAATACATAAAAAAAGAATACATAAAAATTTTCTGTAAGAATATGTAAATTTTTCAATAACATTAACACGTTAAAGATTTCTTAATTAAGGAAAGCCTGAATATTAATAAAATAACATGCAGAATATTCAATTAAAACAATGTGTAAATTTAATAGAAAACACAGAACGCACATCATAGGTCACAGATGTACATTCGAATCAAACAAAGGTGTTAATAATATTACTGACGCTTCTAATAGGTCACTGCATCCGCGATCTGCGATCGGCAATTGCGTTTATTGTAGGCTTTACATATTTTTACACATTGTTACTAGGGAAGAATTGCTGAATGCGTACCGGTCGCCTAAATTATACCTCTTCAATGTTTTACAGTTTTATTTAATATAAACAATATTTATTATAGTAATTAAATTATGAAGTAAATGGGAAATCAGTAATGTAGACAAAAATTAACAGATTATGGCTCGTTTTGTGCATGCTATCACATTAAAAAGAATTAAGTACAACTAATATAACGTTTTATTTATTTATATAGTATTATATATGTAGTATATAGTGATAATGATGTAAGCATATAATTTTACACTAAAGTTTTATATTTTTCTATAAAAAGGATTATTATAATATATTTTAAATTTATAGCATATACATATTTACAATTATTGTAAAAATTACATTTATATTTTTATAAAACCTGTCAAGTTTCCTAAATCGTACTACTACAAGGATTTCTATATTTGTATTCCTATATGCATATCAATAAAAAACAATTAATTTAAGCTACTTTTATTTCAAGGTCCTTTTTATTGAAATTTTTCGTTCTTATTTATTTATTTTTAAATATTTGACATTCCCAATATTTGATAAAGACACATCATCAGCTGCCTCTACAACGACACAGAACTCAAGGAATACAATGACCTCAACTTACCACACGAGTGAAGAACTACATAAGAAAACCCTACATTTCAAGAACGGCAAAATAATTTTCAACCCTAGTGAGCTGCCCAGTGCTAAGGAAGAAAAGAAAATCTTCAAGGCAGGACACAAAGACGCATGCATCATTACGGTGAGACTTAATCAGGATGACGCAGAACAAAGAGGTACGCAAAATCATTTTAAAATTCTAAACCTGCTCTCAAAAGCGGACGTCAAGCGTCCGGAAGAATATGTTAAGACCGGCTTTTGGTCCGCAAGTAAATAAATTATTTACACATATTTAACGCGTCAAATAAATAATTTAAAGAAGGAAAAAATTAATTAGAACGTTTATTTGAGGAGATATAAGAAAATAGTTTAGCTCATTAGTCTTGTCTCGTTGAAATAGCCCATTAAAAAAAAAATGTCTTTTTAGGACGCTTAGTTCCCGAGATATTGACGATTGAAATAATTTGAACGTGCCAGATCAATTTTGTACGCGCTCGCCTGGCCACGCGCTAGCAGACAATGTGCGCGCGCGGCCGCCGCTCTCAAGTAATACTACTTTTGTTAACATGGTTACAGTGGTTAATCTTCATGAATAGCATCGAACTTTTGGGAAAGATTACTTTAGCTATTTATTACGACGCTGTCAAAATTTCAGCTCTTAATGTTCATAACTGTAGCAACAGTGATTTTTCAAAGAAAAAAATTATCTCGGCTTCTAAGCAACTTAGAACAATATTTTTTTTTAATTTAAAGAAAAATCGCATCTTTCAAATGTATTTTACTCCATTTTGATAGCGTTAATATTTTAAAAGTTATTTAATTGTTAATTAAGCTTATTTTTTACACGTTTATTTGAGGCACTTAATTGCATTGCACATTTCGCAATACCGGTACATGATACTTTTTAAAAAGAGAAAAAAACTTTGGTTCGGATTCGTGCATGATCTCAAAAATGTAGAAATTAAATTTTAGTGGAGCGCGTTTTGGATGAACAATAGACATTATTTGAAAAGCTGTTAACATTTTTTGATGAAATTTGGTACACTTTTTTATCGTCATAAAAGCTATATTTTCCTACAATTTTAAATGCTTGAGTTAATTTTTAAGAAAGTTATTAACACTGTAAGAAATGGCCATTTTTCATGGTTTTTTTCTACTTTACAACTAAACTAATCGACCGATCTTAGTGAACCAAATTTATTATTGTAGCTCTACTTAATACGAACAACTTTTATTTAAAACTTTTTTTGATTCCGCTTTTAGTTTACGAGGCGCAAGCAAAAGACTACTTTTTTCTCACCTTAATCAGTAATTTTGCAATAACCCCCAGCTTTTTGCGAGTGGCAAACGTACCTATCTTAATCTACGGATATTAATTGTGCTTTACGCACAGTAAAACCTAAGTTACCAATTTTTTCCCAAAACGGCTCTTTTTCAGTCTAATTCCGCTGGACTAGGCCCCGGTAGCGAGAGTGCGCGAGTCTGCCAGCGTCCGGTTGCTATAGTAACGCGTTTCGCGGCGCGACGCTTTATATTATCGTGACATTCGTGACGGACGGCGTGAAATATTTATTCGGACGTAACACTTAAAAATTTTGTTATCTTTTTCAATATAAAATTCTAAACAATTTTTTATTTCATAAACATAAATTTACTAATTAAATTATAAATTATATTTAAATGTTATTTTCTATTTTTTTATTACTACCTGATATCTATTTCAATCTCTCCCTCTTTCCCTCCCTCCCTTTCTCTTACTCTCTCTCTTTCTCTATCTATCTATCTATTTTTAATCTTTTTCCTTCCCTTAAATTTTCTCTTTCTGATAAAATTCATGTTCCATTAAATACGTAAAGTACGCGAATTATCAAAATGTAATATTTAAATTGAATTTTTATTTGAATTATTTCTTTTTCTTTCTCTCTCTCTGTATTAATTTATAATTTAATTTATATTTATAAAATAAAAATAAAAAAGTGAAAGATTAAATGGCGCGCGCGAAGCACGCGCAATGTTCCAGTGACTAGTCAATTCTAGTGTAATAAAAACGCGTATGAGAGCGGTAGTGGGAAAGAGGAGATACGCGCACGGTTACGTATGTACATGTAGAAGAAAGAACATGTACGAGCCAATGTTCATCAATGTATGATTTACGTACGTGAAAGAAAGAAATAAAATTAAAATTAGTAATGTCTCTTAAAACGTGAAAGGAAATCTACGAGCAGCGATAAAACGTTCTGAATCTCCTCCGGACCGATTACAAAAACTCGTACAATTTTATAAGTGTTGGACCATTAACGGTCAGAATTTATGTAATCAACGATGCTTCATACGTCTGGAATCTTAAAACGTACGCATAGTAATAATCAAGCTGATTGTACGTCGTATGTTCGAACTGGACGGCTGCAATGATGTAACGATCAACTAGTTAAAACTGTCGATATTGTTGTTCCGCAGTTTACGCAGATCTCCAGTATCGCGTTCGCCGTAACAAATCTCAATCAAGTAGCGAACATCAAAATAGTGCTTATTGTGAAAAAAATCGGTACCGACGAGGTAAACAATATTAGAAAAACTGCAGTCCGAAAAAAATCGTTTTCCTAATAAAGATTATCGATACTTACTTAGAGTCGTTTCCTAAGGAAACACCTTGTAGACAAGTATGTAGACAAGTATGTAGGACAGAGTTTTATTGCGTCCCCTCCCCCACCCTCAACGGACCCAGATACGGACTGGTTTTTTCTCCCGCTTTATCCCCCTTCCACACCCTTCACCCTGCTTGGAGCCCCATGGATTGGCCCCTTTACCTACTTCACACGCCTTCCACATTTTTGCGTTACTTAACTTACTTGTTATCCTATTCCAGTACCAAAAATTAGAAAAAGATAGATAAAGGTCAAGTTGAATCGAGAAAGTTAATTTATTGATAGAAAGGTAGGCCTAATACTGAGTTATTGTATATAAAAGGGCGAGAAAAGAACGAAGCAGCCAGTGGAGCACAGAATACCCTGTACTAATTGCGGACTGATATTTTGTAAACTGAAGAATAATCGTACGGGTCGTCACACGTAATTGTAATAGAAAAATTCTTTATAAAACTAAAAAAAAATACTATTCTTTTAACTCATACCAGACCATTTCATAGTATACGCTTATATATATATATATATATATATATATATATATATATATATATATATATATATGGAACAAGACTTTCTTTATAAGTCTCAATCTTCGAAGTTACTGCAAATCTAGTAAATATTTGCTAAAGAAAGTTCGAAAATCAGTAAATATTAATTAGATTAAAAAATATTAATTTTTAAATCTTAGTGTTAATTTTACGCATTATGATAAGTGAACAAAACATGGAAACTGAAATACGCAGAACGCCAATACAGAATTTCTATGCCGGACAGTCGATCTTCATCACAGGTATTTATTTATCATGCAACTTACTAAACATTTGTATTAAGTAATATTCTTCATTCCAAAACACTCTCTTATTTTTGTAACCTATATTTCAATTCCGAATTTTATGATGCGCCTACCATGCAAGTTTGCAAAACTGTTCCTTTCTCATTCTATAAAATTTTGTGCCGTCTTCTTTTTTTTTTTTTTTTTGCTAAACATTAAAATTCTAATTGACATCCGTTCGTTATCACTTTCTTTCTTTTGCAATCTATTATTTCTTTATATATTTTTTATTCCAACTAGAACACAACATTGCGCGCACTTTGCGCGCGCCATTTATCCTTTTACTTTTATTTTATAAATATAAATTAAATTATAATTTAATACAGAGAAAGAAAAAAGATAAATAATTTAAAATATTACATTTTAATAGTTTGCGTACTTTACGTATTTGATGGAACATGAATTTTATCAAAAAGAGAGAATTTAAAGGAAGGAAAAAGATTAAAGATAAAGAGAGAAAAAGAGAGAGGAAAAGAGAGGAATGGAGAGATTGAGATAGATATCAGGTAGTAATAAAAAAAATAGAAAATAACACTTAAATATAATTTATAATTTAATTAATACATTTGTATTTATAAAATAAAAGGATATTTAGAATTTTACGTTGGAAAAAATTTAAAAAATTTAAAGATATTTAAAAGAAATACCTATATTAACATCAAATATTATTGTATAATGTTATTTCCTATTTTATTATTACCTGATATTCCTTCTTATTTCTTTTTTTTCACTTTTTCTTTTCCTTTTTTTACATTCTTTTTACAAAAGTCACTGTTTCTCCTTCTAATTACTTTTCTACCCTTCTCTCTCTCTCTCTCTCTCTCTCTCTCTCTCTCTCTCTCTCTCTCTATCTATCTATCTATCTCTCTTTTTCTATCTTTTAATCTACCTATCTATCAATATCATTTCTTTCCAAGTTTTTTCTTTTTGAAAGATTTTAAACTTGTAAAGATATTATTATATAATATATTTAATGTATTATTTTAAAGTAAAAATTTTAACTAAATTATAATTAATATTACATTTTCATGTTGTCATATTTCTTTCTCCCTCTCGATCTATCTGTATATCTATTTATCAATTTCATTCCTGAGAAATACGCACAATGCCAAATTATTTAAAACTCCATAAGCGTATATGTACAGACAATATTAAACAATGTTATTAAAAAATTAAATATTATTTGATATTTCCCATCATTACTTTTTTTTTACTCTTTTCTCATTCTCTTTTGCACTCTATATCTGTTCCCTCTGTCTACAGAAGTCGTTGTTTTACCTAATTATATATTTTAATGTTGTTGCCTATTTTACACACCCTCTCTATCTACTTATCTATCTATCTGTTTATCCATATTTTTTATTTACTTCTATAAAAATTAAAAATTAAAAATTTTATATTAAAAAAGATTTTAAAAATTTAAAGATAAATTTAAAAGAAATATATTTATAAACATAAATATACAGACATGATGTGCTATGTTATTTTTTATTTTAATATTACCTGATATTTCTTCTTATTTCTTTTCTCTTAAACTTATCTCACTTTGTCCGTTTCTTTTTACAACAAAAGTCGCTGTTTCTCCTTTAAATTTTTTGAATCCCGTAATCTCTCTTTTTCTCTTTCTCTCTCTCTCTCTCCCTTTCTATCTCTAAATCTATCTATCTACCTATCTCTTTCCTTTCCTACTTCTTTCTTTCTAAAAGATTTTAAAATTTAAAAGATATTATCATTACATGATATATATTTTATGAATTATTAAAAAAAAAAATTTTTAATTAAATTATAAATTATATTATATTTTCATGTTGTTCCAAATTTCTATCTCTTTTTCTATTTATATATCTATTTATCAATCTCTTTCTTGAGAAGTATGCAAAATGTTAATTTATTTAACTCCATACATAAGCATACATATACAGATAATATTTAATAATGTTATTGAAAGATTAAATATTACCTGATATGTTTTTTTATTACTTCTTTCTAACACTCTATCCTTTACTCTTTTTCTTTTGCACTCTCTTACTGTTCCTTCTATTTACAAAAATCGTTGTTTTTCTTAATTATATGTTATATTTTAATGTGTTCTTCCCTATTTCTTTCTCCCTCTCTATTTATCTATCTATTTATCTATTTCTTTTCTTTTCTTCCACAAAAATTAACAACATAAAATTTTACAATTAAAAAATTTTAAAGATATATTTAAAAGAAATGTATATATAAACATACATTAGAAACATTATTGTGCAATGTCATTTCCTTATTACTTGATATTTCTCCTTAATTTTTCTTTTTTAAACTCTCTCTCTTTCTTTTTCTGTTTTCATTCCTTCTTTCTGCAAAAAGAGTCACTGTTTCTTCTTCTAGTTTCTTGTCTTCCGTAATCTTTCTCTCTATCTCTCTCTTTTTCTATTTCTCTATCTATTTACCTATTTCTTTTTTTTCCTTCTTTTTTCTTTCTAAAAGATTAAGAAATTTTAAACATATTATTGTCATATAATATATTTTACATACTATTTTAAGGTAAAATTTTTAATTAAATTATAAATTATATATTATATTTTAATGTTGTTCCCTATTTCTCTCTTCCTATCTATCTATCTATCTACCTTTTCTTCTTATTTCTACTTCCCCCTTTCTCTCTCTCTCTCTCTCTCTCTCTCTCTCTCTCTGTCTGTCCCTCTCTCTTCTAACTCTTAGTCTATCTTTCTTCTTTCTACAAAAATCATTGTTTTTTCTTACATTATATTTTAATGTCGTTCCCTATTTCTCACTTCCTTTTTATCTATCTATCTATCTATTTTTCTATCTATGTATTTATCTATCTCTTTCCTTTACTTCTATAAAAATTAACAACTTAAAATTTTATAATTAAAACAAATTAAAGATATATCTAAAAAAATATGTATATAAACATATACATTTACAGATTACAGACATTATTGTGCAACGTCGTTATTTCTTATTATATTATTACCTGATATTTCTCATAATATCTTTCCTTTTAAACTCTCTTTCTCTCTCTTTCCGTTTCTTTTTTTCTGCAAAAATCACTGTTTCTCCTTCTAATTTCTTGTTTTTCGTAATCTGTCTCTCTCTCTCTCTCTCTTTCTTTCTCTTTCTATCTCTTGATTTATTTATCGACCTAATATCTCTTTCCTTTCCTATTTCCTTCTTTCTAAAAAAATTTAAAAATTTTAAAGATATTATTATATAATATATATATATTTGATTATTTTAAAGTATATAATTTTAATTAACTTATTTATAAATTATATTATATTTTTTATGTTGTTCCGTATTTTTCTTTCTCTCTATCTATATATATCTATATATCAATATATCTATATATCTATTTATTATAGATCTATATATCTCTTTATCTATCTCTTTCCTAAAAAGTACGCGAAATGTCAAATCAATGTTATGTCCTTACTTTATTTCCTAATCTTCTATAACAAACAATCTTTAAATTCCTTTTCTTACATAACAAATAATCTTACCTGATATTTTAGTTTCTTATTTCATCCCTTTCTCCCTCTCTCTCTCTCTCTCTCTCTCTCTCTCTCTCTCTCTCTCTCTCTCTCTCTCTCTCTCTCTCTCTCTCTCTCTCTCTCTCTCTCTCTCTCCCCCTCTGCCCTCTCTAATCTCTTCTCTTCTCTAAGGATAGAATGATACCCAAGAACATTTGGGTGACGTTTCTGAACGCAACCCTAACGTTATTTTAGTTCTCCAATTTCTGAATTGGTCGATTGTGGCGCGACACATCTTAGTTATCAGTCTGAAGTTAGCTACTGGTAGTCCATACTTATATAGTCAAAGCTTCTAATAACTTTCTTTAGCAAAACATATTTAAAATGGTTTTTATAAAAAAAAATTTTAATATTTTCAAGGACGGAAAACAGATTTCTAAAAGTGTTAAAAAAAGTTTTTTTTACAAAGTTAGACCACAACTTGTTTCTATATGCACAAATATAAGAAAGGACAAATTTTTTTAAAAATACATGCAGAATCTTAACGTACAAAAAATTACACAAAAATTAAACATTTTTGATCACTTCTAATGTAAAAGAACTATTCAGAGGATTTTCAGATTAAAATAGAATGTTCTTTCTATATAATGGCTTTTAAATTCTTCGCGCGCGCGCGCGCGTGTGTGTGTGTGTGTTCATGTGCGTGTATAATTTACGTTTTATTTATTTTTTAGGAGGTACCGGATTTCTTGGAAAAGTCTTGATTGAAAAACTATTACGAAGTTGTGCCGATATTTCCACGATATATCTGCTGATACGATCAAAAAATAATAAATGCCCCAACAGTCGACTAGACGAAATATTTGAAAAACCTGTAAGAATCTAGGAAACAATATCAAATTAATATAATATATCGCAATGTGTATTTGTAACTTATCATATAAGATATGTGTGATCTGTGTAGATTTACAATCGAGTAAAAAAGGAAGTACCGAATTTCCGCCAAAAAGTCGTCCCAATTATAGGTGATTTAAATGTCGAAGACTTTGGATTGTCAGCAAATGACAAGAGCATCTTAATAAATAAAGTATTTAATTCAGATTACTTTAATTATTTTATCTGTACTATAATATTTTAATACAATAAAAATTATTGTTTTAAACGAGAGTACAGATTTTATATATAAAGGAAAATCGTCAATACTGATATCCCAGTGAAATATGCTCTCCGAAAAAATATCGAATCGACGTTAAGTTGATGTATTTTCGATGCAAAAAACATTGATGTTATTTTAATGAGTCATTTTGTCATTTCTCAATGGAATAAGCTTCTTAAAGTGACATCCTTTTATTTCTCGAAAATTAAACATTGCATTGTATTATTAATACTGACAAAAACATAATTTAGTTAGAGATATAAAAAATTTAAAGTTTATATACATTTATTCACATTTATGGAGTTCTTTTGTTAAAATAACTTCTTCAAAAATAAAAATAAAATTTGTATTATTTTTTGCAAGTTACATAGTTTAAAAAATAGAGAACACACCTTATTAATTATATTATATTAAATAATTATTTTATATTATTTTACATTTTTATAATTTTTTAAACTATTTTGTTAATATTTTCTTTTTTGTATTTTTTTTTAAATGTATGGTATAAAATATAAAATTATTGTAGAACACAAACTGTATTTTTCTTACTAAAAATCTAAGCTGTATAATCTGTTCTATTTATAACATAATTTTAAATAAATTGTCCATTTTTCAAATAAATACGAAAGAAAAATTGCAGTGTATTGATGATCTTCCTTTATCTAACCATAATCTAATTATAAATCATAATCTAATTGTAATTTAATTACAGTGCAACTTCTCTATATTTCCGCGATTGGATCGGAGGAGAATACTTTTCCATGAATTGACGGCCCCCCACTAATTCGGCACCGCCGCCGCGTCATCGTAGAAAAATTCACTTTCCTCTTAATAGGGCCGGCCGTAATTTTAAAATATATGTAGTTTTAAAATACAAATATGCAAGTTTAAAGATTTGTTCTCAATTTTATTAATGTACATTATTTAATATAATTATTTAAATATATTAATAATTAATAAATAATTTAACATTATATGGTGTAAAAAATGTGTGCATTTTTACGCACATAGTATGTGGTCTTATTGAGAGGGTCATGTTTGAAATGTAAGTTCGAATAGAAAGGTGGTATAGTGGAGGATCGCGATCGAATGCAAAAGCGAGGAAGCGGGCTTATTCAAGGAGTCCTATTGGGAAGTTGCACTGTATAAATTAACGTAATTAAAAATTAATAAACTTTTTTTCTTTTACCTAATTTTTTAACTAAAAATATTATAGTGCAATATTTTTAATATAATATATAGGTATCCGTCATTTTTCATATGGCAGCAAATTTACATTTTAACGAAGAAATCAAAGTTTCTACGGCAGCAAACATTGAAGCTATTGCTACCATCTTAAAGCTTGCAAAACACATGATAAATTTAAAGGTAATTTTTTGGTCTGATAATTACATATCAATACTGAGAGAAAAAAATGTCGTTAACCATAATCTCACTGTATTTTATAATTAACTTTTGCCTTAAACATATTTTTATTTTAAACATTTAGAATTTAGAATTTTATATATTTGATCATGTTCAATTAGATTTATTTTTGTTTATTCTTAATATATTACATATATCACATCTACAAGTTGTGCCTTGTTATCTCATTGTATTATGATTGTATTATAATCCTGAGCCTGTTCATCCGGCTAGGAAACCGACTAAGAGAATTCAGCTCTGCTCGGAAATAAAATTATCTTTTAAAATAATTCTTTATTAACATTTAAACACTATAAAAAAAATTTTTTTTAATAACATTTAAATACTATAAAATAATATTTGGAACTATTTTTTTATTAGTTCCAAATATCATACATTTTCTCTTCAATGAATAACAATTTTTAACAAAAGTTATCGGTATTAGTACGTTTATTTATTTTTAAAAAATTAAAAAATTAAATTTAACGATTTTTTATCTTGCAGTCATTTATTCACGTGTCAACCGTATATGCGAATTGCTATGTGGACCATATTGAAGAACGATTTTACTCATATCCTATTAATCACAAAAATCTTATTACGTTTACACGTAATTTACCTGAAAATATAATCAAGGAAAAGATATCTAGGTATGTGTAATATGCAGTATAATAAAATAATAAAATGTATTAATATAGATAATTAAATTATTATTTGACTAGAATTGTATCACAATGGCCGAATACTTATACATTCACAAAAGCAATGGCGGAAGGATTTCTCAGATACGAAAGCGGAGATTTACCAGTTGGAATATTTCGGCCTGGCATAGGTAACAAAATAATTATAAAAATTAACAGATTCTTTAAAAGTTTATTACCCATTAAGAGGATGCTAAACTGCTCGTCAAACTTGATCGAGGTCAATAATGTAGAGTCATTTGAGCACGTTATTAACAAAATTTTGTATGTATTTCTTTTATAGATTTAGAAATCCTTTTCCAGAATTAATTGTGGAGAATTCTTAATTCTGTAAATGCAATAAAAAGTTGTACATTGGAACAAATTGTACAATTCTGACGATAAAACAGATAAGATCCTTTTAAACACTGAAAACTTTTTTTCTAAGGTTCCTAGGCTCATTCTAAAAGCACAGTATTGTTCTTTGCTGAAATGTGAAGTGCGCCCCATGCTTATTTTATACGTACAAAGTCTAAAACTTTTATACGCAGCCAATGTTTTCACGAGTCGACTACAGAAGTCGATATAGCTCAAAACTATAATTTTCTAACTTTCTTTCGTTTTTCGTATAAAATTGATCGCAGCGCACCGCGTTATTATCTGTATTTTAATTTTGGAGAAGGATTTTCAATTCCATGCAATCAATAAAAAGATTTCGGTGTCCGAAAATTAATGATAAATGCAGTTTAGTATCCCCTTAAGATTTATGGCTAAACCTGCAAGAGTATAGCTACACAATAATAATCAGAAAGAAAAAAAGAGTATAAAAAACATATCTGACATAAAAAACACTTTGCAAAAATCAGTTTTGCAATTGCTATGAACAAATTGTTAAACATTGTAAAAACATTACGCTAATTGATTTATTAAAGAGACATGCATAACTTGTCTTTATATCATTCTCGGTTTATCCAGAAAAATATTAAACAATATAAAAAATAAATATATATAATTAAAATGAGTTTCTGTCCAATAACACAGGCACACAATAAAACATTAATTACAAAAAAAAAATTTTTTTTAAGGTTAGGAAAAAATGAGCCAATTCAGAAATTCTGACCTTGGATTTGGATTCAGCGGGTCAAAATACATAAAAATAAACTAGTCTGGTCCGTCGGACCAACATTAAAAAAAAATTTTTTTGAGGTTAGGAAATGCGAGCTAACTTTGCAATTCTGACCTTGGATTCGGATTCAGCGGGTCAAAATGTATAAGAATAGACTAGTTTGGTGCGCCGGACCAACATTAAAAAAAAAATTTTTTTGAGGTTAAGAAATGCGAGCAAACGTTGCAATTCTGACCTTGGATTCGGATTCAGCGGGTCGAAATACATAAGGATTGACTAATCTAGTGCGTCGGACCAACCACTTTTTTTTGTGTGCCTGTGTAATTACAGGAATAAAATTATATATAATTAAGCTAAACGAGTATGAAGCAATTCTTAGTTTTAACTTCTAAATTTATATTATTATAAATAATTTTTTTAATGTAACAACAACGGACTTCACAAATCAAAAAATAATAGTATAATATAAAAATTGCCCAAAAATTATAAGTTTAAAACTTTTACAAAAACTTTATTATCATAAATTTTGTGAGTTACATATTCTCTATACGTTTAAATTTTGATGTTCATTTGCGTATTTATTCAAATTACAAGAAAAATACTTTTTGCTCAATTGAATTATTTGAAAAACTGTGATTAACAAAACTTTTTTAAATATAAATATATTGTTTGATATATATTCTAAACCGTAGTACTTTTGAACAACATTTTCTTTCGCAATCCTAAAATTATCTTAATAAAATGATATAATTTTTTATTTAGATAAATTTAATATAAAACCATGTTTATTTTACCTAGGATACATTTCTATATAATTTATCTTATTATTATTTAAATAATTTGAAGTCATCTAACCATAACACTAATACACACACACACATTTATTACGTGTGTAAGTAATGTCTGTAAATATCATATAGAGGCATATGATATTATTCTCCGCAACACATCTCTTTAGTATATCTTAAAGTAAGTCCTTTTTCAAACGACGCGTTTATACAATAATAGAAAGTTAATTCTCTGACCAATAAATGTTTTAAACATATAGATAAAGTTAAAATCGAAATTATTTGGTCTGCAGAGACTCTCACACCTACAGAAAAGATTTCTGGACCTAATATTATTACTCTTTGATCTATCATAAGATAGGATCGATATAATCCCAATCACATTTATTATCAAAGAAGAAATATTTTATTCTTAAATAGAAAGGTCTTAAATCTAGAATAAAATGACTTTTGATGCCTATCTTATTAATTTTCTTAGAATGATTTAGTAAATTTATGACAATCTTATGATATTCTAAATTTAAGAATAAATTGATCGGAAGATAGAAATTTCTGATTTAATCTTAATCTGTCTTGTTTTAATTTTATACTACATGAGACTGTAATAAGATTACGTATGTCAAAAATTTTTTTGTCTTGATATCAGAAATCCTTTCTGAAAGGGTGATACTAAATATAATTTTTCTATTAATTTTCTTAGCTTGTATAAATTGCGTGCCGACAATTTTGTCAGTCTTGAAAGACATAAATTATAAAAATATTCAAATATATTTATGTAAAAAAAGCTTCAAACATAAGGGGGAATATTGAAAACAATTATAATTAAAAATCAAACTAATAAAACGAGCAATTTTGTTATTTAATATTATTTTATTACTTACATATAAAATCTATTCTTAAATTTTCTCTTATCTTTTGTTAAACACTTTTCATATATAAATCTACAAGAAAAAATAGTTAAAATTTCTTACAGTTTTATCTAGTGCCAGTGAGCCACTCGTTGGATGGATCGACAATAAGTATGGACCAGTTGGCTTGTTCATGTCTTCACTATTTGGATTAGCAAGATTTCAACGTTGTGATTCTAGTACCAAGGCAAATCTAGTGCCAGTCGATTTCACCGCAAATGCATTAATTGTTAGTGCTTGGGACGTCCATAATCAATCAAGGTATAACCGTGTACTAAACAATGCCACTACTTTACGTATCAATTAATGCAATTAATTTATATACAATCTTACTTTTATTATTTTAATTATTGCCACAGACAATAGTAGACTATAATATAATTTTAATTTTACACATAATTTTTTTATTATAACTTTTTATTTATGTTACGTCCAGCCTTATGGGATTTTACTCTTTATTCGGTAGGAAGGATATTTCAGGCAAAACAGGTAAGGCAGGGAAGAACGTAACAAAACGTGTAAAATTCCTGTAGGCACACTGTTTAAGAGAGGGTAGGTGCCTCGGGTCGAACGCACTTTTTATGACTCAAAAATATAGGTCAACGTGCCGATAGGCCCGCTATAACCCGTTTCAAGTCGTACGTCCGTCGGTCCAAGTTTCGAGTCAACGAATTGAATCGCTTTAACTCGGGATCGGACCAGGTGCATTCTTTGTTCGGGATGAGGAGAGGTCGTTGAAACTTAAATGAATGACGAAGTTGGTGTAAAATTAACAAAAGTATTTATTCTAATAACAAATAAAAATAAAAAGAAAAAGAAAATACAAATAAGTGCTGAAGTCGTCAATTGACAATTTTGTAATAACGGTATAATCGAATTTAAAACGCATAGTGAGTATGTATATAGTTATACAAATATTAAATAAGTATGTGGTGGGCGGAGAAAAGGAAACAAGAGATTTTTTTTTTTTATTCTATAGTATTAACGGTAAACGCGGAGCAAAGAAATAGACGAAGGGTTTATTAAATGGTTACATGGGGAAAACAGAGATGCTTGAAATTGTAAGAGGATAAAGAATAACGTGGGAGAGAGTGAGGGTGGAACATCTTCGGGTTTTAGAGAACTGATCTAGGAATAAGTAAGAGAAAGAGGAGGAGCGGGGACGTTTCGAGGATCACACGGGGGTTCCTCAAGATTAGGGGATGGCGTAGGGATAACTTGAGGATCGCACGAGGGTTCCTCAAAGTTGTGAGATGGTGACGGGATATTTGAGGATCACACAAAGATTCCTCAGGGTTGTGAGATGGTGTCGGGAACTTGAGATTCGCACACGGGAGCCTCAAGTTTGTATGAGTGTGAGGGAATTATTTATAAATAATAGAAGGGTGTCTTAAAGAATTAAAACGGAAGGGAGTAGATGAGTAACGTAAAAACAAAGAAATAAATTGTGATAGTGGGACTTACTCATTACTGGTTCTCGAACGAATTCGTCGAAATCAAAGGGTTTTCTTGACCGGATCGAACGGCACTAAAGTTTACTTGCTCAATGATTCTACATAATTATTAACTAAATGACTAACTCTCTTACTCGTTACTGCGAATCGAACTGCAAACTCTGAACTGTACTGCACTCACAACTCATGATACTCATTGACTAACTAACTAACTACTGACGTAACTCTAAAAACTCTAAACGTAACTGAACTCATCACTAACAACTAACTAACTGACTCTTCAAGATTTGGTATTATATATACAGAGTCTTACAGAGGGAGGATCCAGATGTGGATGATTCAAATATTTTAACTGGTAGGATTCTTTTTCAGGATTGTGTGGTGGGTGAATTCTAAGTTTTCTTATTGGAAAAATAGTTTTTCCTCTTTGCCCAATCATACGTTGAGTAATCTATCAAAAGTTTCTCTGTTTCTTCCCACAATTTCTTTCAATTTTATCGAAGAGATCCGACCTATCGCGTAGGTTATCTTCCCTTTGGGTTTAAGAGATAAATGATTTTTTTTTATCGTGCTAGACGTGCTACGGTATAGGTTGCAGATGGAGGAAACGGTTATTTATTTTTTGCTTATGTTCAGATACTTTATTGCTCATTTTTTGTGAGGAAACGTGAAACTTTGCTTAGATCCCATGTTTGTTTTTGAATTTCTATCTTTAGAATTTATTATTTGTTGACTCAATATTCAAAAGAAGTCGGAATTATCAACTTGGTCGTTTCGTCCATCTATGTTTGTCATTACGTTTCTAACAGACTAATCCTAGACGCATAAAAAATTATCAGAGACCGTTAAAACGGAATTTCTTTTGTAAATTATTTGTTTTTCTGACAAAGGGAAATCGTGGAGTCTACCGGACGTAACATTTATTATTGCATATTTATTTATATGTAAATGTTTATAATATATAATAATAATAATAACAATAATAATACATAGAGTAATCGAGCAAAACATTTTATTAAAATTAACAATAAACATTTTTATAAAATTAACAATAAACTTCTATTATTATATGAAGATGTATATTTAAATATTTTAAATATTAAGGTATTACTATAATTTGTGAATATTTATGTAATTGTAACACTGTTACATAAAAAAATATAATACATAATTTAACTAAATCTTAATGAATTTTTTAGGAGAGGCAGAGATATGTTAATTTATAATTTTGTATCACCAATTGATGGGCCTACTTGGAATGACTATAAAAACTCATTTCTCGACATGAGTAAAACATATCCCTTGAGAAATGCCATATACATACCCTTAATGACTTTCTTACGATATAAAGCATCCTATAAAATTTGTATTTGGCTCGGTCACTTTCTTCCGGCTTTATTTATGGATATTGCAAGCATCTGTATAAATCGTAGTCCATGGTATTAGAAATAAAACTATTATACATATTTAATAGATTAATAATTCTGTACACTTCATAATTATGTACAATAGTCTATATCTATCTAATCAAATAAAATTACATTTACAATATAAAAAGTTTTAGTAATTTCTCATGTATTTCAGTATGTGCAAGTTGTATATAAAGATCGACAAATTTTCCAAAGCAATCGAACCTTTTTGTAATAAAGAGTGGACTTATTCTACTGACAATGTTCATGCAATGTGGGATCGTCTCAATAAAATGGATCAACAATTATTTAAGTTTAACATGATAGAATTTAACTGGACAAAATATTTTATTGATCATTATCAGGGCTTACACCTCTACTTAGTCAAGGATGATGGTAATACTCTAGAAATCAGCCGTATTAAATATAAAAGGTAACGAATAATTTTTGTAAATTTTCAATTACTTCTTTTAGTTTAAATTTATTGTATATAAACAAAACTTTTAATTTCAGATTTTATTGGATACACCAAATGATAAAAGTTGTATTTGTTTTTGCTGTCTTTTGGATTACATTAATTATATTTAAGAAATTGTTTATATAATGTTAACATTAAAATATTTATTATCTTATCACCTTGTTTTACATTTGCTTCATGACACATGTAATAGATTTATCATCTATGCATTCTCTTTTTTTCTGCAATTGCCATAATTTAATAAAATAGTAAAATAATAAGTTAGCTATTAGATTAATATATGAATAACATTGAAAATCAGCTTTCATTTAAAGCAGATTTTGATATTTAATCTCTTGCAGACTAACTTAGATCTTATCGACGATTTTTTAATTCTAAATTAGATGGATGTTGCATAAAAAAGATCGACTTTTGTAATTGTTAATAATAAAAATTCATCAATCGAATTACGTGATATTTCGTTCCTTATTAAAAAATTCCAAATTGCCAAGTTTGTTGAAAACTGATTATGCCAATTGTTTGCTATCAACCGTTGTCAAGCATAAAGGCTGACAAATTGCAAAAATATATCTGTAATATTACAAGGTGTTTACAAATTGCAAACAAAGATCGATATGACAAAACCTGTTGATCATGCTATGTAAACAGGTTGATGTCAGTGATCGAGCGAGGTTTGCACTTTTTGTTATTAATCTGCAGTCAGATTGCTTGCACGTGCAGATTTTACTCGATTCTTGCCATTAGTCTGCTATCAAATTCTGCGAGTAAGCTCTGTAAATTGTAAGTATATTGCTAAAACAATTAATGCCAATTAACTTTTATTTTGTTATCAACTTTTGAGAAAATCTGTTGCCGATCTGTTAACACATGGCGCGCATTTTGCTTACAGAAATACTATTAGCTTTGAAAAAAACTTATTGAAACTAATAATCAAGAGGCATGGTAGTGTCTCGCGCCAAGTGTAGGATAGTAGACCCATTCCAGGGCTTTCGCTATTGCGCATGCTTCCGCTGTAAACACTGTAGCTGCGTTATTAAGACTCGTGTATCCTCTTTCTTTGTTTTCTACCAGAAAGGCACATCCCACTGATGGCTCCTCTTCCAACTTGGAACCGTCCGTGTAAATCCTAATTGTATCCTGATTTAAGTCGTATTTTCCTTGAATGTCCTGAAGTAACTCTTTTTCTATTATTTTCTCCTTGATGCTATATTGCTTTCCAATTTCCATATCTAGCGTTAAATTGTCTATTACATCCCATTAGTTTGTCTTGAATAATTCTTCTCTTGAATGTTTTTATGGCATCGGTATCCCTTTTAACCTGTTTCCAAGCTTCCACTGCAATACTTCTCTTGTAACATGGAGAGATCATTTTGTATTTCATTTCTTCTTTATCTAGCTCTTTTATTCCCTCTATTTCTTCATTTCTTGATGTCGGGTTTTTACTTACAATCTTGACCATATGATTGCTAAGAATCTTGCTCTATTTGTCATACTTAGTAATTTTGATTCTGCTAGTAGGACATTTGTTGGCGTGCTATTTCTGTATCCCATGGCTGTTCTCGCACTCATGAATTGTGCTTTCATTGCTTCATTCCTGTTAATGGGTAGATAGGCTTTGATTCCATATTTCATTGTGGCTCAAATTAAACTTCTATATAGTAGGAGGGTTGTATTTACCTCCATTCCTCTTGCTACCTTATTTGCATATTTTAATATGTTGTTTGCTTTTCTTGCTTTATCTCTTATTACGTTACATTGTTTGTCAAAGCTTAATTTTGTATCCATCCATATGCCAAGGAATTTTGCTTCTGATAATAGTTTTATTTCTTCGTTTTCAAATTTAATCCTTTCTGTTTGTCTGTTATTCCTTGTTTATTAAATTCAATTATTTTGGTCTTGCGAGGGTTTATCTTTAGCCCGATTTTATTTAATTCCTCTTGTGTGTCTTCTAAAGCACTCTCTATTAGTTTTATTCTTGATGTAAATTATTTTTTGCTGCAGAATATAGCCACGTCGTCTGCAAATTGGACTTGTTTTATCTCTTTCGGAATTGTACTCGTGATTTTATTTGTGTATATATTATACAATATTGGGTTTAGGACAGCTCCTTGTGGTAACCTTTGTTAACTTTTTTTCTTATGTTACCATCCTCTGTGCTAAAATCAACGATTCTTACATATAATAGTTTGTTAATAGAGTTTATTATCTTGCTTGGGCATCTTTTTTCCAGTAATTTATTGATCATAACATCATATAGCACTGTTCAGGAGTGTTGGGATAAGTGGAGTTACACTGGTCTAGTCACAAAAAAACTGTATTTCTTGTCTATTATACACTATTTACATGAGTTAAAATTATGTACAGTTGTGGATACGTTCACTTCTCCACGCACTCGCGGTTAAAAGGATCGCGAATGGGTAGATCGGAGAACCCTTCACGCGCTTGGTGAGCGGAATTCACGCGAAAAATTATTAGCGGTGCTTCAAGAGTTGAAAGAGAGGTGACTCTTCGCGCGAGAGCGGAGACGCGTCCGTACGATGTTCGGGTGAATGGTCGAGTAAGTCGGCGACGACGAATTCTTTTTACGAGTGTTACGAAAACTCGGAAAGATCGAGATGAGCCAATTGAATTCCGCCGCACCATGAGTTTGCAAGGCCACCTGAGACCGCCGAGGGTGATTGGAGATCAGCGACGACGATAGCAAATCTTTTGCTACTTGTCATGCGCCGATCTTCTCTCGCGGCCCGGATTGGGCCTCAGTGGCGTGCTTAACTCGTGGCACCTCTCATCGAACCGTTGTTGTTGTGGATGAAAAGTGTGAGATCTGTTGATCTCCTCTCAAAACATTATCTTATTTGGCAATGTTTTGCAAAGAAAATCTCTCCGACCAACTCTCAACAATGTTGGCAATAAAATTAAGAAATTTTGGTGTAGAGAATGCGAGAATCTTAAACAAGCACATTACCGTAGGCCGAAGATATATCTATCAATGCTACCAAGGTATTCCTATTTCTTAATTTATGCGTGTTTATATGTGTTGTTAACTTCATCAAGTTGTTCAGGTACGATTTTCTTCTTCTGAAGCCTGCCTGTTGTTTGTCATCGTTGGCTTCTGCCCACCAGTTGAGCCTTTCAGCTATTATTCTTTCATACATTTTTCTCATACATGATGACAGTGAGATTGGCCTTACATCCTCCTTGTCCTGCTTATCAATGAATATAACTTGAAACTTTTTTTATTTATCTGGGATTTCCATTTCTCCCTCGAAAATTTTGTTGAAAATGAATGTAAGTACATCTTCCAGTTCTCTCGGTAATTTTTTTAGCATCGAATATTCCACATGGTTTAATCCTGGCGCTGATTGTTTTTTCTCCTTCTTTAATACTCTTCTTAGTTCTTCTGCCTTGATACTTTTGTTAAAATTTTCTTTCTTGTGCTCTTTGATCTTTTATATTTTTTCAACTTTTGTCTAGCTTGAGGCATATTCTTGCATTTTGGCTATAATCGTTTCATTTCTGTTTTTGTTCTGCCACTTATTCCAATTAATCGTTTTACTGGGGTTGCGGAGTATTCTAAGTCTATTCCGTACATATTTCATACTTATGTTCTTGTTAATGCTTTCAATAAAATTATAAAGAGACATCCTCTTTTTTTGATTGATTACTTTTTTTCTTGAGCATTTGCCTTTTGGAATTCTATAAAGTCGAACATAGTCTGAGTTTTGTAAAACTGTTTGAGTGCTTTTTTTCTATTTTCTATGCATTCTTTACATTTTTTGTCCAACCATGGTTTTTGACTTGATTTTCTTTTATTTTCTGTGCTGTCTTTCTGTCGATTCCTGTTATCATTTTGCTTGTTATTTTGTGCATCCTTTTCCTTTGTTTTTTGAGGATTATTGTTCAGTGGCTTTTTTTTTGCTAACGCGTTTATCATTTCTTTCACCAGGCTATTATATAATTTCATTGGTTTTTCCTTTCTCCAGTTTAGATTTGACTTGAACCATTCCAACATTTTTTTGCCATACTCCTTTCAATTAGTGTTCTTTTTTTGTAATTCTATTTGACTTCTTTATATATCTTTTTGTTGACGTACATATTTGAATATTAATAGGGTGGTGATCTGAACCCCACGTGTCACCTTCTTGTTCATAGTCAATTTTATCTATCATGTTTAGGGAAGTTATTATTAGGTCCAAGTTTGAACTAGCTTTATTATGATCTCCCATGTAGCTCGGGAGCGTCCCAGATGCGCACAGTAATAAACGGACACAGCAAGCTGAGTGAAACGGACACAGTAACAAACGGACACAGACCAAATGCGCACAGAGCGAAACGGACACAGTGCAAAACAAACACAGACCAAATGCGCACGGACCAAATGCACACGGACCAAATGCGCACACTGCACATGCGCACACTGCACGTGCGCACGGACCAAATGCAATCCATGTACATTGCAAGCAGAGTAAAGTCCACATAGGTTAGCGACTTGGACGGGGTGGGTGCGGGAGAGGGGCCGAAGGCTCCCCTTGCACCCCCGTGTGTGTGTGTGTGTGTGTGTGTGTGTGTGTGTGTGTGTGCGTGCAAAGCATTCATTGCATCATATGGGTTTGCAACTTTCCGTGTATGCATTTGGTCTGTGCGCATGTGCAGTGTGCGCATTTGGTCTGTGTCCGTTTCGCACTGTGTCCGTTTTGCTCTGTGCGCATTTGGTCTGTGTCCGTTTCGCACTGTGTCCGTTTCGCTCTGTGCGCATTTGGTCTGTGTCCGTTTGTTACTGTGTCCGTTTATTACTGTGTCTGTTTGGTCTGTGTCCGTTTGTTACTGTGTCCGTTTCACTCAGCTTGCTGTGTCCGTTTATTACTGTGCGCATCTGGGACTCAATCTGTAGCTCTTAGTGTTCGAATTAATTATGATCATACCCGCGTCCCATGTTATATCTGCTAGTATGGTTTCATTAGTATCTGTATTCTTGCAATTCTACGCTATATTGTGTGCGTTAAAGTGATTATTATATTTTTTGTATTATTATATTTCTCCAGTGATTATTATATTTTTTTGTTAGCGAATTGTGCTAGGAACTGTTTCCACTTTTGTCTTCTTATTAGATTTTCTGGTTTACGGTACATTACTACTATCGTTAATATCTGTATGGTTTAGTATTTCTATCTTTATTGCAGTGGCTTCGCATTGACTCGGAGTGTTGGTAATGTTCACTCTTGTGTAGAGTGAGTCCCAGATGCGCACAGTAATAAACGGACACAGCAAGCTGAGTGAAACGGACACAGTAACAAACGGACACAGACCAAACGGACACAGTAATAAACGGACACAATAACAAACGGACACAGTAATAAACGGACACATTAATAAACGGACACAGTAACAAACGGACACAGTAACAAACGGACACAGTAATAAACGGACACAGTAATAAACGGACACAGTAATAAACGGACACAGTAATAAACGGACACAGACCAAATGCGCACACTGCACATGCGCACAGACCAAATGCATACACGGAAAGTCGCAAACCCATGTGATGCAGTGAATGCTTTGCACGCATACACACACACACACACACGGCGGGTGCAAAGGGGGCCTTCGGCCCTCCTCCCGCACCCACCCCGTCCAAGTCGCTAACCTATGTGGACTTTACTCTGCTTGCAATGTACATGGATTGCATTTGGTCCGTGCGCACGTGCAGTGTGCGCATGTGCAGTGTGCGCATTTGGTTTGTGTCCGTTTGTTACTGTGTCCGTTTATTACTGTGTCCGTTTATTACTGTGTCCGTTTGTTACTGTGTCCGTTTGTTACTGTGTCCGTTTGTTACTGTGTCCGTTTGTTACTGTGTCCGTTTGTTACTGTGTCCGTTTATTACTGTGTCCGTTTGTTACTGTGTCCGTTGACTACTGTGTCCGTTTGTTACTGTGTCCGTTTATTACTGTGTCCGTTTGGTCTGTGTCTGTTTGTTACTGTGTCCGTTTCACTCAGCCTGCTGTGTCCGTTTATTACTGTGCGCATCTGGGACGCTCCCCTTGTGTATCTTATTCCTTTGTTGATTATTATAATTGTTCTTCCTGCTCCTATATATTTGAGCTATTATATCTGTTCGCTGATTGCTTTATGTTAAAACCTTGCATGTTTAAAACCTTGCATGTATATTTTATCCATTTTCTTTAACTTGGTTTCTATAATGCATAAGATGTCTGTCTCATTGATTCTATTCTGTATTTCATTCTTTTTGCCTCTGATGCCTCTTGCATTCCATAGTATTATGTTCATTACTTTTTATCTTTTCCTTTGTCTTCTCTTCTTTCTTTGTTTTTCTTTTCCTTCATTACTTTCATTATTTCTGCGTGCATTGTCTCAATTATGTCCTTTAATGCTTCCAGGAAGTAGTCATTTTGCTTGTTTATCTCGATTAATTTTTTTATGCTTCTTGCTACTGTAGCTTTTTTTTCTTGTTTCTTTATGTTGCTTTCCATTCCTGCTTTTTTACCACGACTTTTTTGATAGCTTTTACTACCCCTGGTGGCAAGTACGCTACTTACCTCGTATTTTTGCCAATACGTCTCTTCGTCCTCCTGACTACCCAGTGAACAATACGTTGTCAAAAAGATCTCTAAAAGATATCTTGTTTCTGAAAATGATAACATAAAGAGACTCCTAAAAGATAACATAATAATGATGTCAGAATGTTAACCAATGCGCCGTTTTTTGAGAACAGAAAGATATCATAAAACTGATATCTAAAAGATTTCTTAAATTGGATATCTAAAAAATTTCTTAAATCGTATATCTAAAAGATTTCTTAAATCGGATATTTTAAAACTGCAATTAAAGATAAAAAAATAAAATAAAAATTCATTTTTTAAAAATTATTTTTATCAACAGTAACATACTAAATTTAGGACAAATTTTTATTGATTAATTAAATTTAAATTAAATTATTTTATTTTATTCTTACTTGCCGCTGGTAGGTTTGAACCCGGAACCTTAGGATGACGAATCTTGTACTCTATCTGCTACGCCAATTTGACTAATCGATATAGGTACTTGTTATTGTCTTATACATATAATACCAATATGTTATAAACTGACGCAATTATATAATTTTTTATAAAAGCAATTAAATTTTGCAAAACATTAGAAATAAATAACATTAATTTATTTACTTATTAATTTCATATTGTTAAATTTATCTTTTTCCATAGCCTTAATAATTTGATGGAAATTGCGATCTATTTGTAGCATTAATAGTTTGAAGCGTTCAAGTGGTTAATTAGATGGTTTTTATTATTCTGTTTTTGTTTAGTACATAATAAATTTAGATTTTGTGCATTTTTTGTGCACAGTAATTGTAGGCAAACCGTTATTTTTGAAAACATTATCTTTATAATAATTTTTAAATAATATCAAATGGATTTCTCATTCAAGATATTATAATGTTATTTAATTTATGAGTCAACTACAACGCGCATGGACGGCTCAAAAATCGGACAGCATTGTGATATCTTTTATGAGACATCATGCTGATATCATTTAACTAATGTTATAAGGATAACATTTTCAAGAAACTTAAATGAGACTCTTCAATCAGATATCTCAAAGACCTCTTAGTATTGTCTGATTTCTGAGTTAACTACGACGCGCATGGACGGTTCAAAAATCGGACAGCGTTGTGATATCTTTTATGAGACATCAAACTGATATCATTTAGCTGATGTTATAAAGATAACATTTTCAAGAAACTTAAATGAGACTCTTTAATTAGATATCTCAAAGACCTCTCTTAGTAGACGTCTCTGGTAAATGTTACCATTTTGACATCATTTCCAAGATATCTAAATGTTTTCTTAAAAAAGTTCTCTTAAAGTTTTCATTCTGACAAGCGTGTTGTCTGGGTATCTATTTTAGTATTTTTTCTCATAATCCTCTTCCTTTGTATGGTATTTTTTCCTTTTCTTTCAATGATTTGTGTTCTTCTTGATTGTTGTGTCCTTGAACTTGTTCCTCTTTCATCTTCTCTTTCCTTGTTCTGTCTTCTCTGTTTGTCTGTAGTCTCGCTTCTTAGTACCGCATCTCTATAGTATGTTGCTCGCTGTCCGATTTCTTGTTTTGCCTCAGTTATTGATATGTTTTTTTTCGCTGCATGTCTTAAAATGTCTCTTTGGTGTAGGAACTCTTTGCATAATTTGCTGTTCGCTTTATGCCCTTCTCCACAGTTTCTGCAGCGTGGAACTCTTTCACATCTGCCATGGAAATAGTCACCACAGATAATGCATAGCCTCTTCTTTTCTCTGCATATTGCTTGGACATGCCCAAATCTGTAACACTTATAACATTGTTTAACATCTAATGTATGGTCTCAACTTAATCTTAACTAGGCCACCATATAATGATAAGGCGTGTGGCATCATGTTGCCTCTAAAAGTAACTATAATATTGTTAGTAACAACGCTTTCTATATTTAATGGTTAGTAATACCGCTATCCATTTTTTGAAAATATTTTATTCAAAGCAAAAACGATGTGCAACCATGGATAATGTAATCTTTGACGTCAAAGTTTAATTAAAGCTAATTTTATGATTGACATATATTTCAGTTATGCTTTCTCCTGTTTTGTCAAAGTTTTCGCAATTATTGCTAAACGCTACGCTGTGTTTAAGTTAATATAAATCAATTTTTAAACATTATCATTTCACAACAATTATGCAAACTTCAATATTAAATTATATCAAATATTAAATAACATTATCGACATTTCTGTGAAATCTGTTTAAAAAATAGATACAATCTGCAAACAAAATTACTCATCTTTGTTATTATTAGTAATAATTACTTTAATCATTAGTAATAACAAATCGTCAAAAACGGTATTATTAAAAAAATTGCAACAATAAATTGTGAGCAAATATCAACAAACATTGATATTGACCGAAGATATGATTAAAAATGCAAGTACAAGCTTAAATAAACCGTTTTTTTGCTGTAATTGTATTCTTAGAATTGTGTGAGATGTTTTTTTGTCTCTCTCGTTACGGCGCGCCGTGGAAAAACAGGCTCATTTTTGGACAAAAATCTATCTACAGTGCAATTGTCAACCGATTTTAAGTTTGTTTGGCTTGTTTTGCTCGTTAAAGTTTGTTCTTTGACGTAGTGCTGCGGCATTATCGATATAGAGTTGAAATACAAAATGGCGAATAGAAATAGAGTCGAAAGCGTTAAAATGTCTATCGTTTATAATGATACTTTTCGCCTATGGTATCAAACATATTTACCTCCCGAGTAAACAAGAAACATTGATCAACATTTTTGAAATGTTAATTTTAGAGAAACTTCTTAACATTATAACTTAATGTTTTATAAATATTTGTAGAATATTACTTAATAATATTGCTGTCTTAATATTATTAAGATATTTTAAAAACATTAAATTTATTAGATATTATTTAAATGTTTTTGAACGTTATGACACGTTTGAAAAATAATTTTTAAATATTACTGAATAATATACTGTCCTAATATCTTAAATACACGAGTTACATATGTGTTTTAAATTAACGTTATTAAACATTATAACATAATTTTATAAATATTCTTAAAATATTAGTCACTTAATGCATAAAATCTAAACATTTAATAATTTTACAAACATAATCTAAAATATTTTTTATGTGTTTATAATACGAATTTTATAAGAATGAGTACAAAAAATTAAAAGTTAAAAAATTTTTAAGATTTGAAATATTATTAATTAAAATATATATTTTATGTAAATATGAGTATGTGTAAATACATACTCATATAATACTAAAATTATTCATAAATAATAGTATTTAATGTACTAAAATTAAATAAATTTATTTATTGTTTGATATAAATATTTTTTGTAGAAATTAAGAAAAATCGCTTAAAGCGATGCTGGACTGCCTCTCAAACTTGATCGAGGTCGATAATGTATTAGAGTCATTCATGCACATCATTAATGAGATTTTGAATATATCTCTTTTATAAATTTGGAAATTCTTTTCCAGAATTAAAGTACACATATTAATATCCATCTGTTAATTGAACTTCATATCAAAGACAAAAAAAATTTTTTTTATTGCTCTACTTATCGACTTTTTACGCGTATATAACCTAAATTTTTGTTTCACAATTTTGTCTCAATTAGGCACTAAAATCTAATTTTCAAAACTCGACATTGTTTGTTCTCGTCGTCTACTAGTCTGTGAATACGAATTTCATAGGTACAAACTGTAGATCTTTTATATTAAGCAAACATTGTTATGATGTGACAGCAAATTAACAATTTTTTCTCGTTTTTGAAGGAAATTCCACTCCACAGACTGATAACAATGCGTATTTTTTTATTCTGGAGAAGGATTTCCAAATCTATAAAAGAAATAAAAAGATATTGTTAAACAAAAATTACTATTTTTTTGTTGGTAAAACAGACAACTTCAGCATCCCCTTAAGTTACTATTTTCTATTAATATTTTATAATAACATAATTTTAGCTTTATAAAGAACAGAGCTAAAACAGATATTTTTATTAAGTTATTTCACATATATAAAAATCAGTTAAAAAACTAAATTTATATTTATTTATAAAAATATTATTTAACTGCACGTTTTATCTTTCTGACATCTATTAAACTAATCTATAACAAATATGTATTCATGAGCATTAGATGTTCATGGATCATCACGAAGTGTTAGGTTGCGTTATAAAACTTATACTAATGGAAGAAGAAAAGAACCCGTACAAGTGTGTCCAAGAAGTGAAACAGAAACCAGTTCTGTCTCATACCTACAAATACGGCCGCTCATGCGTATTATGAGGAAAAGTTATGAAATGAGACAGAAAACTAGTTCTGTCATTTCATCTTAAGTCATGTTCTACCTATCCTTGTCGCACAAATATTGGACACAGTTACGGCATACGGACGGTATACGTTATTCCGCTTTCATTAGTATAAGTTCTATGAGTTGCGTAAAGTCTTCAAAGTCAAACAACATCGACGGCGCGGCGGTTCAGAATTGGATGGGTGACTACAGATATTAAGCAACGCTAATGCGACTATGGTGAGATAACCGTGCTTGTTGAGAAACAAGCACGGTTATCCCACCATAGTTACCTGGAAAACATGAACCTGACTGGCAGGTATATATTCCAAGCAAACATTCAGATTCTCTATTATAGTATATCGTCCCACTTGATACGTTCAATAACCAATTTGATATGATTACACATAATCCGACGTTCTTTTACCTTCTCAGTGCGGTCGTTGTAATCGTTCCATTGAAGTCGGGCGGACAACTGTTACCGAAAGGAAATCGCAGTATTTACGGCAATGACATTGGTGGACACGTGTTAGAAAATATATTAGAGCTAGGCTTCAAAGCCCTAAACTTTGTGGAGCAAAACCAACGTTTTATAAATCAAGAGATATCAGATACAATCCCACAGTCCGGAGCCGTGTACGACTTCATAGTAGTCGGCGCCGGCACGGCCGGTGCTACGATAGCCGCGAGACTAAGCGAGATTCATCAAGTTAAAGTATTGTTGATCGAAGCTGGATCTAACGAGAATTTGCTCATGGACATTCCGCTTCTCGCTTACACGCTGCAACTAAGCAATGATAATAATTGGAAATACAGAACAAAATCTTCCGACAGATACTGTCTCGGCATGAATAACAACAGATGTAATTGGCCTAGAGGCAAAGTAATGGGCGGCAGCAGTGTGCTAAATTACATGATTGCAACCAGAGGCGGCGCCGAGGATTATGACCGATGGGCTGAGATGGGAAATGAAGGCTGGGCTTACAAAGACGTTCTCAAATATTTTAAAAAGTTGGAAACAATCAATATCTCAGAGCTGCAATCGGATAATATTTATCATGGTACACAAGGACCATTATTTATCTCTTATCCACCATTTCATACGCGACTGGCAGAAGCTTTTTTAAAAGCTGGAGAAGAGCTGGGGTATCCATTGTTGGATTATAACGGAAAAAATATGATAGGATTCTCGTATATTCAAAGCACAACCGTGAATGGTACTCGTATGAGTAGCAATAAAGCATATCTACATCCCGCAAAAAATCGCCGGAACCTTTACTTGACACGCGAGAGCATGGTGAGGAAAGTGCTGATCGATCGTCGCACGAATCGGGCAATTGGCGTAGAGTTTATCAAACATAATCAAATTATCCACGTATTTGCAAAGAAGTGATTTTGTGCGCGGGTGCAATTGGATCACCACAATTATTAATGCTATCCGGCATCGGACCGGCTAAACATCTTAGCGAACTCGAGATCGACATTGTTCAGGACTTACCAGTTGGCGAAAATCTAATGGATCATTTAGGTTATGGAGGATTAACGTGGACAATAGATGAGCCGATAAGTATCAAAACGTTCAACATCATAAATCCCATTAATCCATATATAAGGGATTTTCTAACGCGAAGATCAGGACCATTAACGGTCCCGAATGGATGTGAGGCTCTCGGTTTTATCGACACAAAAAATCTAAAAAACCGTGACGGTTTGCCGGACATCGAACTGTTATTTATCGGTGGTGGATTTAAAGGAGATCTCATTGCTCCGATCATATTGGGTCTCAACAATCGAATACGTCAGACGTGGAATAAATATAACAAAAATCACGGTTGGACCATACTACCGATGTTGTTAAAACCAAAAAGCCGTGGACAGATAAGACTATTGGCCAATGATATTAATGTTAAACCCGAGATCATTGCAAATTATTTCGACAATCCAGAAGATGTCAAAACGATGATTGCTGGTATTAGAGCTGCAATACGTATCGGTCAAACTATGCAAATATTTGGTTTACGACTTTTAAACGATACTTTATCCGGATGCGAAAATTACAAGTATGACTCCGATGACTATTGGGAGTGCGCAATAAGGACGTTGTCTTTCACCATCTATCATTATTCTGGTACTTGCAAGATGGGATCGAGAAAAGATCCGACTGCCGTTGTCGATCCTAGATTAAAGGTATTGTTGAAAAACTCACTATATAATAAATTATTCTTAAATTTAAAACAAATATTCCTATTACATTAACATGCGCGTGCGCACGCATACATAACACACCCATGTGCGCACCGTGCATAGATACACATTTGATCCATAATTAAAAAATTTGTGTATATTACAGGTAATTGGTATTCGAGGACTACGAGTAGCAGATGGTTCTATCATGCCTGAGATTATATCGGCGCATACAAACATACCTGTGTATATGATTGCCGACTGGCGGATATGGTGAAAGAAGATTGGAAATACTTGGACAAGTCGTAAACGTAATTTATGATACTGTATCAACAAAAAATTTTCAATCGCTATAACTTTAATAAAAATATATAATTTTTAATGTATAAAAATAAAAGTTTAAATAAATTTTCAGGAAACAAACATTGTAAAATACTTCTATAATCTTTACAAAACGATTAATGTTTGGCAAAATTAATTAATGTCTTTCTAAATTTAATTAAAGTTAAGGATTTATGAAATTAATTGGTTACAAATTAATTCAGTTAAACGTTATACAAATGAAAAACCAATTTATTCAAAAATTGCGTTAAGACTTAAGTAAAGTTAAAAGTTAATTTTAAAAAGCATTATTTATATAAAATTACAATATCGTGATTTTTAAAAAATGGATTACTTTAAATAACAAAATAATTACAATATAGGTCGTCAAATAAATTTAACAATTTATTGGTAAAGATAATTTATGTGTGAAATAACTAAAGTAAAATTTTTTTATATAAATGCATATTTGTTTTTACATAAATTTACATGTTTTTGTTTTACATAAGTTTTTAAATTGTGAAAGAAGTTAACAAGTTAACGTTTATGTATTCAAAAACTTAGTTAAAGTTAAACATTAATTTAAAATTAATTAACAAGAAAACCCACGAGAGTGTTTCCATATATAATTTGGAAAGTTTTTAACATATTGTAATCTAATCTGAATATCATAAAAAATATGTAGAAAAAATATTGGCGATACTTCCAAAAACGTCCAATTTCCACTTTAGTTTAAATTTAAAAAATAGGTTCTTTTTAGAGAAAAGATACACACACGAGAAGAATTTTTGATGATTAAAAAATTTTTTTTTAATGTTGGTCAGTAGGAAATCTATAATATTTAAATCTTTATTATTAATGTAGAAAAAATTCAATTGTACAATCACTACCCACTCGGCATATAATGTTTCTAAAATATTTTATTTGAAATGTTACACTGTACAGCAATATCACAGAAATATTTCACGACTATTTCTGCAACACTTCTGCAATGTTTCAATGTCCGCGATCATTTCAAGTGCGATCTTTTTGAAAGATTTTAGTAATATTTCGATAATATTACTGAAATATTTCTGAAACATATCTATGCAGATAGCAGAAACATTTCAGAAAATATCTTAAATACATTTTATCCAAGAAATTGCAGATACACTTAAAAAATATTATTGTAATATAATAATAATAATAATTAAAACAGGATCGATGAAATTGTTAAATGTGAAGATGCAAATGAAATTGCTTATATTGGTTTATAGCGGGTTTTGGTACTGAATAATTTGTGTACTTTTCAAGACCGATAAAATGCGCACAGTTCATATATATGAGTTAGAAATAATAAAAATTATACCAAAATTTTTTAGCACCGAGATCTGTTATAGATCAATGTAGGCGATCTTATTTGTATATTTATTTTTGACAGTTTCATCGGTCCTATTTCAATTATTATTATTGTATTACAATAATGTTTTTTAAATTTAAGCAATCTTATTTTTATGTAACTAGAACACAACATTGCGCGCGCTTCGCGCGCGCCACTTAGCATTTTTATATTGAACATTGCACTTATTCTTCTTCTGTAATATTACTCTCACACACTTTATCATATTTAATGCCCTTCTCTATCTCACGCTCCCTCATTCTCCCTTTCCCCCTCTCTAAATTATTAATTATATTATTAATTATATTAATTATATTATTTTTATATTGTTCAATATTACTCTTACACACTTTACTTTCTTATTTAATCCTCTTCTTTATCTCTCACGCTCTCTCACTCTTCCCCCTCCCTCTCTCTCTCTCTTTCTCTCTCTCTCTCTCTCTAAACACAAATTATTAATTATATTATATTTTCATGTTTCTTAAGGGGATCCGGGAGTGACAGAGTTACCGACATTTTTTTGGGAACTTGGATTTTCGAATTGGAGTAACAGAATGCAAAATCCTTTTACAGGATTAAAGTACGCACAAAAATGAAGAGGGCGACGTACGATTTGTTCTGATAAATAAAAAAAAATTGTTATTTATTAGTCACCTAACGACAATATTTGCTTCATACAAAAAATCTATAGTTTATATGTATAAAATAATCACGTCGCCCCCTAGAAAAAACTCTCAGGAATAATATCGTGCAATTAGAAATAAGATTAGAATCCTAGAAAAAAAGATTCGCATTCCGCAAATTGGAAAAAACGAAAATTTGGGTTATGTACACGTAAAAAGTCGATAAGTAGAGCAATATGAGAAAAATTTTTTTCGTTTTCAATATAAAATCCAATTTATAGATTAATATTAATATGTATACTTTAATTCTGGAAAAGGATTTCTAAATCTATACAAGAAATACATATAAAATCTCATTAATGATGTGCACGAATGACTCTACCTTATCGACCTCGATCAAATTTCAAAGGCACTCCTGGATCCCATTAATATCACTTTTACACACTTCACCTCTATACTTAATCCCCTTTAAATAAATTAAAAATTATAATATATTATATGTAATGCTACCTGTTAATTTTCAATAAAATTTCAAAACTTTTACTTTCTGGCTTTCTTGTTTAATCTCTCTCAATCATAATTTCCTTCCATCTAATCTCTTTCCTTTTCTAATCTCTTTCGATAAAACTCACTATCTCTCTCTGACCATTTCAACAACTTCTAACAACAAGCATCCAACAACTTTAAAATTAAATTTTTTAAATCTTATGCCTTAATAATACAACTTTAAAATTAAATTTTTTAATAAATTAAAAATTACAATATATTATATGCAATGTTACCTGATAATTTTCAATTAAATTTCAACACTTTCATTTTCTGCATTTCTTTTTTAAACTCTCTCGATCTCAATTCTTTCTCTCTAATCTCATTCCTTTTCTTCTATTAAAATACACAAAATGTCAAAATAATTAAAACGCAAATGATATTTAATGAGAATAATAATTAATAAAAAATAATTATTGAGAATGATAATTAATAAGAAATGAGAATTAAGAGTTTAAGATTCCTTTTTTTCAAAATATTTAAAACGCAAATGTTACCTTCTCGAAATCTCGCACTCTCTCTTTTTTTCTCTTTTAATAAGATCTCTTTCAAATTTACTTAATCTCTCTCTCTCTCTTTTTCTCTCTCTCCCCCTCTCTCTCTCTCTCTCTCTCTCTTTCCTTCTATCTATCACTTAATTCTTGCCATTTTTTTAAACTTTTTATTTTTTATAAATATCTATATATACACTGGCGCAAAAGAAAACGAGACAAAAATTTTAACCGATTTTTAGGCAATCTTCAAAGTGATGCAACTTTGCGAAAAATCATCTAAATTACATGTACTTTTTTTTAAATTAAAGGGCAAAGACCCTACTTTGAGAATCCCTAGGCGAAAATTTGATTTGTTAAGTGCGAATCTTTTGTATCGCATAAAAACCAAACATGTATTTTTTAATTAAAAAAAGTAAAAGTTTGTTATCATTTTTCACAAGTTTCTCGTTAAAATCTGGCTAATATTAATCCAGATTCTTAAAGTTCATTCTTTTCTAAGCAATTTAAAAAAAATACATGTCAATATGGTAAAGTATGAGAGAGAGAGAGAAAGAGAGAGAGGGGGGGGGAGGGAGAGAGACAGAAAAGTAAAAAAGCTTAATTCTTTATAACATTAAGTATTTTATTTCTATAAACAATAATATTTATATATCTATAATTTAAAAAAAATATTTTTTAAATTTTTTCTTTGAAATGCCTTTTTTCCTTTCTTTTACAATATAAAGCTTGTTTTGTCATGTTTTAATATGACTTATTTGCGTTTTTACTTTTATCATATCTAAATGTTTTTTTTTATTTAAGGTTAAAGAAGATAAGCATTATGTTTAAAAAAGAAAGAAAAAAATAGAGGGAGCAGAAAATAAGAGAAGAAAGAAAGAAATATTAAAAAGGTATATACTGAAAATAGAAATAAAGAAGGTACATAATATTAATGAGTCAGATGTTGAAAATCAATGTATCGTTTTGTTGTAATTAACATAGTTGAGGACTGCCTACTCAATGCAATATTATATGTTATTGCAGTATTAACATTGTACTTGCGTTAAGAGTAAATATTGTATTGAATATTTTATGTAGTTATCAGCTCGCTATTACATATGTTATTGGCTGTATTTTTTTTTATGTGAGCATGCGCGCGCGCGGGCGCGCGTGTGTGTAAAATTATGTAAATTTATAAATAATTATTTTACACAATATTATTTAAAAACATGTTTTTTTTAATTATTATTTACTTAATTTTTTAACTTTTTTAAAATAAATACATACATACATACGTGTGTGAGTGTGTGTGTGCGTGTGTGTGTGTTTATAAAAAATAAATTAAAATTAAAATTATCAAGTAAATACTTTATAAAAAATAAATTAAAATTAAAATTATTAAGTAAATACTAATTTTTTGAAAAATATGTTTTTATATAATATTACGTAATTATTTATAAAATTATACTTATACATTTTTTATTCAAAATTACAAAAGATAAAGGATAGATTAAAGAAAGGAAAAGAGATAAAGAAGAGAAAGAGAAAAAGGAAAAGAGAGAGATGATTCAAGGAAGCATAATTCTTTTGAATTAGTAAAGATTAAGACATTTTCATAAAGAAACGGAGAAAGAAAGAAGGAAAAAAGACAAAAAAGTATATAATAATTATTTAAAAAGCTGTTGCGTTATTTTTTGTGCCTTATTTTTGTATAAAATAGCATGTTATGTTATGTTATGAACATATATATGTTTTGTATCATATATCATATATACATGCGTATGTATATGTACATTTATATGTAAATATACAGGGTGTTTTGTAAAAGTTTATACAATTTTTATAAACAGGTAGAGCGCATTAAATTGAACAGAAAAGTTCTTTAACATTTTGCGATTTTCGCAATAGTTAATAAGTTGTTGATTACACAGGCACACAAAAAAGTGGTTGGTTCGGCGGACCAAACTAATTAATCCTTATGTATTTTAATTACTGAATTCAAATCCAAGATCAGAATTGCTGAATTGGCTTATTTTTTCCTAATTTCAAAAGGAAACACCACTTTTTTGTGTACCTGTGTAATCAATAACTCGTTAACTATTGCGAAAATGGAAAAACGGTAAAGGACTTTTCTGTTTAGTTTAATGCGCTCTACCTGTTTATAAAGATTGCATAAATCTTTACCAAACATTCTGTATATAGATATTTATAAAAAATAAAAATTTAAAAACATAAATAAATATAATTTTCTAATAAAATCTATTTTTATATAATATTATAAAAAGGTACATAATATTAATGATTATTAAGTCGAGTCAGGTATAGAAAATCAATATATCGTTCGGTTGTAATTAACGTTGACTCCGACCGGATAGATATAGTATATCGATTTTCTTATAGCTGTCTCAAAATCCGATGGAATTTACTCCATGAGTTGTTTTTATGTTCCTTTGTCTTCTATTTAACCATGTTTTTTATAAATACCAATATATTAGAGTTTATTTTTATTTTTTAAATTGATTTTAATACCTAAAATATCCAGATTATTTAAAATGTTTTTTTCATTAGTAATGTGTAATGCATCCGCTTTTATAAAAATCCTTCTTATAAAAAATTGCAACTTCTCCTGCACAACCATCACCTCATCTTTAATTATTATATACCTTTTTCGTCTTTCTTTCTTTTTCTCCCTCCGTTTTTATAAGAAAATGTCTTAATCTTTACTAATTTAAAAGAATTATGCTTTCTTGAATCTTCTCTCTCTTTTCCTATTCTTCTTTCTTTTCTTTATCTCTTTCCCTTTCTTTAATCTATCCTTTATCTTCTATAATTTTGAATAAAAAACGTGTAAGTGTAATTTTATAAATAACTACATAATATTATATAAAAACATATTTTATTAAAAATTATTATTTACTTAATTATTTTAAATTTTATTTTTTATTTTTTTCTATCACACGCTCTCTCACTCTCCTTCTCTCCCTCTTTTTCTCTCTCAACACAAATTATTAATTATATTTTTATGTTGTTCAATATTACTCTTACATACTTTACCTTCTTATGTAATCTCCTTCTTTATCTTTCACGCTCTCTCACTTTCCTCCCTCTATCTCTTTCTCTGTCTAAACACAAATTATTAATCATATTATATTTTTATGTTTTCTAATATCACTCTTACACACTTTACCTTCTTACTTAATCCCCTTCTTTATCTCTCACGCTTTCTCACTCTCTCCCTTCCTTCCCTCTCCTCCTCACTCTCTCTCTCTCTCTCTCTCTCTCTCTCTCTCTCTCTCTCTCTCTCTTCTCTCTCTCTCTCTCTCTCTCTCTCTCTCTCTCTCTCTCTCCTTCTACTTATCACTTAATTCTTGCAATCTGAAAGATTTAAGAAGTTTAATTTTAAAGTTGTATTATTAAGGCGCGCACACGTACAAATATACACACACGGAAAAAATATATAGCCAATAACATTTGTAATTGCGAGCTGCCAACTACATAAAATACTCAATACAATAATATTTACTGCAAGTACAATGTTGATACTGCAATAACATATATTATTGCTTTGAGTACATCTGTAGTTGGCAGTCCGCAACTACATATTTTATTAAATATATTACATTTTTTTGCAGTGTATATATGGTTTTATGTCCGTATCAGCTGTATTGATTGATTTTAAGACAGCTATAAGAAAATCAATATATCTACCCGTTTGGCGTCAATATTAACTACAAACCGAATAATATATTGATTTTCTACACCTGACTCATTGATATTATGACTAAAATATACAAAAGCTTCTCATCTATTTTAATTTCTTTGTACACTCTATTATATTTTGCCCATATTATTTTTTCATATCTTCCTTGTTTTTGTTCGTCTCTGTTTATCTTTCTAACCCTTCCAGTGAGAAATAACCATCAAATCGACATCAATTTGATTTGATCAATGCAATTTATATCAATTCTCCCTTAATTTGATATCAATTTGATGGGTTATTTTTCTAACTAAGTTATGTATATACATAAAGTTTTTTCATAGAATTCCTGATAAGTTTCAGAAATAGTTCCGTTGATTTATTTAAAAAAAATTGATATTTGAAAATATGAGGTGCTATTTTCCCCTGGCACCTCATTAATAAAAATTGAACGTTTTAACAGCAGTTATACTTGCACCCGTAATAGTTCTAGAGTTTTTGATAGATTTTAACAATAGTTCTGTATTCTACATTAAATATATTTAAACAATTTTTTAATTATACGGCTGGCACCGCACTAAAAAAGTAAACTACCATTTTATAGCGAGTTCCAGACGATTACATAGCATTTTTCAATAGTTCAGCAATAGTTCCAAAGCTTTTTGCAGGTTTCGTCGACAATTCCGGTCTTTAAGCATGTTTAAACAATTTTTTTATTAGACGGCTGGCACCGCACTACAAGAGTAAACTACTATTTTATAGCAAATTCCAGACGAGTACATAGCATTTTTCAATAGTTCTGCAATAGTTCTAAAGCTTTTTGTAGATTTTGTCGACAGTTCCGGTCTTTAAACATTTTTAAACAATTTTTTATTTGATCCTGTCTCGCACTATCAGATATGAATACTACGCTATGGTATTTAAACTTCAGCCAATTTTATGGTATCTGATAGGTATGTGTTAGTAATGTAATTGACATTTTTTAAATTTTAGAGTTGGGTTAGTTAATCTAATTTTTAACTAAGTTAATGAAATTTAATTGATTATGAAATGAATTCTATTATGTTAAAAGTTACGTAAATAAATACTAATTCTATTAAATTTACGTTAAGATTAATTTGTTTCTAGTTAAAGTAAAAGTTAATTATGAGAAACTTTTTTATATTAAATTAAAAAGTCATATGATTTGTTTAAGTTAAATTACCAACATAATTACAATATTATTTGTCAAATATATTTAATTTTAATATAATATTTTATTTGTAAATCAACTTACAATGTCGCTCTATTGTTAACCAGTAATTCATGACATGTATAAATACTTATCCTTAGAGGTTTAGAAAGAGGTTACTTATAAATACCATTGTTTGTTAAACGAACTGTCGATAAAACCTACAAAAAGCTTTGAAACTATTGCAGAAATATATTGGAGAATGCTGTGTGGTTGTCTGGAACTCGCTATAAAATTGTAGTTTACTTTTGTAGTGCGGTGCCAGCCGTCTAATAAACAAATCGCCTAAAAATGCTAAAAACCGGAACTGTCGACAAAACCTGCATAAAGATTTGGAACTATTGCAAAACTATTAAAAAATGCTATGTACTCGTCTGGAACTTGCTATAAAATGGTAGTTTACTCTTGTAGTGGAGTGCCAGCAGTCTAATAAAAAAAATTGTTTAAAAATACTTAAAGATCGAAAATGTCGACGAAACCTACAAAAAGCTTTGTCACTATTGCAGAACTATTGAAAAATGTTATGTACTCGTCTGGAACTCATTATAAAATGGTAGTTTACTCCTGTAGTGCGGTGCCAGCGGTCTACTAAAAAATTGTTTAAAAATACTTAAAGATCGGAACTGTCGACGAAACCTACAAAAAACTTTAACACTATTGCAGAACTATTAAAATATGCTATGTACTCTTCTGGAATTCGCTATAAAATGGTAGTTTACTCTTGTAGTACGGTGCCAGCGGTCTACTAAAAAATTGTTTAAAAATACTTAAAGACCGGAACTGTCGACGAAACCTGCAAAAAGCTTTGGAACTATTGCAGAACTATTGAGAAATGCTATGTACTCGTCTGGAACTCGCTATAAAATGGTAGTTTACTCTTGTAGTGCGGTGCCAGCGGTCTACTAAAAAATTGTTTAAAAATACTTAAAGACCGGAACTGTCGACGAAATCTGCAAAAAGCTTTGGAACTATTGCAGAACTATTGAGAAATGCTATGTACTCGTCTGGAACTTGCTATAAAATGGTAGTTTACTCTTGTAGTGGAGTGCCAGCAGTCTAATAAAAAAAATTGTTTAAAAATACTTAAAGATCGAAAATGTCGACGAAACCTACAAAAAGCTTTGTCACTATTGCAGAACTATTGAAAAATGTTATGTACTCGTCTGGAACTCACTATAAAATGGTAGTTTACTCCTGTAGTGCGGTGCCAGCCGTCTAATGAACAAATTACCTAAAAATGCTTAAAGACCGGAACTGTCGACGAAACCTGCAAAAAGCTTTGGAACTATTGCAGAACTATTGAGAAATGCTATGTACTCGTCTG
This sequence comes from Monomorium pharaonis, assembly GCF_013373865.1. Taxonomy (NCBI): domain Eukaryota; kingdom Metazoa; phylum Arthropoda; class Insecta; order Hymenoptera; family Formicidae; genus Monomorium; species Monomorium pharaonis. The sequence continues at coordinate 21,736,226 of NC_050471.1, forward strand.
AAACTCGCTATAAAATTGTAGTTTACTTTTGTAGTGCGGTGCCAGAGGTCTACTAAAAAATTGTTTAAAAATACTTAAAGACCGGAACTGTCGACGAAACCTGCCAAAAGCTTTGGAACTATTGCAGAACTATTGAGAAATGCTATGTACTCGTCTGAAACTCGCTATAAAATTGTAGGTTACTCTTGTAGTGCGGTGCCAGCCGTCTAATAAAAAAATTTTTTAAAAATGCTTAAAGACTGGAACTGTCGACGAAACCTGCAAAAAGCTTTGAAACTATTGCAGAACTATTGAAAAATGTACTTGTCTGGAACTCGCTATAAAATGGTAGTTTACTCTTGTAGTACGGTGCCAGCGATCTACTAAAAAATTGTTTAAAAATACTTAAAGACCGGAACTGTCGACGAAACCTGCAAAAAGCTTTGGAACTATTGCAGAACTATTAAAATATGCTATGTACTTGTCTGGAACTCGCTATAAAATTGTAGTTTACTCTTGTAGTGCGGTGCCAGCCGTCTAATAAAAAAATTCTTTAAAAATGCTTAAAGACCGAAACTGTCGACGAAACCTACAAAAAACTTTGTCACTATTGCAGAACTATTAAAATATGTACTTGTCTGGAACTCGCTATAAAATTGTAATTTATTCTTGTAGTGCGGTGCCAGCCGTCTAATTAAAAAATTCTTAAAAATGCTCAAAGACCGGAACTGTCGACGAAACCTACAGAAAGCTTTGTCACTATTGCAGAACTATTAAAATATGTTATGTATTCGTCTGGATCTCGCTATAAAATGGTAATTTACTCTTGTAGTGCGGTGTTAGCCGTCTAATAAAAAAATTGTTTAAAAATGCTTAAAAACCGGAACTGTCGACGAAATCTGCAAAAAGCTTTGGACCTATTGCAGAACTATTAAAACATGCTATGTACTCTTCTGAAATTCGCTATAAAATGGTAGTTTACTCTTGTAGTGCGGTGCCAGCGGTCTACTAAAAAATTGTTTTAAAATACTTAAAGACCGGAAGTGTCGACAAAACCTGCAAAAAGCTTTGAAACTATTGCAGAACTATTAAAATATGCTATGTACTCGTCTGGCACTCGCTATAAAATGGTAGTTTACTCTTGTAGTGCGGTGCCAGCCGTCTAATAAAAAAATTGCTTAAAAATGCTTAAAGACCGGAACTGTCGACAAAATCTACAAAAGCTTTGACATTATTGCAGAACTTTTAGAAAATGTCATAAAGTTGACTGAAACTCGCCAAACAGTGGTACTTTACTCTTGTGGTGCAATGCCAACAGCCAAATTAAAAAACTGTTTAAATATATTTAATGTACAGAACTATTGCTAAAATCTATCAGGAACTTTAGAACTATTACGGGTGCAAGTAGAACTGCTGTTAAAATGTTCAATTTTCATTAATGAGGTGCCACTGGAAGTTAGCACCTCATTTTTTTAAATTGTATTTTTTTAAATATTTTATGTATTCGTATGGAACTCGCTATAAAATGGTAATTTACTCTTGTAGTGCGGTGCCAGCCGTCTAATAAAAAAATTGCTTAAAAATGCTTAAAAACCTGATATGTCGACGAAACCTACAGAAAGCTTTGTCACTATTGCAGAACTATTAAAATATGTTATGTATTCGTCTGGATCTCGCTATAAAATGGTAATTTACTCTTGTAGTGCGGTGTTAGCCGTCTAATAAAAAAATTGTTTAAAAATGCTTAAAAACCGGAACTGTCGACGAAATCTGCAAAAAGCTTTGGACCTATTGCAGAACTATTAAAACATGCTATGTACTCTTCTGAAATTCGCTATAAAATGGTAGTTTACTCTTGTAGTGCGGTGCCAGCCGTCTAATAAACAAATTACCTAAAAATGCTTAAAGACCGGAACTGTCGACGAAACCTGCAAAAAGCTTTGGAACTATTGCAGAACTATTGAGAAATGCTATGTACTCGTCTGGCACTCGCTATAAAATGGTAGTTTACTCTTGTAGTGCGGTGCCAGCCGTCTAATAAAAAAATTGCTTAAAAATGCTTAAAGACCGGAACTGTCGACGAAATCTACAAAAGCTTTGACATTATTGCAGAACTTTTAGAAAATGTCATAAAGTTGACTGAAACTCGCCAAACAGTGGTACTTTACTCTTGTGGTGCAATGCCAACAGCCAAATTAAAAAACTGTTTAAATATATTTAATGTACAGAACTATTGCTAAAATCTATCAGGAACTTTAGAACTATTACGGGTGCAAGTAGAACTGCTGTTAAAATGTTCAATTTTCATTAATGAGGTGCCACTGGAAGTTAGCACCTCATTTTTTTAAATTTTATTTTTTTAAATATTTTATGTATTCGTATGGAACTCGCTATAAAATGGTAATTTACTCTTGTAGTGCGGTGCCAGCCGTCTAATAAAAAAATTGCTTAAAAATGCTTAAAAACCTGATATGTCGACGAAACTTGCAAATAGCTTCGGAATTATTACAGAATTATTGAAAAATGCTATGTACTCGTCTGGAACTCGCTATAAAATGGTAGTTTACTCTTGTAGTGCGGTGCCAGCCGTCTAATAAAAAAATTGTTTAAAAATGCTTAAAGACCGGAACTGTCGACGAAACATATAAAAAGCTTTGAAACTATTGCGGAACTGTTAGAAAATGCCATAAAGTTAGTTGAAACTCGCCAAAAAGTGGTACCTTACTCTTGTAGTGCAATGCCAACAGCCAAATTAAAAAACTGTTTAAATATATTTAATGTACAGAACTATTGCTGAAATCTATCAGGAACTCTAGAACTATTACGGGTGCCAATACTATATTGTTACTCCATCGCTGTTAGAAGGATAGAGAAGAGACGTTGAACCCCACGACAGTAACACATATTTATCAAGTAATTTTTAATTATCTTAATTATCTTTTTTGCCAATACATTAAATATAATTATAATTCTTTTTTTTATTTGTATTAATTAAAAAATTAATATATTGTTATGTAAAATGTATATTTTTAATTGCAGATACGTTTAACTGAATACCATATCTAATTGTATATAATTGTATGTGGCGCCATATATAATGCTGTGTTAGTAGTGCATTTTGTATATAATTATATATAGCATTATATACAACTATATAGTCATATATAGCCATATATATTAATGTCGCTAATCTGGGTCCATATATAATCAGATATAGCACCATATCTAATTTTATATAATTGTATGTGACGCCAGATATAATGCTATGTGAGCATCCTATATATAATTATATATAGCATTATATATGGCGCCATATACAATTAGATATGCAGACTTGCCCGCTAGTTAGAGCGCGGCGCCGTCGATAGGCGGCGTACTCTCTCAGGAGCAAAGTGCAGTCGATCGGCTACATAAAGATCACTCGTAGCGTGGTTAAGGCAAGCAAAAATTAGCTTCTTGTTCCTGTCTGATGTGGAAGAGGACTGCCACTATTTTTATGATTTACTCATTAGAAATATCTATATATGGTTATTTATATATAAATATTTATATATCTGTATATGGTTACATACAATCTGATTGTATATAATGTTAATTATATATAATCATATATGATTATATATAATTATATATGGTTGTATATAATTATATATGGGTATGTGGTTATATATGTTTATATATGGTTACATACAATCGTATGTGATTGTATAATGCCATTTTTTTATATGATTGTATATAATGTCATTTGAAGATCTGAAGAAAATAATGTTATTGAACTTTTACGAGAAAGAAATCTTGATATCTCAAAATTGAGTGTACCAATTTATTTGGATTGGTTGCAATTGAAAACTCACATTAATATTATCTCATGAAAAAATAATTTAGATATAATTATATATAATTATTTTTTCTCGGAAAGATTCATATATAGACTCAGTTGTTCTTATTCTTTCATATATGAAACTATATATGACTTTATAGGATTATATATATATCTATATATGATTACTCAACTTCAATAGGTACAATCAGATATGACCTGATATTATTATATATAATCATATAAAGCATTTGCATTTCTTCAGATATAAGCCGGCAAGAACAATGGAGTCCATATATAAAAATATATATAAATATATATAAATTATATATAAATTATATATAGTGCCCATAAATAATTTATATATAATTATATATGCTGGTATATATAAATCATATATAATTACATATAATTATATATAACGTCATATATAATTATATCTAAATTATGTTTTCCTGAAATAATATTAATGTGAGTTTTCAATTGCAACCAATCCAATTAAATCGGTACACTCAATTTTGAGATATCAAGATTTCTTTCTCGTAAATTCATTATTTACATTATACATAATAATTTTGTTTTAGTAAAATGAAATTGTATGTAGGCACATTGTAAAGCCTCTTGAATGGCAAACTGGATTTACATGTGTGTATATTACATATGAATCTGATCTGAAGAAAATAATGTTATTGAACTTTTACGAGAAAGAAATCTTGATATCTCAAAATTGAATGTACCGATTTAATTGGATTGATTGCAATTAAAAACTCACATTAATATTATCTTATGAAGAAATAATTTAGATATAATTATATATAACGTATTTAAATATATTTGATTGATTTTATTGATCTTTCGACTGATTTGTGAATGTATATGTACTTAACGTTTTTTTTTACTTTTATAAGGTTTTGATAGAATTTATCTTCTTTTTGTAAAAATCAAGTGATAGTGTTCCTTACATAATTTTATTTAAATTGATTTATTTATTATACATTATTCATTTTTTAATTATAAACATATGTAGATGTACATAACATTATTAATATTTATATTGAATATACATGTATACGGCAATCATATTTGTTAATGCACATATGTATAAATTCTAATAACAATATTAGTAAAAACACAATATAAACACAACAAATAACATTAATATAAATAAAATTATATATGTATATATATATATACAGGGTGACAGCTAACTGGCAGCCAATCTGTAATAGATAGATATATATAGATATACTAATAGATAGATGTATAGATATACTAATATAGAAATAAACATAAATATATATATATATATATATATTTACGTTTATTTGTATATTAATATATCTATTAGTATATTTGTATACATCTATCTATTAGTATATCTATATATATATATATACATATATCTATCTATTACAGATTGGCTGCCGGTTAGCTGTCACCCTGTATATATGCATATACATATATAATTTTAATTATATTAATGTTATTTGTTGTGTTTATATTGTGTTTTACTAATATTGTTATTAAAATTTATACATATGTGCATTAACAAATATGATTGCCGTATAGTCATGTATATTCAATATAAATATTAATAATGTTACGTACATCTACATATGTTTATAATTAAAAAATGAATAATGTATAATAAATAAATCAATTTAAATAAAATTATGTAAGGAACAAACTATCACTTGATTTTTACAAAAAGAAGATAAATTCTACCAAAATATAACCAAAATATATTTTTACCTTATAAAAGTAAAAAAGAAACGTCAAGTACATACACATTCAAAAATCAGTACAAGATCAATAAAATTAATCAAATATATTTAAAAAACTTCGAAAAATCCTCCAAAGAATAAAAATTTATTCGAAAATTATTTAAGAAATGAAAATGTTTACCAATTATAAATATTGAAACAAAAACTTAACATGTTCGAGTAGCATTAATTATATTCTTGTATACTTATCAATATCAATAACATAATATTTATACCTTCTTTTTTCTTATCTTATTTTAATCCCGATCCTTATCTTGTTTCCCGTTTCTTTCTCTCTTTCTCTCTTTTTGTCGTACCACACAATTTTTTTTTCTTAATTTTATATTCTCAACTGCGAGGTTATTTAATTCGCCATACAATATTTTTAGCAGTAATGCCTGTAATTGTCAACTATATATTTAAACTTATTATAATAAGAACTTAATTAATATACATACATTTACATAACAATATATCAATTTTTTAATCAATACAAATAAAAAAATTATAATTATATTTAATGTATTGGCAAAAAAAATAATTAAGATAATTAAGAATTACTTGATAAATACGTGTTTCTGTCGTGGCGTCCAACGTCTCTTCCTTACCCTTCTAACAGCGATGGTGATACAAAAATGGTTATATCATAATATTATTATATTAAATTAAATATGTCATAATATATTGTATTAAATTTCAACTTACTTTGTTAAGCATCAGTTAAACGTATCTGCAATTCAAAACAAATACTCTCTGCTATTTTATAATCTTCCAGTCTAAGTAATTTTTTCCCGGTATTTTTCTTGCTTCTTTTTGTGTCTTTCCGTCTCTCGTTAAACAGTCAAACTGTCAAAAACTGTCAACTATATAAACTGTCAAACTTCACACACGAACGAAGCGAGTCAAGCGCGAGACAGCCAATCGCGATCGGAATAAAGAGGCAACAATGCAATCGCGATTAGCAGGCAACTTTAGGGTTACATGGCTATTTTATAAGAGGACTAGAACATGCACGCGCTTCGCGCGCGCCAACTGTTATTTTTTTATTTGTTATTACACCCTGCATAAAATTACTATTGCATATAACATATATACAACTCATTTATTTCTTAAACATTTCGGCCTTTGAAAAAAGGTTACATAGCTTAATTACATAATAACATAGGACTCTTAATGACTATTTACGCTTTTCTTTGTCATTTCTCGTCTTTAATACATTTTTCATCCATTTTGTACCTATATCTACCTCTGATAACATTTTCCTAACAGAGAAATTTTGTCTTCGCAATTCTGTAAATTCTTCTAATATTGGTTCTAAAGTCTCTACTTTTAAATTGTATAGCCTACACTTTTTCCTTTTTCCAATATCTATTCCCTAATGCCTCGTTTCCGCACTTAAATCTCGCTATCATAGACTAACTCCCTACTCTTATTTTACCCCACTAAAATATACAAAAGCTTCTCATCTATTTTTATTTCTTTGTACACTCTATTATATTTTGCCCATATTATTTTTTCATATCTTCCTTGTTTTTGTTCGTCTCTGTTTATCTTTCTAACCCTTCCAGTGAGAAATAACCATCAAATCGACATCAATTTGATTTGATCAATGCAATTTATATCAATTCTCCCTTAATAAGATATCAATTTGATGGGTTATTTTTCTAACTAAGTTATGTATATACATAAAGTTTTTTCATAGAATTCCTGATAAGTTTCAGAAATAGTTCCGTTGATTTATTTAAAAAAAATTGATATTTGAAAATATGAGGTGCTATTTTCCCCTGGCACCTCATTAATAAAAATTGAACGTTTTAACAGCAGTTATACTTGCACCCGTAATAGTTCTAGAGTTTTTGATAGATTTTAACAATAGTTCTGTATTTTACATTAAATATATTTAAACAATTTTTTAATTATACGGCTGGCACCGCACTAAAAAAGTAAACTACCATTTTATAGCGAGTTCCAGACGATTACATAGCATTTTTCAATAGTTCAGCAATAGTTCCAAAGCTTTTTGCAGGTTTCGTCGACAATTCCGGTCTTTAAGCATGTTTAAACAATTTTTTTATTAGACGGTTGGCACCGCACTACAAGAGTAAACTACTATTTTATAGCAAATTCCAGACGAGTACATAGCATTTTTCAATAGTTCTGCAATAGTTCTAAAGCTTTTTGTAGATTTTGTCGACAGTTCCGGTCTTTAAACATTTTTAAACAATTTTTTATTTGATCCTGTCTCGCACTATCAGATATGAATATTACGCTATGGTATTTAAACTTCAGCCAATTTTATGGTATCTGATAGGTATGTGTTAGTAATGTAATTGACATTTTTAAATTTTAGAGTTGGGTTAGTTAATCTAATTTTTAACTAAGTTAATGAAATTTAATTGATTATGAAATGAATTCTATTATGTTAAAAGTTACGTAAATAAATACTAATTCTATTAAATTTACGTTAAGATTAATTTGTTTCTAGTTAAAGTAAAAGTTAATTTTGAGAAACTTTTTTATATTAAATTAAAAAGTCATATGATTTGTTTAAGTTAAATTACCAACATAATTACAATATTATTTGTCAAATATATTTAATTTTAATATAATATTTTATTTGTAAATCAACTTACAATGTCGCTCTATTGTTAACCAGTAATTCATGACATGTATAAATACTTATCCTTAGAGGTTTAGAAAGAGGTTACTTATAAATACCATTGTTTGTCAAACGAACTGTCGATAAAACCTACAAAAAGCTTTGAAACTATTGCAGAAATATATTGGAGAATGCTGTGTGGTTGTCTGGAACTCGCTATAAAATTGTAGTTTACTCTTGTAGTGCGGTGCCAGCCGTCTAATAAACAAATCGCCTAAAAATGCTAAAAACCGGAACTGTCGACAAAACCTGCATAAAGATTTGGAACTATTGCAAAACTATTAAAAAATGCCATGTACTCGTCTGGAACTTGCTATAAAATGGTAGTTTACTCTTGTAGTGGAGTGCCAGCAGTCTAATAAAAAAAATTATTTAAAATACTTAAAGATCGAAAATGTCGACGAAACCTACAAAAAGCTTTGTCACTATTGCAGAACTATTGAAAAATGTTATGTACTCGTCTGGAACTCACTATAAAATGGTAGTTTACTCCTGTAGTGCGGTGCCAGCCGTCTAATAAACAAATTGCCTAAAAATGCTTAAAGACCGGAACTGTCGACGAAACCTGCAAAAAGCTTTGGAACTATTGCAGAACTATTGAGAAATGCTATGTACTCGTCTGAAACTCGCTATAAAATTGTAGTTTACTTTTGTAGTGCGGTGCCAGCCGTCTAATAAAAAAATTTTTTTTAAATACTTAAAGACCGGAACTGTCGACGAAACCTGCAAAAAGCTTTGGAACTATTGCAGAACTATTAAAATATGCTATGTACTCGTCTGGAACTCGCTATAAAATGGTAGTTTACTCTTGTAGTGCGGTGCCAGCGGTCTACTAAAAAATTGTTTAAAAATACTTAAAGACCGGAACTGTCGACGAAACCTGCCAAAAGCTTTGGAACTATTGCAGAACTATTGAGAAATGCTATGTACTTGTCTGAAACTCGCTATAAAATTGTAGTTTACTCTTGTAGTACGGTGCCAGCGGTCTACTAAAAAATTGTTTAAAAATACTTAAAGACCGGAACTGTCGACGAAACCTGCAAAAAGCTTTGGAACTATTGCAGAACTATTAAAATATGCTATGTACTCGTCTGGAACTCGCTATAAAATGGTAGTTTACTCTTGTAGTGCGGTGCCAGCCGTCTAATAAAGAAATTGCTTAAAAATGCTTAAAGACCGGAACTGTCGACGAAACCTGCAAAAAGCTTTGAAACTATTGCAGAACTATTGAAAAATGCTATGTACTTGTCTGGAACTCGCTATAAAATTGTAGTTTACTCTTGTAGTGCGGTGCCAGCCGTCTAATAAAAAAATTCTTTAAAAATGCTTAAAGACCGAAACTGTCGACGAAACCTACAAAAAACTTTGTCACTATTGCAGAACTATTAAAATATGTACTTGTCTGGAACTCGCTATAAAATTGTAATTTATTCTTGTAGTGCGGTGCCAGCCGGCTAATTAAAAAATTCTTAAAAATGCTCAAAGACCGGAACTGTCGACGAAACCTACAGAAAGCTTTGTCACTATTGCAGAACTATTAAAATATGTTATGTATTCGTCTGGACCTCGCTATAAAATGGTAATTTACTCTTGTAGTGCGGTGTTAGCCGTCTAATAAAAAAATTGTTTAAAAATACTTAAAGACCGGAAGTGTCGACAAAACCTGCAAAAAGCTTTGTCACTATTGCAGAACTATTAAAATATGTTATGTACTCGTCTGGCACTCGCTATAAAATGGTAGTTTACTCTTGTAGTGCGGTGCCAGCCGTCTAATAAAAAAATTGCTTAAAAATGCTTAAAGACCGGAACTGTCGACGAAATCTACAAAAGCTTTGACATTATTGCAGAACTTTTAGAAAATGTCATAAAGTTGACTGAAACTCGCCAAACAGTGGTACTTTACTCTTGTGGTGCAATGCCAACAGCCAAATTAAAAAACTGTTTAAATATATTTAATGTACAGAACTATTGCTAAAATCTATCAGGAACTTTAGAACTATTACGGGTGCAAGTAGAACTGCTGTTAAAATGTTCAATTTTCATTAATGAGGTGCCACTGGAAGTTAGCACCTCATTTTTTTAAATTTTATTTTTTTAAATATTTTATGTATTCGTATGGAACTCGCTATAAAATGGTAATTTACTCTTGTAGTGCGGTGCCAGCCGTCTAATAAAAAAATTGCTTAAAAATGCTTAAAAACCTGATATGTCGACGAAACTTGCAAATAGCTTCGGAACTATTACAGAATTATTGAAAAATGCTATGTACTCGTCTGGAACTCGCTATAAAATGGTAGTTTACTCTTGTAGTGCGGTGCCAGCCGTCTAATAAAAAAATTGTTTAAAAATGCTTAAAGACCGGAACTGTCGACGAAACATATAAAAAGCTTTGAAACTATTGCGGAACTGTTAGAAAATGCCATAAAGTTAGTTGAAACTCGCCAAAAAGTGGTACCTTACTCTTGTAGTGCAATGCCAACAGCCAAATTAAAAAACTGTTTAAATATATTTAATGTACAGAACTATTGCTGAAATCTATCAGGAACTCTAGAACTATTACGGGTGCCAGTACTATATTGTTACTCCATCGCTGTTAGAAGGATAGAGAAGAGACGTTGAACCCCACGACAGTAACACATATTTATCAAGTAATTTTTAATTATCTTAATTATCTTTTTTGCCAATACATTAAATATAATTATAATTCTTTTTTTTATTTGTATTAATTAAAAAATTAATATATTGTTATGTAAAATGTATATTTTTAATTGCAGGTACGTTTAACTGAATACCATATCTAATTGTATATAATTGTATGTGGCGCCATATATAATGCTGTGTTAGTAGTGCATTTTGTATATAATTATATATAGCATTATATACAACTATATAGTCATATATAGCCATATATATTAATGTGTCTAATCTGGGTCCATATATAATCAGATATAGCACCATATCTAATTTTATATAATTGTATGTGACGCCAGATATAATGCTATGTGAGCATCCTATATATAATTATATATAGCATTATACATGGCGCCATATACAATTAGATATGCAGACTTGCCCGCTAGTTAGAGCGCGGCGCCGTCGATAGGCGGCGTACTCTCTCAGGAGCAAAGTGCAGTCGATCGGCTACATAAAGATCACTCGTAGCGTGGTTAAGGCAAGCAAAAATTAGCTTCTTGTTCCTGTCTGATGTGGAAGAGGACTGCCACTATTTTTATGATTTACTCATTAGAAATATCTATATATGGTTATTTATATATAAATATTTATATATCTGTATATGGTTACATACAATCTGATTGTATATAATGTTAATTATATATAATCATATATGATTATATATAATTATATGTGGTTGTATATAATTATATATGGCTATGTGGTTATATATGTTTATATATGGTTACATACAATCGTATACGATTGTATAATGCCATTTTTTTATATGATTGTATATAATGTCATTTGAAGATCTGAAGAAAATAATGTTATTGAACTTTTACGAGAAAGAAATCTTGATATCTCAAAATTGAGTGTACCAATTTATTTGGATTGGTTGCAATTGAAAACTCACATTAATATTATCTCATGAAAAAATAATTTAGATATAATTATATATAATTATTTTTTCTCGGAAAGATTCATATATAGACTCAGTTGTTCTTATTCTTTCATATATGAAACTATATATGACTTTATAGGATTATATATATATCTATATATGATTACTCAACTTCAATAGGTACAATCAGATATGACCTGATATTATTATATATAATCATATAAAGCATTTGCATTTCTTCAGATATAAGCCGGCAAGAACAATGGAGTCCATATATAAAAATATATATAAATATATATAAATTATATATAAATTATATATAGTGCCCATAAATAATTTATATATAATTATATATGCTGGTATATATAAATCATATATAATTACATATAATTATATATAACGTCATATATAATTATATCTAAATTATGTTTTCCTGAAATAATATTAATGTGAGTTTTCAATTGCAACCAATCCAATTAAATCGGTACACTCAATTTTGAGATATCAAGATTTCTTTCTCGTAAATTCATTATTTACATTATACATAATAATTTTGTTTTAGTAAAATGAAATTGTATGTAGGCACATTGTAAAGCCTCTTGAATGGCAAACTGGATTTACATGTGTGTATATTACATATGAATCTGATCTGAAGAAAATAATGTTATTGAACTTTTACGAGAAAGAAATCTTGATATCTCAAAATTGAATGTACCGATTTAATTGGATTGATTGCAATTAAAAACTCACATTAATATTATCTTATGAAGAAATAATTTAGATATAATTATATATGACGTATTTAAATATATTTGATTGATTTTATTGATCTTTCGACTGATTTGTGAATGTATATGTACTTAACGTTTTTTTTTTTTTTACTTTTATAAGGTTTTGATAGAATTTATCTTCTTTTTGTAAAAATTAAGTGATAGTGTTCCTTACATAATTTTATTTAAATTGATTTATTTATTATACATTATTCATTTTTTAATTATAAACATATGTAGATGTACATAACATTATTAATATTTATATTGAATATACATGTATACGGCAATCATATTTGTTAATGCACATATGTATAAATTCTAATAACAATATTAGTAAAAACACAATATAAACACAACAAATAACATTAATATAAATAAAATTATATATGTATATACATATATACAGGGTGACAGCTAACTGGCAGCCAATCTGTAATAGATAGATATATATAGATATACTAATAGATAGATGTATAGATATACTAATATAGAAATAAACATAAATATATATATATATATTTACGTTTATTTGTATATTAATATATCTATTAGTATATTTGTATACATCTATCTATTAGTATATCTATATATATATATATATATATATATATATATACATATATCTATCTATTACAGATTGGCTGCCGGTTAGCTGTCACCCTGTATATATGCATATACATATATAATTTTAATTATATTAATGTTATTTGTTGTGTTTATATTGTGTTTTACTAATATTGTTATTAAAATTTATACATATGTGCATTAACAAATATGATTGCCGTATAGTCATGTATATTCAATATAAATATTAATAATGTTACGTACATCTACATATGTTTATAATTAAAAAATGAATAATGTATAATAAATAAATCAATTTAAATAAAATTATGTAAGGAACAAACTATCACTTGATTTTTACAAAAAGAAGATAAATTCTACCAAAATATAACCAAAATATATTTTTACCTTATAAAAGTAAAAAAGAAACGTCAAGTACATACACATTCAAAAATCAGTACAAGATCAATAAAATTAATCAAATATATTTAAAAAACTTCGAAAAATCCTCCAAAGAATAAAAATTTATTCGAAAATTATTTAAGAAATGAAAATGTTTACCAATTATAAATATTGAAACAAAAACTTAACATGTTCGAGTAGCATTAATTATATTCTTGTATACTTATCAATATCAATAACATAATATTTATACCTTCTTTTTTCTTATCTTATTTTAATCCTGATCCTTATCTTGTTTCCCGTTTCTTTCTCTCTTTCTCTCTTTTTTTCGTACCACACAATTTTTTTTTCTTAATTTTATATTCTCAACTGCGAGGTTATTTAATTCGCCATACAATATTTTTAGCAGTAATGCCTGTAATTGTCAACTATATATTTAAACTTATTATAATAAGAACTTAATTAATATACATACATTTACATAACAATATATCAATTTTTTAATCAATACAAATAAAAAAATTATAATTATATTTAATGTATTGGCAAAAAAAATAATTAAGATAATTAAGAATTACTTGATAAATACGTGTTTCTGTCGTGGCGTCCAACGTCTCTTCCTTACCCTTCTAACAGCGATGGTGATACAAAAATGGTTATATCATAATATTATTATATTAAATTAAATATGTCATAATATATTGTATTAAATTTCAACTTACTTTGTTAAGCATCAGTTAAACGTATCTGCAATTCAAAACAAATACTCTCTGCTATTTTATAATCTTCCAGTCTAAGTAATTTTTTCCCGGTATTTTTCTTGCTTCTTTTTGTGTCTTTCCGTCTCTCGTTAAACAGTCAAACTGTCAAAAACTGTCAACTATATAAACTGTCAAACTTCACACACGAACGAAGCGAGTCAAGCGCGAGACAGCCAATCGCGATCGGAATAAAGAGGCAACAATGCAATCGCGATTAGCAGGCAACTTTAGGGTTACATGGCTATTTTATAAGAGGATTATATAAATGACTTTTTTGTAAAAACAGCTATGCATTTTTTTATATCATTACCTGATTTTGTATTTGTTTTTCTTTCTTCTTTCTTTTCCTTTCTCTCTCTTTATTTCTCTCTGTATTTATCTCTGAAAAAACTTAGTATTGTGTAATAAATATTATGTCATAAATAATTATGTTTTTCATATAAATAATATTAAAAGATAAGTATGTATTTTCTGCATATCATTACCTGGATTTATATTTCTTTTCTTCTTTCCTTTCCCGTCCCTCTCTCCTTCTCTCTCTCGCTCTCTATTTATCAATCTATTTCCATCTTTTTCTTGTCTATTTTCGATTACAAATATATAATCCTAGAATTTACACACATACACACACACACACACATATGTTATATAAATTGTTAAGAAATAGTTAAATATCATAATTGGATTATATAAATTACAACTTACTTTATCGACTCTTTTCACTAAATTTGACAGCTGTCACAATTCAATCGCAATGACAGCTACTCTCGACTAAACTGTCAAACCACGACTCTCGCACACGAAGCGAGTCAAGCCAATCGCGATTGGAATAAAGAGGCAACAATGCAATCGCGATTAGCAGGCAACTTTAGGGTTACATGGCTATTTTATAAGAGGACTAGAACATGCGCGCGCTTCGCGCGCGCCAAATGTTATTTTTTTATTTGTTATTACCCTGCATAAAATTACTATTGCATATAACATATATACAATTCGTTTATTTCTTAAACATTTCGGCCTTTGAAAAAAGGTTACATAGCTTAATTACATAATAACATAGGATTCTTAATGACTATTTATGCTTTTCTTTGTCATTTCTTGTGTTTAATACATTTTTCATCCATTTTGTACCTATATTTACCTCTGATAACATTTCCTAACAGAGAAATTTTGTCTTCGCAATTCTGTAAATTTTTCTAATAAGTGTACTAAAGTCTCTACTTTTAAATTGTATAGCCTACACTTTTTCTTTTTTTCAATATCTATTCCCTGATGCCTTGATTCCGCACTTAAATCTCGCTATCATTGACTGACTCCCTACTCTTATACCCCACTAAAATATACAAAGACTTCTCATCTATTTTTATTTCTTTGTATACTCTATTATATTTTGCTCATATTATTTTTTCATATCTTTCTTGTTTTTGTTTGTATCTGTTTATCTTTCTAACTCTTCCAGTGAGAAATAACCATCAAATCGACATCAATTTGATTTAATAAATGCAATTTATATCAATTTTCCCTTAATTTGATATCAATTTGACATCACTGAGTTATTTTTCACTGAGAGGCCTTCATTTGCGCACAGTACAATTGGACACGTTGCAATTGTCCACTGTGCTATTAGACACGAAATATTACACATCGTTCAATTGCGCACAGTTTGTTTGGACACAGTTCAATTGGACACAGTTCGATTGGACACCGTTTGATTGGACACAGTTTGATTGGACACAGTTCGATTGCGCACCGTTCAATTGTGCACCGTTCAGTGGCACCACCGTTCAATTGCGCACATGTCAATTGCACACCGTCCAATCGCACACCATTTAAGTCGCAAACCCATGTGGTGCAGTGAATGCTTTACACATACACACACACACACACACACGCCGGGGGGGGATGCAAGGGGAGGCCTTCGGCCCCCCTCCTGCACCCGCCCCGTCCAAGTCGCTAACCTATGCACACATTGCAACGTAGCCATAACATATGAATATTTAATATGCGTTTGATTGAACTGTGTGCAATTGACATGTGCGCAATTGACATGTGTTCAATTGAACAGTGTGCAATTTAACGGGTGTGCAACTGAACGGTGTGTAATTGAACGGTGTGCCATTGAATGGTGTGCCATTGAATGGTGCGCAATTGAATGGTGCGCAATTGAACAGTGCGCAATCAAACGGTGAGCAATCGAACGGTGAGCAATCGAACTGTGTCCAATCAAACTGTGTCCAATCGAACTGTGTCCAATCAAATTGTGTCCAATCGAACTGTGTCCAATCGAACGATGTCCAATCGAACGGTGTCCAAAGGAACTGTGTCCAAAGGAACTGTGTCCAAGGAAACTGTGTCCAAATGAACTGTTTCCAAACAAACTGTGCGCAATTAAACGGTGGCGCAATGTTTCGTGTCTAATAGCACGGTGAGCAATTGCAACGTGTCTAATTGTTACTGTGCGCCATTGAACCTCTCTCTTTTTCACTGAGTTATGTGTATATACATAAAGTTTTTTCATTATAGTATTCATGTAAAATATTAAATTGTAATTTATTACTTTGAAATGTTGCAAAATTTTAACATTTTAATTTTTTGTTATTATAAAAATAATTGTTTTTATTTTTCACGACAAATGATCTTATTGCAGATAGTACATCCTCAAGTCATGTTAATATGGTCATATTGAATAATCCATTCTCAAAATATATTGTTCATCACAGGATGCTAACAAACAATAAATATATTAAAAAATATTACTTTATAAAGTATTAATTCAAATTTATTTTTATTTGTATTTATTTTTAAATATATTTATATAAAATTTATTAGTATAATAGCAATTATGTTTTATATTGTAAAATCAATTAAAGACATTCTTATTGAAACATTTCTGTATATACATAATTTTTTATTAATCTATTTTGTCTTTTTGTCCTAAATCAATTTTCAATGATTTCCAAGATCTAACTCGTGAAAATGCCATATAAAGTTGACCATGATTAAAAATATCTTTTCTTAAATTCAATTGCAATTTTGTCAAATGTTTGTCCTTGTGATTTATTTATTGTCATAGCAAAAGCTATTTTAATCGGAAATTGTCTTCTTTTCATCACAAATGAATAAACGTTTTTACAATATAAAGTTATGCGATTTAAAAAAACTATTTCCCCTTTTTATCACCAGTAAAATTTCGCATTTTAACAAATTGTTTCTTAACTCTAAAATTAACAATGTTGTTCCATTATATAAACCTTCGCTGAGGTTTAGATTTCTAATCAACATGATAACCGGGTATTTTTTTAATCGAAGTTTATGAGGTGGAAGAATCGCTGGATTTAAAGTACTCAAATATTCTGTTAAAATAGTTTTTATTAATATCATGAATATCGTTAGTAGTTTCTGTAGTGTCTATACTTGTATACACTCTTTCTGTTGATTCGTCAAGTAAATTTACAACTTGTTGTTTAGTTCTTCCACATCAACATTTCGTGCAGAAAGTATAGCACGTTTTGCTGTAAGTTTATACTGATGGTGTTTAAATATTTCTTCGTATGTATCTTTACTATATTTGCGTTCAAATCTGCTACACATCTCAGTAGAACTTCAATATTATTAAATTGATCATTCAAAGTACCATTTCCCAAATCTAATAAAAAATTAGCAAATTCTTGTTCATGTCGTAAAATACGCATATTTTCCGTTAATGAAAAGATTTTGAAATGTTGCCATAATGAGCTAAATTTAATTGACAAATTTACAATTTTAGACCGTGTAACGTTTTGTTGTACTGGCAATAATTGTCTGAAATCCCCACCAAGAATAACAATTTTATCACCAAATTTAGATTATTTTGCATTAAATCTTGCAAAAGGTGATCCATCACTTCAAGAGCTATCGCGGTGCCATTGGTGCTTCATCCCAAATAAAAACATCTGTTTTCTTCAAACATTCAGCTTCTTTTGATTGAATTTTTATATTCGATGTTGAGTCAGCAAAAAGAGGCATGGGCAAACCTAAAGTTTTATGTGTTGTTTTTCCATTCGGTAGTAACGTTGCAGCGAAACCAGTGAAAGCCATTGTACTAACAACTTTGTTTTGAGACTTGAGTAAATAGTAATATAATATAATGTTGTATAAACAAAAATTTTACCTAAATCTCCCGGTAATGTATAAACCGTCAATGTATAAACATTTTAATTGTTGACCATCAGTTTTTTCTAAAGAGTTAAAAACATAATCAACAATTATTTTTTGGTCATGATTTAACTGACTGTATTGTTGTTGACCAAGTAAGACTTCTTTTTCCAATTGTTTGGCATGTTCTTTTTCATATTCAATCGTTATTTGTTCCATTTCTGGAAATTGTGAAAGTTCCCAATTTTCTTTGCAAAGTAATTGACCAATTTGAATATAAGCCTTTCTTATCCCAGTGACTCGTTCAAATTGTCGTATATAATCTTCTGACATTGCAACTTGAAATTCATCCCACAATTCTTTTTGAATGCCCTGGTTGGCAATGTATTAATATTTGAACAAAAAGTAAACCTAAGTTGTCTTGGCATCATCCAAATAGAAGCTCGTTCATTGCACGTTTCCATTCTTCATTATCTTTAATTAAGCCTAAAGCTAAACATGAAGAAGTAAACGTTTGATGTAATTCACCATTGACTGTTTTTAAGTCATTATAGCATGTTGCTCCTTTGGACATTCAATAAAGAATACGTAAATGAAATAATTCGATTTTAGTTGGGCTAACTGAGTACATGCGTCCAATATAGTTAAAATGACATTGACGTTTTTTCCAACGATAAATTGTTTCCGTTAAATGTTACCTTTTTAAATACAAAATATAAAGGGTATATCTGTATATACATACTGACGTGCATCAACATTTCGTTTATTTTATTTAAAATAATCCATTAACATTGTTATACGATCTAAGCAGATTGTAAATCTTGTTAATTTGATTTATTAGATATAATAACATTCTGTTCATTTGGCAAATGTACAGATAGACGAATAATAGCATGACTCTTCTCTTGTAATGTTTTACCTATAAACGCCAGTAAGCTTCAACTGGTCCTACATAGCGTGCTTCAATAAAATCTTTGATTTCGTCATGAACAATTTCTACATTATTCACATCTTGTTCTATAACTACAGATGCTGCATCGTGACCTTTGTAAATATATTTGTATAAATACTTACTGACTTAATACTTGAAACAACTTCAACATTAATATGACAATTAAAAATTTGTGATAATATGGGACAATAGGAACAAACCGATTATCTACTACAAATTCTTCGGGTTTCTCATACAAAATGCCAGTGTCTCTTCGACGATATTGTGGATAACCATTTCATCCATAGTTGTTTCCTCGTGAAAGGATTTTGGAAAATATTTTGAACATTTTCCATTTATCATACACCAATCACCATATGGTCCATGAATCATATTCTTCATGACAATTTCATGTAAATTTTTATCAATAGCAGGATCGGGAATTTCAGCAGAAATATATTTATCAACAGTTTCCAAATTAGTAATTTTGCAATTTTGTTTCATAGTTATAACATATGTATGTGCGGCAAACCGCGTTTCTGAAATTCAATTACATAAACAAATGCTTTTACTTCACCAAATTTCGTCGAACAATCAAATCTATCAAATTATTTTTTTTATATCAAAAATTCTAGCGCAAATATCAGGTCTATCATTAGGTTGTTGATTTGGAAGCAATTTTCTTTAATTTCAAGCCAATTTGGATTACAAGTCATTGTAATAAAAATATCTGTTTTACCATATTTGCGAACAATAGTCATCGCATCTTGATAATTTTGCATCATATTTCTAGGTGAACCAATAAATGTAGAAGGAAGTATTATTACACGTCCAATATAAACATTAGTATCAGCCACTTTTTTTCTAAATAGTCAATCAGTCCTTGGTGCTTTTCCACTCTCAAATGTTTTTGATTTTCTTTACACCAATTAATTCTATCTTTTTCTATTTTTACATAGCTATCAACAAGCCATTGTTGAAATAGCCGTTTACCTATTAAAAAAACATTGACATTATTACATACAGCCATTCGGTATTGAACATACATGGATCTAGTACACGTTTTTCCATCCGATTTGTTAATATTATCATGCCAACCTTGTGTACCATATGGATAATACATTGGATAAATCCAAGGTTCAACGTTTGGATCCATACTAACGTATTTTAAAGTTTTATCACATTTGTTTCTAATTGTAACATAACAATCAGGAATATTTCCATCTGCAGTAGTTGAAAATATTGCAGCAACTTTATTAATTTTTTGAACATTATATCTTCCACGATCCATGCCTGTTTTTTTTATTTAAAAATCCTATTTTTAAATTAGGTATATTTAAACCTAAACTTTTTGATTAAGTACTTCTTCGTGCATCATTTGATATGATTGAGCAATATATTATTATTACGAATAATGTCATCTAATGTACGCATAACTCTTCATGAAGATTTGTATTTACATTTAAACGGCATTCTGTAGCTTCGTTAGCGTCAAGAATAAAAAGCTGTCCATAACTTGATTGCTCATTTATAGCAGGATATAATGCAGTATTAATTTGGTAATAAATTTAACCTTGAATTTTGAAACAATAAGGTCCTCGTTTTTATGCATTAAAATTAACCAAATTAGCATTAAAAGATGCAAAAGAAAATGCACCATTGTAACTTCTTAGGTTTTTAAAAAACTCATTAGATTTTTTATGATTTCCCAAAAATAATTGTTGTAGTTCATTAAAATGTTGTAAAGGTTCCAATATAACTTTTCCATGATTACAACTATCTTTGAATGAGTTATCTTTATTGTGAACTTTTTCAGCGTGAAAATGTTTCCCTCTACAATATTCACACTCGACTTCCATTTTTTCTACATAATGTTGACTTAAATTATGATAATCTGTATTTTAAAACCCTTTGTAGTTAGCTCGAAAATTTCTAATTTTAAATTTGTAGTATTATACGTTTGCAATAATTGTTTATCAGTTTCGAACAAATTATAACTAAAATCAGTGAGTTACACGCAGAATATTTGATCGAAGTATCAAAAAATAATATTTTAACTAAAATGAGTATCTAGAAATTTTCAGCTACTCTGAAACGCATTTTAAAGTCTATATATTGTGTCTTGATATTTTGTTCAAATATTCTGTTCATAAATGAGGAAAATAGTCTCAATTTGACCATTTGGTATCTTGTACTAAATTTTTCAAAAATACCAAACGGCATTTAAAAATAGACGTTTTTAGCTATAATTTCGCACTTGCTGCTTTTTTAATATTGAAGTATATTCTGGGGAGAGAGGTCTCCATTTACAGAAAACGCCCTATATACACGGTGTCTCGTATAATGTATGCAATACTTAATAGAAAGATAGACGAGATTAAGGTGAACATAAAAATCTACTATAGTTTTTGGATATCTCCAATAATAGCCAAATAATAATTTTTTAAATTGAACAAATAAGAGCGCACCGAAAGTAGCGCTAAGCCGCTCGAACCGGCAGCCAATGCTTGACACAATGAGCCGTGCTATAGCTAAAGTGGCTCAGAGGCTTGATTCTTGAATTTATTCGCAAGAGAAACGTATGCGCAAATACCCTTTCAAACAGAAAAGTTGCAAGTTTATTGGTTAAAAGCCATATAACAGCTAATAAATTTCTAACTTTTCTATAAGATCAGAATTTGCAAATACGTTTCTTTTGCGAATGAATTCAAGAATCGAGCTCCTGCACTTCTTTCGGTGCGCTCTCATTCGTACAAATTAAAAATTCGTATCTCGCTTATTATTGGAGATGTCCAAAAACTATAATAGACTTTTATGTTCACTTTATTTTACTGTTCTTTTAGATTTTATTTTCTTTATAAAAAAATTTTCTCATCTTTTTGTGCATATAGGTATTTAGTACACATCATGTTTTTTAGTAAAAAAACAGTTATGTAATCTTTTTTATACCTAATTTCTTTTTATTATTTTGTGCATAATATTATTAACATAAACACTACTTTCTTTATTTTTAAAATTTTCTTTACTATCTTTTAATTTTCTTTTCTTTATATAATAAATAATTTCCTTCATTATTTTGTGCATAAAAATATTCAGATAAAATAATCAAAAGTAAATATTTTACAAAATATTCATAGCTTAGTTTTCTGTATAATAAAAAACATTTTGCAACATACAAATTATAAAATATTTTCTAAAATATTCATTTTTTATCATTTTATTTTATAATTTATATTATGCACAAAATAAAAAAAAATTAATTAATATAAGAAACACCCTATAGCTGTTTTCACAAAAAATTATTTTGTGCATATAAATATTTGTTGAAATATTTTGCTTTTTTGTAAAAAACAGTTATGTTGTCTTTTTATGCCAATAGATTCCTTTTATTATTTTATGCATAATATTATTATAATAAAACGAGAAAAAATGAATAATTTTACAAAATATTTTATAATTTTTATAAAATATTTCTTGTTATGCAAAAAACTAAACTATAAATATTTCGTAAAATATTCATTTTTATCATTTTATTGTAATAATATTATGTATAACATAATATAAGAAAATTCTATTGGTATAAAAAGACACATAACTGTTTTTTATAAAAGCATGCTATTCTAACAAATATTTATATGCACAAAATGTCATGGTTTTTAAATTCTTTTTTCTTATTTTGTGCATATTATTAAATAAAATAATAAAAAATGAATATTTCACAAATATTTCAATAAGTTAATATAAAATGTTCTGTATTATACA